>NC_139723.1:27406995-27751995 GCF_964211835.1 Anser anser | reverse complement strand
AGGAATAGCATGTCTGTTAGCCAGTAATAAACATATCTATTAACCTATAATCTAAGATATTTTTTTTTCATACACATAAAATTAATCTTTTTTTTTTTTTTTTTTTTCCCTGGGGGTAGGTGAGTACTTCTCATAAGGAGAATGCCATTTCATTATAACATTGCCTTACAATATCAAAAGGAAATCTGCAAGTCTGATTAAAAATTGTAGGTTCCTTGGAGATTTTGTAGGTTCCTATGAGATGCATTAAAATAAATGCAATCAGTAACCCTGTTGGCATCTGAAATTTGACACCCTGTGTTGTTTTCCTGTTTATTTTAAACATATTCCTTTCATAATGGTCCATATGATATGACAAATTTTTTACGAAAGAAGGCTAATATGTAAATTGCTTTGAATAAGAGTTATATAGCTATGGTATCCCTATGGATAGTAATGTCCATTAAATTATTTGTATTTTACTGTGAACTTTGCTATAGTATGTTATTTTAAGAAATTACTTGCTGAATCATTTATTATATTTCAATAAAATACCATCTCCCTTCTTCCCTTATGGAGTACAGCTATTAAAGTATAGAAAAGGAAAAACAATTATGAAATTACTTTCTTTGATCTATGCAGTTGTAATTGTAGTCCTTTTGCTATCTTCCTTTTTTTTTTTTTTTTTTTTATTGTATTTACAGCAATAAACAGGGAATTCTGTCATTTTATTTCTTGTCCAATTTCCAGTGTGACATGAGAGACTTTTCACTAGTTAAGGAGCCTGTCCTCCACGTTGAAGAGCAAAATTTGTAATATATGACTTCTTCCTTCCCTTAAAGCAGGTATTCATCTCATCATTTCTTACATGGTGACTGTAAATACAATCCACACAAACAGAGTTGAACAGATTCCAGAATTAAATTAATTTTGGTGGATTGGGCAGACAAAGATTCTGTGATTTATACAGGAAAAATTGGAGAATCTTTTCTGTGTATGCTTGTGGAAGAGGAAGAGATGCTAAAGCTGTAAATAGTGTCTATGAAATGCCACAGGATAGAAATATCTTGGAGGTGGGTTTTGGTTTTGTACCCACTTACAGTTTCTGCACTAGCGATTCTAAGATATTTTGTGGGGACAGCTAGTTATATAGCAGCTGATGATCTCTGCTTCATGAAGCCGTATTGTATTTCAATTGTATAGTTTTTTGTATGGCTAGGATGAGTAGATATAACTTGCAAAAGCAAGGATAATTCCATGAACATCATAAGCAAATACTATGGAGTTTTTAGATTTTTTCTGATTTTTTTTTTATAGCATAGATTGTACCGTGTGTAAACATTATATTACATTTCCAACTGCTGTTAGAGCTTCTCCTCTCATTAAAGTTAGATGGTAATTCTCTGAAACTCTGAGAAATGGTTTAAATAGAAAACTTATATCAAAGCACTGTGTGATTTTATAATTCTTTTAAATGTCTACAATGTCTAACTTCTTTAAGAGGAGATTTTTATCACATTATTTTAAAAAGATTACTTTTTCAATCATATTTACTAATTCCTAAAATAAATGTGATATCAATAAATGTGATATCCTATTTTTCCTTAATAATTCTGGATGATTATGTAGGTAAATACCAGATATTTTCTGTCTTTGTATCCATATTAGCCTTAGAGGTTACAATGCCTGTATTACCACTATCATATTTATTAGTGCTAGTAGGTATTACAGGCCTGTGTTATTGATTGTATTGCATACTAGGAAAATGCTTTTGCCTTGGCAAGAAGAAAGGATTTGGGGGTTTGGTTAGAAAAGTCATCCTTTTTATAAGCGTTTTATCTTGCTTTGGCTTTACTGTCACTTTGTTTCACCAAGACATTTTTAGACATAGTGAAGAATCTGACAAACATGTATCCCTATAGCATACCAAACAAAAAGCATATAGTTAGTATTTTCTGTAGAAATGGTACGAAGAGGGTTGTAGTACATTCATACTACTTTGTTGCTTTATGAATGTGTAACAGCTTTCATAAGCAAGAATCTGTCAGGAACAGTGATTGCTGAGTTGGTACTGCATCACAGCAGTGAGTGTTGCCAAAGTTTGTATTTAAGCTTCTTACCTGAAATAAAAAAAAAATATTAAGAAGGTAATGTATCTGTTTTGCCCATGACAATGATTTGACAACAGAGCTAGCTTCTGCTATGGTAAAGATCGTGGTGGTGCTTTTAATGAAAGGAACATGTATTTGTCCAATACTTGATGGATCAAAACAAAGTGGTTTATGTTTATTTGGGTAGTTAGACTATCAAAAGATAAGTGTGAAAGCTTACCAGAGTACTGAACAAAACCAAACAGTTAATGTTTTTGTATGAAAAAGGAAAAAGTTATTGGAATAAAGCAAAAAGTAGACTAAGAGTGTTTCATAGTTCATAGGCATAAAGACCTTAGTAGTTTAAGAGTTGTCTGTGAACAAGGTCTTTCTTTCAGATCATAACGGTGCTCTGCTGGGTCTGTTTTAGAGGGGCAAAAGTATGAGTGCAAAGCATATGTTACCTGACTATGTGATGTGCAATAATCTTCCAGCCCCTTTAGAAACCTTGAAATTGTGATAGAATAAACTGATAAATGTGCCAGAGGACATTAATTTTAATGGCAATGTATAAAATCAAATTGCAGAGAGAGAAAATAAAAGTGAATTTCTTTACAAAAAGATTTTAAATGGGAATGGGTTCTCTTCTGTTAGAGTGAACAATAAAGGTGTTGAATAATCTGGTTTTGTGCTGTTCTTCTACTCATAAAACACAATAGAAAATATGCTAATATGGCTGTGGTGGGAGGAGGTAATGCAAAGTCATTTTCTGCCAAAGAATGGACAAATACTTGACTGATGCATTTCTTACACAAGGAAGAAAGGTGAAGTGGATAGACCAATAAACTGTGGAGCTATTTTGCAGTTGGAAATATTTTCTTCCTTTTGTGTTCAGAATTACACTAAGTGAATAAAATATATTTTTAGCATGTGAATGCATCTGCCTTTTGGATACAATATATGAATAGAAGAAGATGCTCAGGATATTATTTCAAATTCTTAGAAGTCATTTTGCATTCTTTTTTAAAAATACGCTGAGCAACTCTTAATTTCCTGTAAACTTTTGTGTATATACAGTATTTCTGATGTATAGTTTTCATTAGATCATTTGTAATACTGTGGCACCATTTGTCTGCAAATAAATATATATTTAATTTTCTTCTGAAATTGAAACGGTTGTCAGATTGTGTATAAATGCAGTTTGTTGAAAAAAGTATATATTTGTTCTGGAAGCAGTATTTTGCCAATCCAGAGTAAGCACATTTTGAAGATAAATTTCATCTTTTGGTATAAAGGCAATATTTTATAAGCTGAAGAATTGCTTTAACAATTTTATTTTAGCTCTGCAATAAATGAATTAGATTGTGTTGATAGCCATGTGCAATATAAGGGTCTTCAAACTGTACTTGATTAACTTGTAAGTTAATTGATGTGGAATCAGAGATAATTTATATTGAGAATTGAGATTTGTTTTCTAACCCAGCTATTTAAACCAGTTTGAAAATAGCAGTTGTCTATAGCTATTTATTATTTCAAACTTAATATGTTCCAAGTGTGTTGTTTTGCCTAGTATTAATTAAATCAGGAGATAAAATAGATCAAAACAGGGAGAGGAACTCATCTGTTTCAATGGCTGTCATCAGTAAGGAGAAGAGAATAGTACTAACGTGGTGGTAGCTTTGTGCCACAAAACTGGAAACAGTACTTTGTATTGCCCTTGACTAAGGTTATTAGACTTATGTATCTAAAAACTAAGTTAGATGAATTAGCATAAGCCTATAAAAATTCTTCCTATTATCAAGATAAAATAGGAACACTATTCTTTATAGCCAGTTGTTCAAACCTCTTTAAAATGTGGAAAAAGCATTAAATCCAAATACATTAAATCCAAATACATTCTAAAAAGATACCTGATAAAATTTTAAGCTAATTATTCAACTAAGTATGTGGTCTTTTTTGTGTTTTGTTGTTGTTGTTGGTTTTGATACTTACAGTATTTTGAAGCAGTTAGTAGAATGTAGTTGATGAGGCCAGCTGGTGAATGTTAACAAAGAAACAAAAAGTGAAAGTACTCTTTTCAACTCTTTATGCTAGTTCTTATACTTTTGCCTATCTTTCCTCTTGCATGATGTAGAAACTCCTGAGCTAAGATATAAGGATGAAAGAAAGGACAGCAACACAATCCTTTTCCCTCTCCTCCTCCTCTCAGAATTGAGGGTGGGGTAACAATTGCGCAGTGTTGCATAGAGCCTTATCCAGAGAGTGTCTGATGTGGTCTGAGGTAGGCAAGAGTGTACAGGGTTGAAAGCCCAGGCAGATCTCCAATTCTGATCTCAGAATGAGACAGCCCTAGGGTCAGTGCTTCATGGATACCAGGCAGAAGGCACACAGGAGTTCTACAGACCCAGTATTCTGCTATGCTGCTTCAGGTAGCTAAGGCCTCCTGTGAATTCATGCTTCAATTACTGTATTAATCTTGTGTACTATAAAGTGTTGCTCTGATGGAATAGCTCATATTGTAAGGTTCACCTGAATAAGTAGGAGTTTCCAGGCTTTGTTTCTGTATCTCATGTTTACATTTCAGCTTTAATGGTGAAAGCTGTTTCAAGAAACATCCCTTTCAGTTAATAATTAAGCAATTTTTATTGCTGTTAGTAAGGAGCAGTTTTCTATTTAATGAAACACTGTACATTTGTATTAAGTTTTCATAATGGAAAGGAAAACAACATTATAAGCCTGGGTTATGAAATTTTTGAAAATATAACCTAAACATTACAAATTAACAATTATTAAAAAACTATTTTTTCAGTTCATTTGTTTTCTTTATAGATAAAAGAATAGAAATGTTTAAATTTCTTTATTTAGCATGTTCATAGAAGTTGGTAATGCTTCTTAAATTTCCCATTACAACTGCAACTTAGAGCTGAAAGTTGTGGAATCTCTTTTTTAATAAAGAAAATGGTTAAATTTACCCACACTGAACATGAATGTATTATATGTCCGACAGGAGTTAGTTAAGATGAGCCATGCCTTGCTGCTGTTCACTAATGAAATTTGGATGTCCTGAAAACTTTACTAGGATGACAGATTAACTGTGCCTTATTTTTGTCAGTGTTCTGTAATGGTACTAAAGGATCAAGAAGTAAATGTATCCTTGCCAATAATATTTACTTCTTCAGAGCCTTTATGACAAATACCATTTAAATCACAGCATCACAGAATGGTTGAGGTTGGAAGAGACCTCTGGAGGTCATCTGGTTCAACCCCTCTGCTGAAGAAGGGACACCCAGGGCCTCTTGTCCAGGTAGCTTTGGATTATCTCCAAGGAAGGCAACTCCACAATCTCTCTGGGCAACGTGTACATGTTCAGAGGGAATCTTGAACCTCTTGAGTTTCAGTTTGTGCCCCTTGCTCTGTCACTGAGCACCACTGAAAAGAGCCTGGCTCTGTCCTCTTTGCACCCTCCCTTCAGGTATCTGTAGACATCGATGAGATCCCCCTCTTCTCGAGGCTGAACAGTCCCAGCTCTCTCAGCCTTTCCTCATAGAAAAGGTGCTCAAGTACCTTAATCATTTTTGTGGCCCTTCATTGGACTCTCTCCATTATGTACCATGTCTCTCTTGTACTAGGGACCCCAGAACGGGAACCAGTACTCCAGGTTTGGCCTCTCCAGTGCTGAGTAGAGGGGAAGGATCACCTCCTTTGACCTGCTGGCAGTACTTTTTCCTGGTGCAGCCCAGGATACCGTTGGCCTTTTCCAGATGGCTTTTGAAGATCTCTAAGGAGGGAGACTCCTACCTCTCTGGGCAACCTATTCCAGTGCTCTGTCGTCCCTACAGTAATGAAGGGCTTCCTGATGTTCAGACAGAACTTCCTGTGTTGATAAGTACCCCCCCGAGCCTTCTCTTCTCCAAGCTGAACAGTCACACCTCTCAGCCTCTCCTCATAGGAGTGATGCTCCAATACATTGACCATCTTGGCAGCCCTCAGTTTGACTCTCTCCAGTGTGCATAGATCTCTCTTGGACTGGGGAATCCAGAACCAGACACAGCACTCCAGATGCAACCTCACCAATGGCTGAGTAGAGGGGAATCAATGCTCTTTACCTTCTGGTGACTCTTTGCCTAACGCAGCCCATTAGCCATCTTTGTGGCAAGGGAACAACATTGCTGAATCATGTTCAGCTTATTGCCTACTAGGACTCACAGGTCTTTATCTGCAGTGCTGCTTTCCAGCTGGGTGGCTTCTAGCATGTCCTGGTGCCTGGGTCTGTTCTTCCCCAGGTAAAAGGCTCTACACTTCTTCCTTGTTGCACTTCACGAGATTCTTGTCAGCCCACCTCTCCAGCTTGTTTATGTCCCTCTGGATGGCTGCATGGCCCTCTGGTGAGTCAGCAACTCCCCCCTGTTTCATGTCATCTGGAAATTTACTGAAGGTGTGCCCTACACCGTTGTCCATCTTAATGAAGTTAAACAAGACTGGATCCAGTATTGACCGCTGGGGTACTCCACTCATTGGGCTCCAACGAGACTTTGCACTGCTGACCACTACCCTCTGGGTCCAGCTGTTCTGTCAGTTTTCAGTCCACCTCACTTTGGCTCATCCACCCCATACTTCAACAGCTTCTCTGTGAGGGGACAGTGTAAAGGCCTTACTAGAGTCCAAGAAGACAACCTCCCCCCTCATCCAACAGGCTGGTGATTTCATTACAGAATCTTAACAGGTTGGTTAGGTGTGACTTTCCCTTGGTGAATCCATGCAGACTAATCCTGATGATTTTCTTCTCCTTCCTGTGCTTCTCTGTAATCTTGGAAATGGCTTCCAGGATGAGCTTTTTCATCACCTTTCCAAGGATCGAGGTGAGGCTGACAGTAGTTCTCTGGGACCTCCTTGCCCTTCTTGAAGATAGGAGTGATAGCTGCCTTGCTCCAGTCTTCTGGCATTTCTCCAACATGCCACAATCAAGTAAAGGTTATACAGTGTCATGACAATCACATCTGACAGCTCCCTTGGTACTCATGGGTGCATCCTGTCTGGATCCATGGACTTGCGAATGTCCAGTTTGCTTAAGTATTGCTTAAGTACATGATCCTCATACGCTAAACGTACATCTTCCTTGCTCCATCCTTTCAGCCTGGCCTCTGGGAGCTGGGATTCCTAGAGGCCAGTCTTGCTGGAGTCCTAGGATTCTGTTTGTGGATACTCTAAGTCTATCAGTGGATACTTTAAGTATTACAGTCTACTGTAGAAATGAATTTTAAAATGAAATTGAATTTATGTTTGAATTCAAAAGTGTTTGAATTCAGAATTTTGCTAGTAATTATTTACTCATGGTCTATGAAGGTATAATACATCTATCTATGTACATATATATGCTTCAGTTATAGCATAAGTTTCCTGGTTTCTAACTTAAAGTGTAATATCATGATCTGTTTGACCCTCTATTAAAAAGTCATTTTAAAATGTTGGTCAAAAAAAAGACAACAGCATCTGTGTGGCAAAGATGCATTTCTTTGTGTGTACTATCGTGTTGCTTTATGCTGCTTTTGTGTGTGTATTTTTATGTGAGTAATTAAGCTTACCTGAAAGCTCATGTGGACAATGGACATTGTTTAAGTATGGGATATAAAACAGGTTTGGAGTGCCTGGCCGCATGCTTCATGCTGGGAGATTTCTGAGTGGGTTATATGTGTGCCTTTAAGTCTGTAGTATAGCAAGAAACTCTGTACTATAGAAAGAAACTCTGTAGTATAGAAGAAAAGCAACAAAGTTTTAGGACTGATTTAGCAGATGTGCTTTTAGTAAGCCTCTCTCTTTCCGAACTTATCAAATATAAAGCTGAATTCAAGTGAGTCCTTTCTGACCCTTCCTTTCTTCCCATGCACAGTTAAGTGTGGTTAAGCTGGTGTCTGTTGAAGACAGGTAAAGATTCACGGAGTGGGGCATTGGGAGTAAATGGGTTTCATCTACCATTAGTGCTGACTTGTGCAATGCACGCTTGGATGTTACATTCATGGCAGACCAACTATACTTACAAGAGAGCATATTTTACTCTACTAGAGTTTATCTTGGTGTCTTTGTACTGAACATATATACATATATACTGCAAACTTTTATTTATGTATTTTATGTGAAAAATTCACATTTAGGTGTACTTGCAGCACCCCGTTTGAATGAGAGAACATGGTGTCCATTCTGGGTCAGTTAGTGCTTTTATTCCTCTCTCTTTTTCATTTCAATTATTCTGTATCAGCTTCTCTAGGTTTTTATTAATTGCTGGGCATTTTAGTTGGAATTTAAGTAGCTTGTCTTGTTGTACCTCGAACTTCATTTTTGAATTATCATCCTTGCTTCAGAACTGTTTTGTTTTGCTGCTTCAGTTATGGAATGTAAAATAAACTAATACTTATAGAATTTAATGCACAATTGCCAAAATATTGAATTTATATAAAACAATACAGAACTGGAATTCATATATAATAAGCTGTAATACATAAAAAGAAAATGATTAAACCATATCTCACTTATCATAGATCTTTTTAACAGGAGCAAAATCTGTGTCATTAGTTCCAGTCCAGTGTATTTCCCATTCACAATGCTTTATTGCATAACTTATAAATCTCTCCTCATCATCCTATATTACTTTTTCAAACCAAGACTAACATGAAGCAAGACAGGGTGAATGAAAGTCAATGAAGGTCGACTAGACAATCAGATTATTAAAGATTCTTAGAAGAACACTACTGTGATCTATAAAAGAATTAGTTGTGAATTTCTGTATTCTCACTGATAAGGTGCACTTCTGTAGACTGCAGTATAATTTCTTTAATAATGTGTTTTCAGATCATACTAGTTTAATCTGTTTAAACAGTACGTCTGAATGTCAGTTCAGTACTCTGAAATACTTGGTAGGTTGCAGAAGCCATATTTCACTTACTTGTCCTCTCTCCAGGGTGGTAAAGAGGAAAATGTAGTATACAGTTACATATTGCATTGTCAACAGAGTTAAGATTGCATAATCATTGCATATATGTTATTGGTAATTTTCTGTGCATTTTTTTTCCATCTGTCACTGATCATTCATTTTGCAGAATAGGTCAACTCTTGGGAGGTTAAAACACATCTGTACAGTGGAAGAGGTTACCATTCCTGGGTACTGGGTACTGGGTCCTGGGAAGAGGGTACCATTCCTTCTACTGTTTACAGTAGAAACAGTGAACTGGTCTGCATGTTTGAATTTAAAACTCAAGTATGTATATCAGTGCTAGACACAGCAGATGATAAAACAGAAAACAACCTAACTAAGCAGAAGAACGCTGTTTTCAATCATAAAAACTTATTTTAGCTTTAAATTTATCTTTGTTATTTCTATTTCAGATCTGTCTGGAACTTAGCTACTTTTTTCTCCCTTGTAGAATTCGGTCTAATGAAAGATAATAATTCTACCTACAAAGCTTGTTTTATTATGTTTTTGGAACTGTATATAAATAATGACAGATTGGATTCAGTCATCAAGTACTCCAACTGAACAGTAGGTCAGCATGCTTGACTACAGTGCTACATGCTTGTTTATATATAAAGTCTGAACTATTGCATGTTCTTAGTCACCTGCAAAAATACAGACATAGTACAATTAGTTTTTTTAGCCCCTTTGTCAGATAATTAGTTCAAGAAAGTTATCATTAGATGTTTCTATACTTGGTATGAGTACAGCATGAAGAATGGCATGATGAATCAGGGGAGGGTCAGGCTGGGTGTCAGGAAAAGGTTTTTCACCCAGAGAGTGGTCAGGCACTGGGACAGGCTCCCCAGGGCAGTTGTCACAGCACCGAGCTGCCAGAGTTCAAGAAGCGTTTGAACAGTGCTCTCAGACACAAGGTCTGATTTTTGTGTGGACCTGTATGAAGCCAGGAGTTGGACTCAGAGATCCTTATGGATCCCTTCCAGCTTGGGATGTTCTTCGATACTGTGATTCTCTGATACTATTTCATATTCATTTTATGAGAAGATGTTGTTCTTGTGAAACTGCGAGTTTGTATGTGTATATATATATACATATGTATTATATATATATATATATACACAGAAATAAGTATGTTTATTTTTCCTCCCAATTAATACTGTCACAGAAAAGTGCAGTTATGTGTGAAGAGTAGCTAACCAAACAGAATATTTACTGATCTTCATTACAGGCTGGCTGGCTGGGAATCTTATTAAAATACAAATTACTATAAATGACTCTGGGTCTGAAAAAGAGGGATGGTAGATACTGGTATAGTAAAGAATGCTGACTGTGAGATTACAGTGCTGACTGGGAAATTTTTACAATGTTTCCCAACAGATCTTGAAGTCACCTCCAACAGGTGGTGGGTTTTTAAGAGCTGACAGGAAAGGATGGGATCTGTTATTGAAATGAGCCTGAAGACCTCAACAGTTTCAATGCACTGCTATTTTATTTATAAGTAAAGATTTAAGAACAGAAATTTCCATTTGCAATAGCAAAATGTCTGACAAAAGTTGTGACTTCAACCACAGGAAATGTAAAGCATATTCAGATAACATCACAATACATTTGACAGGTTGCAAATAATTTTTGTAAACTGGGAAGATCGTGAGGCTTATGAGGTAATGAATAGGGAGGTTATAATCTTTTTCTGACCAGATAGATGCCGGATATCCAACAAGCACTGGAAATGTTGACTGCTAGTCTCTATGCTATTTAATACTCATAATCTGCTGTCACTAATTTTTACCAAAACTATTTTTTCATAAATGTTGTTTTGGATGCTGAAAATTCCACACTACACACAGAAGATAGTTTAAGATGCAGTAATTCTATTATTTGCAATCAAAACTTCACTTCTAAAATTTTCGTGCACCCAAATATATCAGCTATATGAAAGAAATTACTTATATTTTAAAGGTTTAACTTTGTTATAAATTTGTTATGGTAGGCATTTATGCTATTGATTGTTCATTAATTCATTTCCTTGCTAGCTAGGGCAAACCTGTCTGAAACAGAGAATCATACTTTTTGTAAAGAGAGGAGGATAATATTGTAAGAGGGTCCTTCTCCTAGCATGTTAATGGAAGTAGAGGGTTTAGTTTATCTTTAGAAAAGCTAAAGTGCTAGAGAGAATGTATTGAATTTCTGTTTCTCTGTGCCTAATTTAAAACTTTCCTGAGTTGTCAGAAGACTTTTTTTTTTTTTTTTTTAACTACTCTGGTTCTTGTTGAATGATAAATAAGGCAAATCTGTCAGTGTTTGATCTCTGGTACTATTTGTCAAAGGTTTTTAGTAGTTAAAATCTGCAAAATTCCCAAATAGTTGGTGTGACAGTCCTCAGATGAGAGGAATATGCAGAGGTGAAGTTGTAAGATGTCGTCAGATCAAAATCAAAGATGAAATTTCTTACTACATTGTTTTTAGAGTGATATCAGTAGACATTAGACATGGGTTTATGCAGAAAATACATGGCCACTGCCCAGTTTACAGTTGATTCTATGTAACTGGCCCTTTTTCCCTTCCTTTTGGCCTATTTTCAGCTTTATTGGTTTCTAAATACCCACCCCTCCAAAGACTTGCCTTATATTTATAGTTGGAAGATGTGCAACTACAAAAAAAAATTTAGTCATTAAGAAATCATTCCTCTGAGAAAATGCATTGGACCTATATAAACCACATCCAATAACCCCAGATCGGTGCAGTTTAAATGTGGTGTTGTACCTATAATATTGTTGGTGGTCTCCTTTATCTCTGGGCTATCTTTTCAAAATTTGTCTTGCCAGAGTCTCACCAAGGTCACCATAAGCTGCCAGCATGCTGTTAAGTGACAAACTAGTCAGGCAAGTTGGAACTGTGGATAAAGGTGATACGTAGCACAGCAGGAATATTGTTCCTATGTATGTATTCACCTGAGGCTCAGTGGTGGACTAGATATTTCAAAATTTGTTTTGCTTCTGTGATAACAAGACAATGTTCTTGCACACCCAGAATGCCCTCAGGTATTCAGGACTTATGATTCCAGATACAGTGAGACAGACAGTGAGACATTCCTGTGCAGTTTGGCTGGAAAGTACATGTTTTATCACAAAATCAGAATAGAATTTGCATTTCTGTCGTTTGCACTGGGAATATATACTCCTCAGAAAAGAAAAAACAAAAAAAAACTTGTTGAAAGAAAGATATGCAGATGTCTTAAGTGTATCCAGATCAATTTTACATTCTTCACAAAGTTCACAAAATGTTGTTCTTTTGAGTCTACATATAAAACATTACATTTGTTCAATAGTTAGTGTTTCATAGTTATCAAATCTTATTAGACACAATTGCAAAAAAAATAATAGTTGTTGAAATACATATAAATCTCGTTAACAAACTAGGTAACATCTCCATTCAACTGATAACCAACACAGAATGATATATTGCCATGAGATGCCAGTCTGATGTGGAACACAAATGCAGTATTATCTTTTTAGTTAATAATTATTAACAGCTTCCTTTTAGTAAAAATGCCTAGAAAAAGGTTATAAACTTAGGATATGAATTCACATTCTATGCCGAGTCAATGATGCATAGAATGCACAGCATGATTCTGCAGGGTGGCAAAACCAGATTTGTTAGTATTTCAATGTTTGTGTATAATTTATGTGAATAGTGGATAGAATGGTCTCTTGGGTTATCTGCATATTAAGAATATCTGAATTTCAGTTGCCATCATTCTTTCTTCTTCTATTTGTCCTCCTCCTCCAAGAATATGATCCCCCTTTCCCATGATCCCTCTCTGTACACATCTGTGTGTGCATATCTGATGTTTTCTTTACAACTCTTAAAATAAATAATAGTAGTGATAACAGTAATTATCTGTTATCACAGAAACAATTAACGAGCATCTTGCCAGAGTTACAGGGAAAATACAAGAACATGCTCATATCACCTATTCAACTGCTACCTGTCTATCTTTTTTTTGTAGGTGACAGATCAGTCAGTGAAAGCATTTGCTGAACATTGTCCTGAGCTGCAGTATGTTGGTTTTATGGGCTGCTCTGTTACATCTAAAGGAGTCATTCACCTCACCAATGTAAGTATCATAGCAACTTTTAACTTGTCATTAGTGTTTCAGACTGTGGCCAAACAATAGGTGTGACAGCCAAGGTAAGTTTATACATGTGACAAATGACACTGTCACAGAAAGAAACATTACAAGATAAATGAACTTTGCATTATTTGAACAGATGTTTAGACTTCCCCGTGTTAAACTGGAGAAACACAAATTCTAAGGATGACACTTTTTCTTAGGTTTAATAATACTATACAGTCAAATGACGTTAAAATACCTAGTTACGTTAGACTTTATTGCAAAGTGTTGTGGTGTAGCCCTGGCAGGCAGCCAAGTGCCACACAGCTGCTTGCTCACTCTCCCCAGCTGTGATGGGGGAGAGGATCAAAAAGGTGAAAGTGCAAGAACCCATGGGCTGAAATAAAGACAGTTCACAAGGTAAAGCAAAAGTTGTGTGCACAAGCAAAGCAGAACAAGGAATCCATTTGCTGCTTCTCATCAGCAGGCAGCTGTTCAGCCACTCCCAGGAAAGCAGGGCTCATCATGCAGAACGGTTTCTTTGGAAGACAAACACCATCGCTCTGAACGTCCCCTTTTCCTCCTTCTTTCCCAGCTTTTATTGCTGAGCATGACAGAGGAGGGGATGGGACATCCCTCTGGCCAACTTGGGCCCGCTGTCCTGGCTGTGTCCCCTCCCAGCCTCCCAGCTGGTGAGGCAGCACCAGAAACTGAAATGCCCTTGGCTCTGTGCAAGCACTGCTCTGCAACAACTAAATCATCAGTGTGTTATCAGCATTATTTTCATCAAACGTACAGAACACTGTGTTGTGTGAGCCTCTACAAAGAAAATTAATTCTATTTCAGCCAAAACCATGACACAAATACAACAAAAAATCTGTAATTGGAAGTTCAAAATTCCTAATGCGAAAGATTTAGATATGCCCCTTACTGCAACAGTATGCACATACATTTTGTATATATATATATATCCATATCTCTATTATAACTTTATATATAGCATGACAATTGCATTTTATTTCCTTTTATTCTACATAAGAGGAGTGATGTGTGGGAGAACTTCCGTGTATGAACCTGTGGAAATTAACAGAAGTGCTCAGTAAAGTGAATTATGTGGATGAGGTGAACAAACAGCATATTAGTTAAAATTCACATCTAAAAGTAAATTGAGAGATCATGCAAATGCCAGGGAGAACAGAGGAAAATGCATCTGGCATAGATAAATTAGTATTGAAAGCTAGGACTATATATTAGTATTAAAAAATAAAAGTAAAAAAGGGAAAATGGAACTGGTAAAGGTGACTGTAGAAATAGGAACTGAATATGACTGAGATCCATTGAATTGAGTTAACTTGACCTGCCTAGAATAAAATAGAATAGAACAGAACAGGATAGTTCAGACCTTCAAAAATCATTGAGTCAAACTGTCTAACCACTTCGGGGCTAACCAAAAGTTAAAGCACGTCAATGAGGCCATTGTCCAAACACTTCTTGAACACTGACAGATGTGGGGCATCAACCACCTGCCTTAGTGTTTGACTACCCTCGGGGTAAAGAAATTTTTCTTGTTGTCCAATCTGAACCATTCCTGGTGCAGCTTTGTGCCACTCCCATGAGTCCTGTCAGTGTGGAGCAGAGGCCTGCACCTCCCTCTCCGCTTCCCCTCCTCAGGAAGTTGGAGAGAGCCACGAAGTTGCCTCTCAGCCTCCTTTTCTCCAAACCCAGGTTTCCTCAGCCTCACCTCACAGGATGCACCTGCCAGCCCTTTTACCAGCTTTGGTGCCCTCCTCTGGACAGATCCATGTACCTAATGTCCCTTCTATATTGTGGAGCCCAGAGCTGCATGCAATATTCAAGGTGAGGCCAGACCAACACTAAATGTAATGGGAGCATCACCACTTTTGACTGGCTGGTGATGCTGTGTTTAATGCACCCCACAATGTGGTTTGCCCTCATGGCTGCCAGGGGACGATGCTGACCCTGCTGAGCCCGCTGTCACCTGCACCCCCAAGCCCCTTTCTGCTGAGCTGCTCTCCAGCCGCTCATCTCCCAGTCTGTGCCTGTGTCTGGCATTGCTCCGTCCTAGGTGCAGAACCCAGCATTTACTTCTGTTGAACTTCATGCCGTTGCTTTAACCCAGTGAGGGTTATAGAGATCTTCATGTAGTAAGTGTAGAGCATATTAAATGAAAATGGAATGTGGCTGAAGAAATTACAGTTTTTTGTTGTTACTCTTTTGTTGTATTGAATCATTTAGCATATCTGTAAAATATTTTCATCAGTTTAGGACAGCTCAGTATCTAAAGACACAGAAGAACTGAAAACATTTCAGAAAACATGCAAAAAAAAATAAAGCAGAAAATTTAATTTGCATGGTAAACTTATAGCACCTCAAAGGATATAGTTTGGAAGGTCTTCTCAGCCTGGAAAAGAGAAGGCTCAGGGGCGACCTTATCGCTCTCTACAAGTACCTTAAAGGACGCTGTAGCAAGGTGGGGGTTGGTCTATTCTCCCACGTGCCTGATGACAGGATGAGGGGAAATGGGCTAAAGTTGCGCCAAGGGAGGTTTAGGTTGGATACTCGGAAGAACTTCTTTACTGAAGGAGTTGTTAGGCATTGGAATGGGCTGTCCAGGGAAGTGGTAGAGTCACCATCCCTGGAGGTCTTTAAAAGACGTTTAGATGTTGAGCTTAGTGATATGGTTTAGTGGAGTACTTGTTAGTGTTAGGTCAGAGGTTGGACTCGGTGATCTTGGAAGTCTCTTCCAACCTAGATGATTCTGTGATTCTGTGATTCTGTCTTTATTGAATATTGAAATAATGTGTAAAAGGCACATATATCTATGGGAGAGAGAAATAATACAATTGTTTTCATGTCCTAAATAATTCACTGTAGGTTTTATTTATATACACAACATAAATGCAGGAGGTAGATAATTTCCAAGTCTGACGTAGATTCTGTAAACCAAGATTTTCTTGGATATTCCTACATACCTCACTTTTCTGGTGCATTCTTTGGATACTGCATTGTTCTGACCTAGAGTTACCGAGTATTTAATGGATCGTTGTTATGTCTTGTTCTTCAATGATGTGACTTCATAATCCCATTTATTTGGTTGAAGTTAAGAAAAGTCAAGATCTTGATTTTTCTTCTTAATATTTATGATTTTCATTATGGTTTAACAATAATTATTAGAAATCCTGACGTACACAGTCCTTCAGAAAATCTCTAGCAGGCAGTTTTATCACAAACTTGGAAAAAGTCAGATGGAATGAGTAGTTGGTACATGTGCTTTTGGTTGGGGCATGAAACTTTGGGATTCCTGTTTCCTTCTCTCAGATCTTATATATACAAACTTTCTGTAGACTCTTATTACTAAGGCAGTGATTTCTTCTCCTTAAATTCTCAGAAATGACTGTGGAGTTCGTGTTTGTCTCCTCAACTGGGGAATTCTTTTTTCACTTGTAGCATTCCTGTGAATGTGCTAATTATTTCACATGTATGTTGTATCAAGTACTTTTTCCTTTATTTGTCTTGCTTTTCAAGATTCTGTAGTATGCTGTCCAAAGGCTTTTTTTTTTTAATGTATCTTAGAATTTTTTAGGTTGATCAAATAATGTCCGAGTAAATTGTAATAGCACTAGAAACAAACAGTATTTTCAAGTGGAACATTGTTGGCGAAAAGCGTGTCATTGCTTACTGCAAGATTTTATTGGATTTAAAGCAGTGATTCTGAAATGCCTGATGTTTTTGAGTAAATGTATTTTGCAGGTTAAAGGAGTTTTTGCTGTCTTGCTCCTAGCGTGTAATATAACTAGAATTTTTCCTGGGTTGAAAATCAAAGCATGTTCAAGGAGGAGCTTGAATATCTCTTATTATTTCTTCTACTTCAGTTTTCATGGGGAATATGTCATGCCTTCTCTGGTATGATGTCTTCCGTAAGGTTTGCTAAATATTTATTTTACATACAAGTGACTTTCTGTGCACAGTAGCAATGTGTGGGTTTTTCTGGTTGGGGGGGTCAATAAGTTTGCTGCTACTTTAAGCTGACATCTTTAGTATGGATACCTGCAATAGCAAAATTACTATAGAAATTCCAGCTTCTTAATTCTGAAGCTATTGAGAAGTGATATCTGGTTCCTATCTTGCTACAGTGACTTCAGTAGTTGTTTCCATGCACCCCTGACAGGTGTGTTACTTCCCTCATAGTACAGCAAGCAGTTTTAACTAAAACACTGAATTGAACTGAAGTATCTGGCACAGGCACATGTTCTGTTTCTGCAATTCTTATTTGTAGGAAATAACCTTCATCAGGGAGTGATAACAAATATTTGTGGAGCAATAACTAAATCTTAAACTGCTGCATATGTCTTTTCCAGAATTCACCTGTTAATGACATCAGGTTTTTTGTTTCAAACATCATGCATTTCTTATGGCCATTTTTGTGTTCGGTTCATAACTGCTTAGTAATAATACCAATCCTGCGTTCTAAGAGGATGTGGAATCTGCTCTTAGCTCTCCATGGCCTGTGTGTCCTGCGAGGCTGTGCAGAGCAAGTACCCTTCTGTCCTTCTGCTTCCTGCGTGCAAAGTGGAGATAACAGCACTGGCCTCTGTTGTAAAAGGGCGTTGAGGCTGGCAGATGTATAAAAATGGAGAGGTTTATTATTACTGCATTTTCCCTCTGGTAATGTTAGCTCCTCTTTAAAAATACTGGCACTTGAAAATTCTGCATTACAGTGCTGCTGAATCACAGGGCTTTTATAATAGCTAGTTGTGTGGTATGGTAGCGAAAGTGTTCTATGATTTAGAAAAGAAGAAACATTCAGTGTTTATTTTCATTATTTTTGGTCCTGAACATTGCGATATTAAAAAAATAATAAATGCTTTTTGAACAAAAATGTGTTATCACTCTAGTGCTCCTTTTCTTTGAAGTTTGTACAATCCACAAAAAACACACTTAAAATAAATAATGATTATTGGGCAGGTGGAGAAATACTGTGTGTGTGTATGCAATTCAGACTGTTGGACTCCCAGTTGAAAACAGTTTTTTTTTTTTCTGATGACCTGGAATGTTTTATTGTTTTGTAGTTTTAATGTGTGAAAGTGTAACAAAACAGCTGAAAATTAGCCCAATGTTTCTCAACTTTGTTGAGAAATAATGAGATGTAATTTTATTTCCAAGCCATTTCCATGGCTTCCTGCCGTAATGTATATGCTGGAGTAATTGCTTTGTGGCAGTATACTTATATCTACACTTCTACACCATGGACTTCTGAAGGATTATGTTTGGATAAAACTTATTATAGACATCTTCATCTACATACATGTGAATCCTAATTAGACAACTTATTTTTCTAATCACCAATACATGAAGTCTCTTTAGCTAAGTAACCTTTTGGGGGGGATTAAAGTTACCTGCATTCCTTCTTTATCTCGTAACTGTTACCTGAGGGTCATGACCAACTGCACCAAGTCATACCCATTGCTGAGTTGGTGGCCTGTATGAAGACGATCAAGGTTCAGATTTATAGAGCAAATATTTAGGAGTTATTCAGTGCAGACATTATCCACTTGACAGATTTATAATGATAATGTAGACTGATGGCTAGACTGATTTTGCAAATCTTTTTTAAACTGAAGTATTGTATGGTCCCTTACTTCAGTTACTGATTTATTTTTCCATGAAGTACACTGCCTTTTTATGGTAATATTTCAGCATGCCTTCTAATCTTAAAATCATCTTGCCTCCTAAACAAGAACACGACAGTTGTTTTTTGTTGTTGTTTTGTTTGTTTGTTTGTTTTTTGTTTTGTACTTTGGCTAGGTCTGGAGATAAGTTGTTTTTTTAAAAACAACTTTTACTTACATAGCAAACTATATTTCATAAGATGACTTATCATTTACTTGAATCTGTTTGCATTTAATAAGATAGTCTTTTAAATGTTAGTCTTCTCATCATAGGAAAAAGTTTTTAACGATTTCTGAATATAGTGATTCTGGGAGATTCTTTGTTAGAGCTGGCTTTATACATTAAATGTCGTGGTGCTATAGACTGTGTAAGAAAACCTTTTCACCACCTGTAGAACTAAACCTGACCATTTTGTTGAGCAAAATTGTATTGGCTGTGTCCCTCCTAAGAGATTCTTTTCACCATTTTTAAGAATTTGATACTTGCACCTGACTGCAGTATTGCAATTAGGTAGACGCCATTGCAGAGAAGGCTGATTGCATGACTGAAAGGGTTCCAGTGCTCTGTGGTATGTGAAAGTTTCCAAATCAAAAGTTGTTCGCTAGAAGTACATGGGAGCAAAAAACATAGAGTAAATTATGATTCAATGATAATGAAATTTAACAGCAATTATTGTTTCCAGTTTATAAATTATAACTCTTGTATCTCAGGTGATATATAAGCAGTTTAAATGTGCATGCAAGTAGCACTTTTTGGCTGTTTTACAATGGGCCTTACCTATAGAAAGGAGAGTGGTATATATATATTGTGTAGCATAACTTGTAACAGTATGCACGAAAAAGTTTAAAAAAAAACACAACACAAATTATTAGTCAGCTTCAAAGGTGTAGCAACTTGAATACAAATGTCTTTTATTTTCCTCTTGTTGTGCTACATGACAAAATCAAGGAATATAATGGATAAATATCTTTCGTTAATTAATGTATAATGTAAATTCCATATTTTTCCTTAGGCTTGTTATTTTTTTTTTTTTTTTACAAATACATACAATCTTCAAAACAAAGTTCTTTTTTTGTCTTATGTTAAGTGATAAAATTAAATCGTTGTTCTTCTAACACAGTTTTTGAACATTTATTTCGTATTTAAGCATTTCTTATTTAAGCTCAATGTTCTGCAATGTTTAACTTTAAGAAATGAAATTAAGTGTTTTGAACGTGCAGAACATTATATCAGTCTATGGGAATATAGTCTCTTCTGTAACTCTTCAATCATTTTCCAATTTTTTAAACCATGTATGATTAATATTTCACAAACATAGTATATCACAAAAATATGTATCAGTTACTTCAGTTTACTCTTAACTCAAAATTAATGTATGTGCCTTTTTAAAAAATAGTTTATAGATTCTATTGTCATAATAGTAAAAAGAATGTGATTTACATTCTTTTTCTGGTTGCTATTTTCTTTTGTTTGTAATCATACATTTCCTTTGCAGGGCTTAAATCAGAGAGCACTTTATTCCCCGAAGGCATATATACACAGAGAGAGTCAAGAAAATTAAGCTTAATTAGCAAAAGATGTGAATTTAAAGTTCATTAAGTCCTTATAAGCACTTTCCTTCAGAAATAATTCGGCTTTAGATTGATTTTATGTGAATTGTTTTACTTTTAAGGAAGCATATATGCACAGGAATTGGGAGGAGTGTGTGGGGGAGGGGGATTTACAATCTCATTATATTTGCAGTTCCTTACAGCTAAATACTCACAACAGTTGATAACACTCTGTGAAAAACTACCTGTGATCCAAATGGTAACTGTAATTTTTACCATCCAGAGCGTATGAACTTGATCCTAAACTTTTCTGGTCTCAAATCAGGCATTCTCTCTCACCCCCTAATAGTTTTCAAATGCTTTAGGTTCTTGATTCTACATATTTTAATTCTAGTAATCAAGACGTAGGTATTATGAACAAGCATTTTAGCACAGAAATATGACAATCTCTGAATCTTTAAGTATATCGACTTCCATAAAATTTCAATTAATCCAACCAAGAAAAATGTTGTAGAAAAATGCCTTTATAATTTGAGATGTGACCCATAAGCAGTATTGTATTTCTTAAAAGCAGTAGGTTTTTTTGTTTGTTTGTTTTAAGAATGTCTTTTTAAAACAACTGAAGCTCTGTTTTTGAAATTTCCTTTGCCCAAAACCATTTTGTGATATAAGTTGTTCTTTTGCATTTGTCATTCACAGTGCAATAATTTCCTTTCTATAAATTTTCACGGGCAATCTCCTCATAAAACCTTTACATACTGGGCTGTCAATTCTTTGTCAATTAGTGCAACTGAGAGGAGGAAGCCAACATCCTGTTCCCTCCTAATCACATTTGTCTAACTAGACTCCTTCTGAAATTTAAATGCTATTGTGCTACCTTATACAATTTTAGCACACAATTTTTCCTGAGTCAATATTCAGTAATTTCAGTATGGCTTTGTATGTGTGTAGCAAACAAAGTTTGTATAACTCTTCCTCTTTTCTCTTAACTCTTTCACTTCATTTTTTCATTTCACATTTTTAAGGCTTCTGTCTGCTATTTGTGTTGTCTGTTTTATTGTCACAATGAATATTAATTTTCAGGCAAAACATTTTGTCTGCTTGAGTTGAGCTTAAATTTTCCTCATGCTGAGCATTCTTCGTAGAGGTATAGAATTAAGAGGTGGAGAAGAGTGTGAATATTTGTAAATAATGGCCCTAAAATTGCATGATAAAATGGTACTGCTGCATGATTGAGAGGAAAAAAAAAGGGGGATGGGGGAAGCCTTTGTTCATCCTGGTGCCCTAACACTGACTATTCAATTAACAGAATATCTTTCTCCATGGAAAAATGCTGAGTAAAAGTATGCTATATTAATCTCAAGATTTACGCATGCAAGATTCCAATGTCCCTGCCGTCCAAATGTCTGCTTCAGAGAGGTTTATTTATTTTTTTAAATTTTTTTTTAATATCAAACTAGTTTTAGATGTGAGGGTTAGAGGTATTATATAAAGCTTATGTAATTGTTCTTGCTAATTGTTTATAATGCTGTAAAGAATTCGGCACTATAGCATTGATCCCTTACAAATAGTTTTTCAGATAAAATATAATATAGGGTATTTGGCATTAAAGTACCCTCACCCACACCTTTGTTTGTTTGTTGTTTTTTTTTTTGTTGTTGTTTAAACAAAGGTCAGTTGAATATATACAACAATACAACAATGGCAATTGGATATTGGTACCTGTGATTTAAGTAGGTCCAGGAGTATTCTCTTCACCTGTCATGATCAGTGCCAAATCATTTCAGCAGGGCCAATGCTTAAGGGAGTATGTGTCCTGTTCTGCACCCCTTGAAAACCATTCACTCATCTGAAATGGCAATAGTGAGGTTGTCAAATTATACCTGAAGACTTTGTATTCACCTGAAACAGTCTCTTTGAACTACTAAGATAGCAGTTTACTGCTGAAAACCTTAGCAAGATCTGCTAAGATTTACTGGATTGAGTATATTGTGCCTAATAAAAAGAAGAATTAACCTACCAAGTAGGTCAAGTGTGACGTAGATTTTTTAAATGAATGAATGTGATGGTAAAATAGGCAAGTGATGGTTGAGTTACTATATAATGAATATAATGGTAGACCATCATTAGCATGAAAGTAATAAACAATGAGGGAATGATCATTCTCCTGTGACAGTGAAGGCTAAAATCTACTTGTGAAACCCTTAACAATTGGGTCACTGACTAGTACTTGGATTTCAATGTAGTTTTTGAGTCTACCCATGCAGTGCAAGAGTCTTTTTTTTTTTTCCTGGGAAATCATGAATTCTTTCTGTTGCACTCATCATTGCCTCAACTGGGTAAGAATTATGTTGTCTTGAAAGAAAGCATATTTTAGTTAAGAATGCTGTTTTTCTCAAAGGTAAGATTCTAAACTTTTCTCTGAGGACTCCTGGTAAATATTTTTTAATGCCATAAAGCATATGCATTGTTGAATTGTCTGTTACATTTATTTCCTATGCTGAGAAATCTGTTGCCCCATGTAAATTATTACATAGTTACTTTGGTGGACCAGTGTTTATCAGATTTGACTTTGATTCCCATTTCCATAACAAACTGTAAATGTGATAATAATCAATGTATTTGTGCCATGTTTCCCCATTTTATAAATAGGGGATAAGGCATTAAATCATCTAAAAGCAAGATAAACATAGATAATATGGAAATTAATAACATGGGAACATATTGAACATTTAATCACTGTAGGAATCTTATAAATCAGAATTTAGCAAAGTTGTCTTGCTGCAAAGATATACACATAACATTATTCTTTAGAACTCTTGGCTTTCTTGGAATTGGGATAGTTGGTCCTAATATATTTTGTGCAAAAACACATTGGGAAAGCAGAAACAGGCTGTTCCAATACATTGATATTTATAGATCCTGCATCTTAAGTGGAGAAATCTTCTACATATTGCTGCTGATACAGAAATTGCAGTTGTAATGATTTTTCAGAGTTTGTCCACACAGTTTATTTGCAAAACAGTAGTAATAGAATGATTTCTGCATTTTAGGAAGCACATTTTAGAAAGGAATCATTAATAAACATTATTAGAACTTCACATAGGGCTTCAGTGTGTCATAGGCATTGACCATGTTATTGACAACATGGTACAAAGGCTGAATTACCTAATATGAATATCTGTGGGAAGGTGAGGAAAATTCAAGTTGCTCTAAACTTTCCCTTCTTCTTGTAACATATAGAAAAATGAGAGTTGGTTGTGAGCTTCTTTTGGGGTGCATAGAAGATTGAGAGCACCCTCGGGTAAGTTTGCAGATGACACCAAGCTGGGAGGAAGTTGATCTGCCAGAGGGTAGGAAGGCCCTGCAGAGGGACCTGGACAGGTTAGGAAAGAGGCCAATGGGATGAGGTTCAGTGGGGCTAAGTGACGAGTCCTGCACTTTGGCCACAACAACCACATGCAGTGCTACAGGCTTGGGGCAGAGTCACTGGAAAGCTGTGCAGAAGAGAAGGATCTGAAGATGTTGGTTGACCTGAACATGAGCTGGCAGCGTGCCCAGGTGGCCAAGAAAGCCAGTGGCATTCTGGCTTGTATCAGGAATAGTGTAGCGAGCAGGACCAGGGAGGTGATCGTCCCCCTGTACTCTGCTCTGGTGAGGCCGCTCCTTGAGTACTGTGTTCAGTTCTGGGCCCCTCAGTACAAGAAGGACATCGACGCCCTGGAGCATGTCCAGAGAGGGGCTACAAAGCTGGTGAAGGGCCTGGAACACAAGTCCTGTGAGGAGTGGCTGAGGGAACTGGGGTTGTTTAGTCTGGAGAAGAGGAGGCTCAGGGGAGACCTTATTGCTCTATACCTCTACCCAAAAGGAAGCTGTGGGGAGCTGGGGGTGTCTCTTCTGGCAGATAACTAGAGATAGGACTACAGTGCATAGCCTCAAGTTGTGCCAAGGGAGGCTTAGGTTGTAAATGAGGAGACATTTCTTCTCAGAAATGGTAGTTAGACATTGGAACGGGTTGCCTAGGGAGGTGGTGGAGTCACCATTCCTGGGGATGTTTACAGAAAGGTTGAATGTAGTACTTAGGGACGTGGTTTAGTGGGTAATATCGGTGGTTAGGGTTGGACCAGATGATCTTGGAGGCCTTTTCCAGCCTTAATAATTCTATAATTCTACGGTTCTAAGATAAGTCTTCCAAGCTTCCTGTTAGAGCAGTACGTATGAAATGCAGAGCCCGCAAGATCTGTTCGTTCTACCAACGCTGTATCAGCCATTTGCTTCTCTCCTTATCAGCAAATAAGAAATAGAAGTGCAGTGGGATTACAACAACAAACTCATTGCTACATTTTAGTAATAGGAATATTCTCTTATTTCCTCAAGAAATACCCCTCAATTATCTCTCAGAGGTCAGGTTGCATAACTTCATGGATGTTCGGCAGAATTATTGGAAGCAATATGTGTTTTTTCTTCAACTTTTAGATTGAAGAATGTTAAAATGTTCTGGAACAAAACACCAGAACACCAGTTTCTGTGGAAGACTACCTACGTTCAGTCATCTTTTTTTTTTTTTTTTACTTTTTTTTTTTTTTTTTTTTTTACTTTTTCCTTAAATACGTTGATTTAAAAATTAACTGCTGAAGTGGACCGGTTACATGATGTCAGTTGTACGCCTTTATTTAATCAACTCCTTAGTGACTTAAATCACTGAATAGGATTATTTTCTCTCTCTTACAGGGAAGGTAAATTTAATTAAGTGTCAGTGTTACCTAATGCAATTATTTTTTTCCAGAGTATAACAGAGATTATTTCAGAGAGCTTAAAAAGCAAACACCACTTGGAGGTTATTATGATTAAACTGATCCATTGTTTGAGGATGCTGGAGAAATCATTATAAATTTCCTTCTATGAATCCATAGCTCATAAAAGTAGTAAGAGGGTTTTGTTTGCTTTTGAAGGAGATTATAATGATTAACAATAGTAACAAGTCAGGTTAATCAGCACATAAATCTTAAATCATCCTGTTCTGCAACTCCAAATTTTGTTACTTGGAATATCAAAGTTATTATTGATGGCTGCACAGGTAAGACTACAGTATAAATGCTGTATTTTCCTGTGAGCTTGTGATATTTATGCAGTTTGAAAGCCTTAGACTCTTAAGTCTTTAATCACATGCATTTGAGTATAAGAGCACAAATGTGCAGTCTTGTCTTTCTTCTCTGACCTTTTTTTCTTATAATTAAATGAGTTGGTATGCCACCTTGGCATCTTACACTCTGTATAGTTAAAAGGAGGAAGGGCTAGGCCTCTATTGTGTATGGGTTGGACCATGCACGAGAGATTTTTGGTGTCATGGAGTGACTGAGAGCCTGCCTGAATTCCAAATTTGGGTATAGATTTCAGGTGGCTTAAATTGGATTATATTAATATCTCTGATGTCGTTCCTTTTTTTTGTGGGAAATATATTAGTTTCATCTTTCCTGACTAGCTTGCACATATTATAAATGATTACAAAAGGTTAAAAAGTTTTTATAACAGTCATGTATGCAAATAAGTTTCAGATTATTTCTTTCTATCATATTTGTCTCAATAGCTAAGAAATCTCTCCAGCTTGGATCTACGTCATATCACAGAACTGGATAATGAAACCGTGATGGAAATAGTAAAGAGATGCAAAAACCTTAATTCCCTCAATCTGTGTCTGAACTGGATCATTAATGACAGGTAACTTCATTATAGCATCTAAAACCAGTATAAAGCAAAATCAACCAGTTGTATTAGTTGACAATAATTCCTCATGGCTTGGGGGTTGGAGGACGTCAATAAAATCAAACAACTTTTTTGAGTTGTTCTTGTTTGGTGTAGATAGATCTAAACATATTTTAGAGTGCACTTGTATATTTAGAGAAGTTTACTTAAAATTGTGTGGCAGCACTTGGTTGTTTGTTGTAGATTACATGAGAATGTGGTCTTCAGCGTATGTTATTGGAATGTACAATTGTTATGAATCCTTCTGCGTGTGGGCAGCATTTAAACAGATTTAAATACATCTGAACAGTGAAGCATTTTTAAGGAAATGTCTTTGTAGGGAAAAATAAACAGCTTGAGGGTTAAGTAGTTGAATTCATGTTTGTTTAAAAAGCATAAAGTCCTTCATCTTTTGGCAAATAAAGCTGAATGAGACTGAAAGAATAACTCGGATATTAACATAAGCTTTTACTTTTGACCAGTATACACTTCCTTAAGGTGAACAGGAAAGAATTATTTGAATGACTTTTTCTTCCAGACTTTTTTTAACATGCTCTCTTTCAATTCTTTAAGAATGTACTAAAGTGTAAATAAGCTTAGACTTTAATGAAAATAGAATGTTCTAAAAATATTAATATAGAAATGTGTTGAACATGAAGTACCATTGAATATTTACTACAGCTCCTTTTAGTTTCTAAGACAGTTGTGGTTTTTTTTTGTTGTTGTTTTTTGTTTGGGGGGGGAGATAGGTCAGACCCTTACCTCACTTTAAAGCACTTAATTGCCTTAGCTCTTTCTGTCTATATGGCCTTATTTGCAGAAAAAGGCTACTGTATTGGAAAATTTTAGAATAATTCAGAAAAAATACTAGGCTGAAAAATGTAAATTTAAAAGACAGTTGCTTTTAAGGTTTTAATTAGTTATAAATAGTATACCTTTCTGCATGAACATTTTGACTAGGAGAATCTGATAAATATCATCCAAACTGATGCTTTTCAAGCTGTTCTTGAGATGAGTATTGAACCAGAGTAAGAAATGTGTCTTTTACCTATATGCATATAACTCTAAAACTTCATATCAAATATAATTAGAATTAAGAAGCTTAACAAGAAAAGGAAATTATTTCCACCAGTGCAGAAAAATCTGCTGTTGTAAACTTCTAGATCATTGACTTTTATCTCAGAAGTTCTTTCAGTTTTGCTTATTTCTGATCATATCTGTCAATACTTTTTCAAGATGTGGCTGGTAACTAAAACTTGGCAAAAAATGTAAATTTAGTGATTTAAATTAACTTCTAGCTGAAAGTGAACAGAGAGAATTTAGAAATAATGAATGCCTTCATTAAATATTATGCAGTCATTTTGCAATTCAAGTATTTTTCCCATTTTAAAAGTAAGATGAAGCTCCAAATACTAGTTTTAACTATATGAAGTCCCTTGCTCCCCACAAGCGATTAATTAAAAGATGCTGAAAACTATATAAAAGGAATGTAATATAACCACTGGGCTACATTTAATCAATGTAGACACCACTTCAACAGAGTATTATGAGCATACTTACTTTGAGGATATGAGTGATCATTCAGAAATTCACAGGACTATTCAGATGCTTACAAGATAAAAATCTAAGTTAGTTTAAACTTAATTAGTTTCTTTATGATTTAAGGCAAGGTGAATTTCATATTTTTGTTTTTCATTTAATGGCAGGCCATGGCCCCCTACTCAGAGGGGATGTCAAAGGAGATTCTGCATCTTGATTCCTTTGAGTAAACCTTTTGTTCTTCATTGTATCCAACACATATGAGATAATACCAATTTAAGATTTACCTGATTCATGGAATTGAAAAGAGAATAGAATTAGTTTTCTATTTTTTCACTCGCACATTATCAAGCCTGCTCATTTATGAGACCCAAGTAAATAGGTCTCGTATTTTTTACAAACTTAGTAAGACACGTTGGTTCTCTCTAGCCTGACAGAGTGTTGTTGTTTTTATTACTATTGTTATTATTGTTTTGTTGTTGTTGTTGTTTATTTTTCTTCCAAGCCATGTTCCTTTGTGCAGAATTCTGACTGAAAGAAAACCAGAAAGTTCTCAAAAATACCTGTGTAGCTTAAAGCTGTATCTATGAATTCTCTCTTAAAGGTAGCAGAATACTGGTAGATTTTACAATAGAAGTAAATCACTGATTTTAAAACTGTATTTTAGATTTTTTTATTGTTTTCAGAAATCCATAAAAATTCTGCTACTTCTGTCAAATATGAGCAAACCCAAACTTGAAAGTTCTTTTATTATGCAAAAGACCTGTCCTCAGGTCTTTGTATTGGAAAGGAGTAGGAGTGAGATCTCTGTACATGATGATTCCTCTGAGGCTTGACTTTAAATAAACTTCACAATTTGAAGTTATCTTAATGGCTACTTTATATGTACTACCAATTCAATTGAAATCTGGAAATAAAGGCCACAGGGTATTGTGGTATAACACACTGGCAAAGTTTTGGGGGGTATGCGATTTTCTCATGGTTTCAGAAATATCTGATTTGTATTGTATTCATAAGTGATAAGTGATCATAGAACAAACATCGGTTAATCTTTTGTGGGGGTGTGTGAATTTTTTCACTGTGGACTTCAAGCTGCAATTCACTTCAACTACTATATTACTTAATTCCCCTGGAAACAGACAAAAAACATCTATGCAGTAACTGAATTCTTTAGAGTCTTTCTGCTTGCTTAAGTCATCATTCTTACTAGAACACGTCTGTAGTAATATTTGTACTGAAGATGCTTATCAGCACATATTGTATCTATATTTTTTCTAGTAAACCTCATGGTACAGAGGACATTGCAGATTTTTTTTTCTTCATAATAAGATAAGGAACTTTATCCAGAGACTTCTTGGTGCTGTAGTACTGCCAGTCATCCAGGATGAGGTTCTGCCTGCATAGCAATATTAATTACAGATTTTGCAGTCGCAGGACAGCAATTTCCAAACCATTCAGAAACTTTGGTCCTTCCTCTGTAGGTGCTACCAAATGTTATTACAATAATGTCTCGATAGAGATGCATTTTCTCATGTAACTTATCACACTCTTAGTACAGGTTACTTGTTAGCAGGTGGGGAGATCTGTGGAGCATCTGTAGGTTATTGAGAGTAGTGGTTATGACTTGGAGGTGGATAAACAGTATCTGCAGCAAGTTGTCGGTGACCTTGCAGTGACATTATTTACTGCTATTGGACTTCTGATTAATGATGTTGAGGAAAGTGAGTATTATGTGCACTCCCCTGAGTTTTGAGTACAGATGGGAGTCCTGGATTTGCTCTTCTAATACCAATTCTGTGAAAACTGACATCCTCTTGTGTTGCTTCCATGAAATATTGCTTTAGATAAAACAGAGTAAATGGCATAATGGTACAGTCTCCCAGTACTGGTTAAGACTTGTTGGTGAGGTTTCTGTTTGGAGTCCGAAGTGTAGGAACTCAGAAGTAGTCTTTTGACAAGTTTAGTAATAAGGAAGTTGAGATAGAGAAGAAATTCAGAGAAAACATAATAAATGTTTGGCAGCTGGAACATAAGCCTGAAAATTAAAGTGTATATGCAGCAGCAAAGTCAGGAAAAATGAACATTTTCTCCTTTGAAGAGTCTCCATCTGCTTTCTTCAGCTGGGTCACTAAAACAGAATCATTTTCTCAGAACTGTGTATCATATTTGTTGGCAGAGAGCATATGGGGATTTCTACACTGTTACTTAGCAGAGTAAATTACTAACATTGTCGTCTTTGTGCTACAGAAGTGTTTAAAAATTTTGTGTTGACTGCCTACATGTGTTCACATGAATTGATGAAGGCATAAAAAGCCTTGGAAGCATCTGGTCTGATCTGGATGTGTGGTGGGTAGAGGACAAAATGTTGAAGCTGGTCTGAGCAGGTGATCATTTACTAAGTTTAGCCCCAAAGTCGCTGATATATGGGGATACCCCAACATTTCATTAGCAGAGGTGAACATTGAAATGGTAGTTCAGTTCTTACAGTATATTTTTTTTATGAAATATGGATTTACTAAATGGTAGAAATATTTTTCAGTGAAATAAAAACAACCAAAAAAAACCACAAAAAACTAAAAAGTCCTGAAAGTGTAAGCCTCTTCATGTTTGATGTGGAAATTATTTTAACAAAAATGAATTTAAACTACAAATGTATAAAGTTTTTTGCTTGACTATTTTTTTGCACAAGAAAAATGTTTTAATGTGTGGTGACTACAAATGCTAATATTGTATGTTAGTATTCATCATTTTTGATCTGGCTGAAATGGAAACATGCTTCAGGAGCACGGATACTTATTCCCATCATTTTGTATAACCTTGACTTGGGGGTATAGAAGAGCCTTCCAGAAGAGTAACGGTACTTTTATATTACATGATATGTGTTATAAATCATTATAGGTGAATACTAGTATTTCTTAATTCTAATTTCATTTAATCTTTTAAGTGCTGTCTGAAAGATCATGTCCTTTGCATATTTATCAGGTGTTTACAGTCAGGTAAATTAAAAACCTCTACTCCAAAAAAGTTATAGACTGTGCCACCAATGAATTTAATTTTTAAGATAATTTATTCTTTTGAATGTCATACTTTTTATTTATTTATAAGAAAATTTGTTTCACTTTATATAAGTGTTTTGTAAAATGACTTGAGGCTTATTGTCAGGTGTTTCAAATTTCAAAATACAGTATTGAAGTTGAACAAAGAAAGATGATCAGCATACTTAGGTGAATTTCCTACTTTAAATTCTGATTTTTGTTGTTGTTGTTTTCATTGGTGATTATGAAAAATATATATATGAAAAAATCCTTTGTGATTAATCTGTTGTGCTGGGTTAAACTTGCCTGGCTGCCAGGTGCCCACCCAGCTGCTCTCTCACTCTCCTTCCTCAACAGGTCAAGGGGAGGAAATAAGATCAAATGCCTATGGGTCCTGAGAAAGACCGGGAGATCACCCAACAATTACTGTCATGGGCAAAACAGACTCAACTTGGGAAACGTTAGTTTATAATTTAATTTATTGCCGATTAAAGATAGAGTAGGATAGTGAGGGAAAAAAATAAGAAAAAAGTCACCTAAACACACCATCCCCACACGCCCCATCTTCCCAGCTCCACCTTAATCCCTTCATTTCCCCCCCTCTTCTACATCCTTCCCCCTGAGCAGGGGGATGGTGAAGAGACTGCGGTCAGTTCATAATGCTTCACCACTGCTGCCCCTTCCTGCTCCATTGTGGGATCCCTCCCACAGGATAGACTCTTTCAAGAACTGTTGCAGCATGGATCATTTCCATGGAGTGTGGTCCTTCAGGAACAGACTGCTCCAGTGTGGGTCCCCCACCATCTTCAGTTCCCACCAGACAGCCTGCTTCAGTATGGGCTAATCTCCATGGGCCGCAGCCCTCAGGCCACATCCACCTGCTCCACGTGGGCTCCTCCACGGGCTGCAGCGTGGAGATCTGCTCCATGTGGGACCCATGGGCTGCAGGGGGACAGCCTGCTCCACCAGGGGCCACTCCACAGGCTGCAGGGGAGCTTCTCCTTCATGCCTGGAGTACCTCCTGCTCTCCTGCTGCACTGACCTTGGGAGCTGCAAGGATGTTTTTTTTTCTCAGTTGTCACTCTCATACCTCCTCAGTTGGAGTTGGACTAGAAGATCTTTGAAGGTCCCTTCCAACAGAACAATTCTATTCTGTTCTGTTCTATTCATAACTGCTGCACAGCATTTTTATTCTTTCCCAAAAAACTTTTCCCCAAAGTGCCCCTGCGCTCAGCTGCCCATTGGAGCTGTCTGTGTCTGATACAGGCAAGCCCTGGCCTTTATTCAGAGAGATCACACCTGCAGTACCCTCACTTTCCTCTCCCTCCCCGCACTCCAGAACCCTGCCATTTAAACCCAACACCTCTGGGTGTTACATTAATCTGCATTTAGATGTACAATGACAGTCTAATCGTAAACCAGGAAAATCAGTGGCAACCTTGCTATTGATATCCAAGGATATAAAAGTTGGACCCCCAGTATTTTAAGATTTATATGTGAAATCTATAAGTAGGTTTATCAGTCCCACTTTGGGATGTGAAATCACAAAGGCAAGAAGGATCTTTCAAGAATCCATAATTACTCCTCGTTCATAAATATGGAAGCTGCTTATGCAGAAGTTTCCGCTCTCGAAATAACAATTGAATACAAATACTAGAACTAAAGTTTAAGACCTGCTAGAAAACACGCAAAGATACAATTAAAATTAATCTTCCTTTTTTTGTTCTTGTGGCAGTCCATCTGTTATACTGTGTCTAATAAAGATAATACTAATTAATAGTTTATTTAAAAGACTAAAGACTTCTTTAACGTTGCACTCTGTATGGGCAAAGATCTTATTTTAAAAATATTTTTCTGAGATGAATTCTGTTAGCTCGCTGTATACAACCTGCATTGGTGTTAATCTTAAAAACAGATTTCTTGTTTATGTGTTTAAATAGTATGTGCATTTATTAAAGATAACTTAGTATTTTAAAACCAGTGGATTTAAATTTTGAATTAAATATTATGTTTTCATCTAATACTTATCTTAATATTAAAATCTGATATTTTCTCGAATTTTGGAAGGTAGCTTTTAGCATTCTCCATGCTTGAATAGCAAACTTCAGTGCAGTGCATATGCACTATGTTACATCTTAGTAACTCCTTCCCATTATTAATTACACTGTTAGCCCTGCTGTGCCATTGCAATGCTGTATTGAAATTTAAATAAATAAATAAATCTAATTACTGCCAATTTAACCCTTCTATAAGCAATAGGAAGCAAGGCTCTAGAAATGCAACTTCAGATACTTTGGCTGGTTTTGAGGTATACTATAGAGGCAGCTAAACTTTCTGGTTTAATCTTGTCTTGGCAAGACAGTAGGAGTTGAGAAAACTCTTTTGCCCTTTTGTTGATGCCTTGGTACGTTGTTATGAAAGCCATAACCAAAGAAGTCAGAGAAAGTACTGTGTGGAACACGTTATTATTGTTTTTACAGAGAGCAAACATTTCATCTGAACAGGTGAAGTTTAAAATACAGTATAAAAGAAAATAGCATCTTGAAAAAAAATATTTTTTGCAGATTGAGTCAGTAAAGATATTGGGATATATTACCATTTTCTATCCATAACATAGGTAGGATGCCTTTAAAACTTCATTCTAATTGGTGTTAGTAGTAGAAGAAATAATGATTATCCATTTTCCCTCATTTTCCCTATTTGTATAATCTGATAAAAACGGAGAGCATTAATTCCAATTAAACCAACTGGTTTAGTAAACCAAACACGTGTCAAAGTTTATATCTTTAAATAGATACTCCTATTTTAAGATCAATATTTTTCATTAGTGGGGTGGTTAAGTAAAAGGAGTTTGTTGTGGTATCAAGTCACAAAACTCTGCCAAAGGGGAACCACTAAAATATTTACCAGGAATACATGAACATATCTAAAAAAAAGTTGTCTTTCAGTTTTATTTTTTATTTTTTATTTTATATTTATATTTATATTATATTTATATTTATTTATTTTATATTTATTATTTTTATTGCTTTTTTTAGATATAATTGACAGATGACAGCCAAGAATGTACTTGCTTATATTCCCTGTCTTCTGTGATCACGTCAGTTTAGGTATCTTACAATGGCTTTATGAGTTTTTCCATACTGACATAATACCTGATACAACTCTGCTAAAATGCTTATGGTGGCTTCTTTAACCAAAATGTATGAAAAACTAAAAATAAAACTGTGTGTGATCAGCTATCTGTACTATTTAGTTCTGCTGTAAATAATTGCAGTTTCATTCTTGTGGTAGATTAGCCTTGTCTAACAGCCAAGCACCCACTCAGCTGCTCACTGATTCTCCCTCCTCAACAGGACTGGAGGAGAAATGTAGGAAAAAAATAGAATTGAAAGGCTCATGGGCTGAGATAAAGACAGGGAGATCACTTGTGTATTGCTATTGAGGGCAAAACAGCATAGATTTAGGGAAAATGAACTGAATGTATTGCTAATTAAAATTGATTCACTTAGCGAGAAACAAAAAGGCAAAAATTAAAACAAAACCTTTGCTGCCTATTTCTCAGGCTCAGTTTTGCTCCTCTGCTCCTTACCCCTCTACCACCCTGAGGAGTGCCGGGGCATGGAGAGGAAGATGGTACAATCAGTACTCTTCCTTTTTCCAGTGTGGTCCACTTCTCCTCTGCTACCGTGGAGACATGGGCCACATTTTGAGCAAGCATCTGCTCTGATGTGGGCTCCTCCACAGCCTGCGGTGTGGGTACAGTACAGTGGAGCACTGTCACCTGGCCTTGGTGTTCATCCTGCTGTTTGTGCCTCTCTTTTCCCACCTCCTCTCTTCATCTGGTGCTAGTTTTGGTTGGTTTTGACCTTTCTTAAATGCATTCTGTGGAAACAAAGCATTCTGTGGAAACAGAGGTGCTCAGCCGTGCCCTGCGGTGAGGCTGCTGGAGCCGTCTGGAACCGGCTGTGTCCGGCACGGAGCAACCCCAGCCTCACCGCACACAGCAGCCCCGCAGCCCCCTGCCAGCACCGGGGCACCTGCACCCAGAGCAATGTTTTTCCTTGCACAACTAGTAAAATGTTGCCAGAGGTCAGGGTTCCTAATGAAGTAAAATATGAAGTTGCATGATGCTTTTTACTATGATTATCCAGGCAGATATTCTGTAATATTTCATCACAACATTAAGATAATGTTGATGCTGCAGTCTTTCCATTGGTAAACATGTGAGTTACCACTCATGCCTTATTACAGTAAGGTATTATCTTGCATAATTTAGTTTTAGCCCGCATTAGGCAATACTTTGTGATAATGGCATCGGGCTATGTTCAGTAACGCAAGATGAAATTCCCACTAAAGTTAGCAGTGGCCACACATTTGTGCCATTCCGTATAACCTTGCTTTAAACATTGTGTTACTTTTCAATCCAGTCTGCAAATGGCTTGAAAACAATTTGGGGCATGGTTCAACACACATCTCAGCAATAACCCCAAAATCACAGCGCTTATGAAGGTTTGTACTCCTCTCAGCTTCTAGTTAAAATCCCTGAACACACTTTAAAACAGCTTCTGAGAACAGTTCCCTTGGTGTTGCTATCAAAGAAATGACTTCTTACAAACATTTGATTATGATCATTCTCATGCTGTCTGCTAAGTTTAAGAACTTATAAAAATTAGAGTGCATTTGCTTATTTGAGCATAACTGTGTGTGTATTTTTACCCTGCCAGTTGTTCTTCTGCCTATAACTTGTCTGGTGGAAGTGAATGTTACCATAAAGAATAAAAATTTCAAGCTATTGTCATGATTTGCCACCATTTTATTTTTCTTTATGTATATGAGAAGTGGGGGAAATAGTCCTCTGTTGTCACACTACTGGAGTGTATGATAAATGAAGCTCTGTAAATAGTGAAAATATGAGGAGGGTGATTAAGTCTGACAATTCTCATGCAAGAAACTTGAGATGATAAATACCTCCTGTAATTAGTTATTAATTTAGTGCAAGAGACTTAACATCAGCCTAAACAATTTTATGAATTGTGGCATAAAAATTTTTTTGGAAGATAGGTATACGTGTGTTAAGCCAGGGGAGAAACTGCTTGGATTTGATTGCTGATAATGAGAAATGGCAGACTTGACACAGATGTGGCTTGACTGTTTTCTATATGACATTCCTTACAGAAATTAAGAAAGTGCAATATTCCCTGAAGGCACAGAACTGACAGTGTGTTATAAATCTGAGTCCTTAGTGCATCATGAAAACTGATAGATTTTTTATATATTTCATTTTCTACAGACAAAATATTTGCAGTGGTATAATTTGAGTAGTATGGGAAAAATAAAAAATCCAACTCACTGATGCTCAGAAGAGAAGATGTAGTCCTTATTGCAGTTACTGCTGCATTCTGAGGATACAACCAACAATTCACCAGGCAATCAGAACAGACACAGTACGTGAAAAAAAAGAGAGAAAAAGGGATGACTGTCATAAGGATTTACTGCAGTGACTATATTTCTTAGAGTCTGTTAGTATATCTATTATAAATACCATCTGAAAGGTGCGTAAACATCTTCTAAATTTGCTTTAGGATGTTGCTTGCTGCATGGGTTATAAGCTCAAAATTAAAAGAATTTTACATTTTTTAATTTTATTTTTTTTTTGGTAGATGAATGTAAGAGCCATGTTATTGGTGGAAACATGCCAAAATATAAACAGGAAATGAGTCAGATGCTAAATGCTAATTACCTTCAATCTGATCAGTTTAACTCAGTGATCACCCCTTTTTCTTTTGTTAGAAACAAAGAAGGCTGATTTATGCTGATTTTTCTGTGATTTTAAATGTAGTTGTCAATGATATCTTTGTGTGTTTGGAATTCAAGATGAACTAACAAGCAGTGAATTGTGAAGGATTTGCAGTAATGGAGATGAGAAATTAATGTACCTTTGAAAAGTTGTAGTGAGCCTGAAGAGGCAGGTGATGATGACGAAATTGAACTTGAGGTGATAGAATGAATGCGTAGGTGGTTCTAGAACCGGCAGTAGCAATGTAATGAGGAAAACAAGTACTAACATAACTTTAAACTGGTGATCAGGGTGATGCCTACAGAGTATAGACAGTGAACATTGGGTGACGTGTCTAGATTGGAGTCTGACTCATTTCTTTGCCTAACCTGTGGTAACGATCTACTGATTTTCCCAGTCAAAAAAATGATCATTTTTCCCATGCTCAAGTGGTCTGAGACTTCCTTAAGTCCATGCATTTAGGTTTTGATCATATGGAGCGAGGGAGAAACTGGTATATACCCACCTCTGTATGCCAAGAGGGAACTAGGACTGTGCTAGCTTGTACATCGAACCTCGGGAGGTGCAGAGCATTTCCAGTTTTAATACACACAGAAAAGACAGGAAATGCAGTCTCCTCGTTAAATTCAGCCAGAACTTTTCACTGGCAAACACTTTTTTATAATCTGCAGAGCATTTTCTGGCATTAAGGCCACGCCAGTATTGCTGTATCCAGTTCTGGGCTCTGCAGTACAGGAGAGAGGTACAGACTGGAGAGAGTCCAGTGAAGGTCCACAGTGATGATTAAAGAACGGGGACATCTCTGCTGTGAAGAAAGGCTGAGAGAGCTGGGACTGCTCAATGTGGAAAACCTCATGGGAATTCCCACAAATAAATGAAGACAGGGTGCAAAGAAGATGGAGCTGAGCTCCAGTGCCATGACAAGAGGCACTGGGCACAACCTGGAACACAGAAAGATTCCTCTGAACATCAGGAAACACTTATTTGCTGTGCAGGTGCCTGAGCAGTGGCACAGTTTTCTATATAAGATGTCATTCCTCTCCCAACACCAACCACTTAAACATTTTCTTGCTTTTTCTTAAAATAAAATTGCACTAGTAGGCTCTTGGTACCATCATCAAAATCTAATCTTAATAGCTTTGGTAGCTTTGTTTTTGTTTGTTTTACTGAAAGAGGACAGCTATGACAAGCTTTTTATCTTCTAAAAGATTGCTGGAGAAGCATTCACTTTATATTTTTTTCTGTTTCTAAAGGGGTATGGTTAGAATAAAAATAATTTATAAGTACTCAGTAGTGTGTTTCTCAGATTTACATCTTTATCTTGATGAGTTTAAAAAAAATTTAAAGGTGGTTGTTGGTATTGACGTGGTCAGCCAGTATTTCTGATGAAAATCCCTTCTATATTTAACTGTTTAGTTTTACATAGCTGCTTTTGCTTTTCTTGATCCTTTTAGTTCTTTACAGTAGAACTTCTGTTTCCGTTCTGGAAAGAGATCGTTATTTCTTGAGACATTGTTATAGCTACTTGGATTTACCAAGACCTGCCAGGTTGTTACTAGTAAAGGCTATTTTTTCTAGCTCTGTTATGAAGCATATGGATCTCTAGAGTAAAGGAGAAGTTCTCCTAATAAAAAGAGAAATATATTCTGGAGGAACCGTATTACCAGTAGTGTATTCCTAGCTTTTTTCCGAAATTTTCCAGTCAGAGGGAAAGAAAGGCACCATAAACTATTAACCTACTTGGGAAGCTGCTCAGATTGTATGGCTAGTTTACAAAAGAGTTTACAAATATAGCATAAGTAAAATAAATTGATTTTTCTTCTGTTCATTTTTGGAACAATATTCTTCACAAATACAAACGACAAGTTATTAATCACAAAATATTTTAATTCCATTCCCATATAAGTACCATTCTCCTTTGGTACTTTTAAATGAAAGTCCTATAGACGTCAGGAGAAAAGAAGTCATACATAATACATCTGACATCTCACCAAAAAAAAAGTCTTTACACTTGGTTTCTGAGTTTAGTGAAATTAAAGTTATGGAACAGTTTAATATGTATACAAATTTTCCATTTTATTTATCTTTAGTTTTGTTTTCTTTCAGAGTGTATATATTTTAAAATTCATGCCTTTTTTTTTTTCCATATTTTTATTGTATACACATGTACATATACAATGTAGTGTGTACGTGACAAAACTTTGAACATATGTTTTCTGGGTGGGAATTTTTGCATTTGTGTAGTTTTCCAGAAGTGTTAAAGGAATGCTTTCTAATTCAGGAGTTTAAAAATAGCTACTATATAGAATGGGAAAAAATGCATTTCTTATAAACACTTTTGTTACAAATGAAATCAGCTTTCTGCCAGAATCTTTGTAGTTCTGATTCTGTTCTGGTGGATGCATTGTACAAGTTTGTTAGTATGTAATGTAAGCCAAAAATCTGTTATTTGTAGGTGTATTTCTGAAAAGCAGAAGTTAAGGCTAAATATTCTACTTACATTTAGGTAAATCTAGGTAAGAGTTATACATAGTTAAGTCTCTAAATCTAAGGCACTACAGTGTGTTTGCTTCAGGAGTAACAAATCAGACAGTAGCAAGTTCTTTTTTAGTTGACTCCACACTATATTGCAGCCTCAGACCTTTCTTTGAGCTAGGCATGATAAACTCTGAGTGTGAAAACCTGAGGCTGGATGCAACATCTAAAAAGCCTGGTTGTAAGAAAAATACAGCCTTTTGCTGTATTTGTCCCTGCCCAATGCAGGGAATAGAACAGAGTACAAAGGCTGATTTTGCTAGTCAAACAGATTATTAAACAAATGGAAATTCTGTTTATAAAACTAAATCTCAGACTCATAGATGTACAGTGGAGTACCTACTAATTGTTCTGCTCTTCTCCGATTCTTTCCTGCCACAAACTACTGTTAGCTAAACTATATTAAGAGTTGTGCAGTGCAGCAAATGCGTGATGCTAAGCTCCTCAAAAGTCCTTTCAATGTTACTGAAGTTGCACAGATTATCCCAACCCAGAAAAAAATCAAGGATTTTAAAAAGAAGAAAAAAAAAAAAGAAAAGAACATACTGGAATTGGAAAAATATTGAGATGAATTTGATTTTGACAGAATGCTAACAGGAGACAAAAGGCCTTTTATAATTCTCAGTTGATTATACTGTGGGTAAAGTAATATACGATGTATTCATTCAGACTTATTTTCAGCATATTTGTAGATCATATGTTGTTTGAACTCAGTTTTGTATGTTTTTGGTTACTGTGACTAAGATATCTGTTTGCATAGTCAGGGTAAAATTCACTCTTGAAGTACTTATTTCCTTACCAAAATCTCTTCAGGTAAATTTACTTGCAGAGTCTACAAATAGAATCAGATATTCCACCTTGGCATCCATCTATCAACAAGGCATGACAATAAGCTTGCTAAACTGAACAGTGTATTCCTGAACAAGGCCTTTCAGATGGCACTCAAATAATCATGCAGACTTCAGATATTGAAAGTACTTTCCTACTGTGAATGAAGTACTTAAAGCAGAAGGTCTTACCTGCAGAATTTTATAGCTCTATTGTTTATTGACTATGTGTTTCTCTTGGTAGATAGTTTTCAGTGGTTTCTTTTCTACAAATCTGTATACAGGGGTTCTGATCATTTTTAGTAACCCTTTGAATTGTGACATGTAGACTATATTGAGAGAATATTCTTTCCCAGGTATTTGATGTGGGCTAGATGCTTTGTTATTTTTGCATTTTAAAAGCTACAGAAACACTGAAAAAATGATTTGGTTGAAAGTTCACAGAGTTAATAGTGTATTATGAATATTCTTGTTGTGGTGTTTTAGTTTAACCTGGCAGACAGCTAAACACCACATAGGCATTCACTTACTCTCCCCACAGTGGGATGGGGGAGAGAATCAAAAAGAAAATTGCAAGAACTCATGGGTTGAGATAAGAATAGCTTAATAAGAAGGAAAGGAAAGGGAAAAGGAAAAGAATAAAAAGAATAAACAAAGCAAGTGGTGCACAGTGCAGCTGTTCACCACCAGCTTACTGATGCCCATCTAGTCCCTAAGCAATGGAGGTCCCCCTGACCAGCTTCCCCCAGTTTTATTTCTGAGAATGATGCCACATGGTGCGGGACATCCCTTTGGCCAGTCTGAGCCAGCTGTCCTGGCTGTGTCCGCTCCCAGCTCCTGGTGCACCCCCAGCCTCTTTGCTGGCAGGGCAGCACCAGAAACTGAAATGCCCTTGGCTCTGTGCAAGCACTGCTCCGCAACAACTGACACATCGATGTGTTATCAACACTATTCTCATCCTAAATCCAAAACACTGCACCACACCAGCTACTAGAAAGAAAATTAAATCTGTCACAGCTGAAACCAGGACATGTGCTTACAGATGTATGACTCAATTTGCTAAAACAAGTTTATATAGACAGAGTGAATCTGTAGTCACTTAGAGTGTTCTCATATAAACACCTGTAAATTCAATTTCTGGGTTCTAACAACGTTTAAAGAAATTAAAATTGTGCTTTTAGCTAATAGTACAAAAATAAAATTGATCATTTAATCTTTCAAGAATGTGTTCAAGAAAATTTAAGAAAGTTCCCTAATTTGTATTGTAAACTGCGGTCTCATTTCTGCTTTCAGACATACCAATTAAATATTGGTCAGCTGATTTTGGCTTAGAAAGTTTGTGCCATACTTTTACCTTTTCAGCACGGGAAAAGTGTGTGCGCAAGCTTTCATCCATTAGGTGTCTTCTGGCATGGGAGACAGTGGCAGGAATTTAGAATTATATTAGACTCCCCTGGGGGAACCAAACAGGAAGGAAAATACATTCTGTGCAACACAGTGTGCTTAGTGCTCTTCTTTTGGACCATTTTCGTACCTGTTTCTGGGCTCTTTGTTGAGGGCAGGAACAGCAGAATTGCCACTATTTCTTGTAGCTTGGGACTGACTGTAAGGGACAATTTATGTAATAGTAATAGTAGCTCAGAAATTTCATATTACCTTCAACCCTCAGTTCAAAGATGAAACACAAAATATGTTTTATTCTCATAGCCTGTAACCTTCCTGGACAAAATAATGTGGTTTTGTTTGTTTTGTGTTTTTTTTTTTTTAATTAAGTATTCACAATTCAAGAGAAAGAAATTGAAACAAAAATACAACTAAAAATAGGTTTTCTAGTAATATTTTACTTGTCCAAGCACTACTTGGAAATAAAGACTTTTCTCTTTAGGTAGATGTACTTCTTAAACTTCAAATCATCTTGTTTGCAATATCAGCTAATCATTTTATGAGTTGTTATTACTGTGGAATTGCTTAGATATGTAAAATATTAAGTGCAATGTCAATTTTTAAAATAAGCATTTCAGAAAATTTTCAGTAGCACACTTATGGTTTTGTCTACAGCATACTGATCTGATTCATTGCTTTCCTGCATAGTACACACCTCTTTCTGAGATGTTTGTTGGCAGTCAATATTGTTAAATATTTGCTGAATAAAGTTTATGAAAGAGTTTCCCATGTAACCGTGATCTAAATGGTGGTATTTTAATATACTTATTGATCTGAATACCTGTGCTTTATGAAATAAATAAGGTGAAGTGATGAAAACAATAATTACTTTTTAAAAGCAGTACAAAAGTTAGTGTTTACATTTTTCACTTATATCTATTTTTTGTTAAAATACCAATTACTAAGCATAGAAACTAGAGTTAATTATATATTAACACAAATATGTGTGAGTTGATCTCTGAGGCCTGTTCCAAACACCTAAGTCCAACAAATATAAAAACTCTAACATAGGGCAGTAATGCCTTAAAAGCAAACACTTTCCTTTATATACTGGCCATTGCTTGTCACAATTAGTGTCTTTCAGCAGATGCCTCAGAAATAGTGGTATTGAGTAGACACTTGTATCAAGTAACTTACATTACAGTAAGTCGTGTGGTTATATAAAGATGTATCTGTATGCAAGTGAAATTAGATTGTTCAATTGCACCTTAAAAGAGCCGCAGTAAATGTGTAACTTTTTAGGTACTTTGGAAGAGCATCAGCTCTCAGATTACAATATCTTAAAATCCACTCTTGGTATAGCTTAGATAAGTAACTCGGCTGTATTCTTCAAGTTAAAAAGTACTGTTTGAATAGCAATGCATTTGTAAATGTCCTAGACAAAAGAGTTTCACAAAAATCTCTCAATTTTTTGAAACAATATTTTTCAACAAATACACATAACATTAAGTGCTCTTATAAAATGCCTCCAGAATGTAATTTAAACCATTTTATTTTCTCATACTGTGTAAGTACAGATGATGGTTTATAATTTTTATCCTAAAGATTTTCTCTTATTAAGTAATATTTTAATGTTCCCTGAAATTTCAGGAAAGTTTTTGTGCACTGAAATTCCATAAAGTATTAATATAATATCCACAGATCCTTATACAGATACGGATATGTGTGTATACATATACACATAGACATGCATATATGTTATATGGAATTTGTTAAGGAACTTCAAAGGGAATTTTTGTACAGAATTTTCCATAAAGGCAGTATGTTGTAGACACAGGAGGAGAGTTTTTACTGACAAATGTGCAGTGGCAAGACTTTTAAAGAAACACATCAAAATCAAATAATATTCTAGAAATATTAGATGAAAGCTAACAATATTGTATATCATTTAATCCATTTTATGGAATTATTCTCACACTTAGAAAACTGATATAATTTCCCCATGCTTATAGTAACATCGCTTTCTAAAACAGGATTAAAATCCTAATTACACATTTCAGAATAAATTCATTTCAATCTTGTTTTGACAGCTACATTGCAAATAGCTATCCTTTTGTATCATATGAAGTAATCCCTTCTTAAATTATGATACTTTCTATAATTTCCCATTAACAGTCATATGTATTTTGATTAATGGCATGGCAATGAGATAAGAATATATTATTGTTTCGTCATCTCACTTTTAGTATCACACATTGAGTACCTGCAGAGGAAAGGAAGGAGTAATGAAAAATGAGAAGACAGTTTAGATTTGCTCTATTGTATTTTTGCTCTACTGTAGTTACAATTATAGAGAAAAGGTCAATCTAGTCATTGTCACTTAAACTGCAAAAGAAAACACGTTTATAGCCCTAAAGAACCATTATGTCAATTTTATGCTGTTCATCAGTGTATAACATGTTTGCTAGGATGCATAAATTTTATCTTTCATTGTATTACAGCAGACTTGCTGTATTACAGTCAGTTGGTCCTGCTGAGTAGAGATAACCTTAAGCTATTGTCTGTTAATTGCACATTTTTTCATTGTCTCAAGTTTCCCAAGATTTGTGTACAGTAAAACCTGGCAACTGTAAGAAATAGAAATGGATGTGCCACCTGGAGGTTTGACCCTTCTATTTTTGCACAGTTAACACATGATGGGTGAGAGGACAAAATCTGTAGCTTGTAGCTGCTCTAGTTGTGTTGGCAGTAACATTAACAAATGCCTGGGAGATAATTAAAAATGGAAATACTCTGATTTAGGTACCCACCCTGGCCTTTGGGAAAGTTCTGTGGGTAACGTTGTAAGGAACTCTTGTTTTGTTTTCTTTTGTTTTGTTTGTTTTTTTTAATAAGGACTTTGTGTTTCATGTTTCTTTAAGTAGTAGGAGACAAGGTGATGAGCAAACTTGAAACAGTAAATCTACCAGTATAAATATTAAACTCCACCCTTGAAGGTTGGATCACTTTTAATTCACTTTAAGTCATTTTGTCTTACTGGCCTGTCTTCTATTATGATAGCAAAGTGACCTCATTTTGATGTGTTTTTCCTATTTTTCTCTTTGCTAGTTTGTTTATGGGAAGTTTTATTTCACCAAGGAGTATGTCCAGGCATGAGCAAATGCTGTTCTCCCTTTCTGCTATCCTACAACTTCTAGCAATCCTGTTCCTGCATTATGGACAGTTATCTGCAGTGACAATACCATCTCCTTATTGGTCTGGTTGCCTAATTTAGCCACCTCACATGTAGTAAGTTTAGCTGTACATGGGTTTATTGGGTATATAGGTACATCAGGTTTATTTTGGTAGCATGGGGGCTGCAGGGGTGGCCTCCGTAAGCAGAGCCCAGCAGCTATCCCATGTCAGATCAGAGCCAGCTCCAGCTGCTCCAAAAGGGACCTGCTGCTGGCCAGAACTGAGCCAGGGAGTGACAGTGGGTGGGCCTCTGGGAGAAAAGAGTTAAGGAAGGGGAAAAATACTGCTGTGATACAGCATCTGGGAGAGAAGAGTGAGAAATGTGAGAGGCACAGCCCTGCAGCCCCCCAGGTGAGTGCAGCAGGAGGGCAGGAGGTGCTCCAGGGAGGCAGCAGCAGTTCTCCTGTGGCCTGTGCAGGGAGAGGCCCTTGGTGGAGCAGGCTGTCCCCCTGCAGCCCATGGGTCCCACATGGAGCAGATCTCCACGCTGCAGCCCCCCCGTGGAGGAGCCCCCGCTGGAGCAGGTGGATGTGGCCTGGAGGAGGCGGCTGCGTCCCCCTGAGAGCCCCCGCAGGATCAGGCCCCGGGCTGGAGCTGCAGCCTGTGGAGAGGAGCCCACGTGGGAGCAGGGGGTCTGGGGGGAGCTGCCGCCCACCCGTGGGGGACCCATGCTGGAGCAGTTTGCTCCTGGGGGATGGATGGACCCTGTGGTACAGAGCCATGTGGGAGCAGTTCTTGAAGAGCTGCAGCCTGTAGGCAGTCCCTGCAGGCTCAGTTCGGGAAGGACGGCATCCCGTGGGAGGGACCGCACGGGGAGCAGGGGCAGAGAGTGACCGTGAGGGAGCAGCGGAGACAAAGTGCTATGAACTGACCGCAGCCCCCATTGCCCTGTACTGCTCTGGGGCAGGAGTTCGAAGAAGGTGGGTGAGGGGAGTGGTTTTACTTTGCGGAGTCCTCTCCGCTCTTCTCTGTTATCAATAGGCAATAAATTTTATTAACCTATCACAGTATCACAGTATCACAGTATCACAGATTTCTAGGTTGGAAGAGACCTCAAGATCATCGAGTCCAACCTCTGACCTAACACTAAGTACTCCACTAAACCATATCGCTAAGCTCTACATCTAAACGTCTTTTAAAGACCTCCAGGGATGGTGACTCCACCACCTCCCTGGGCAGCCCGTTCCAATGCTTAATAACCCTTTCGGTAAAGAAGTACTTCCTAACATCCAACCTAAAACTCCCCTGTCGCAACTTTCCCCATTCCCCCTCGTCCTGTCACCAGGCACGTAGGAGAACAGACCAACCCCCACCTCTTTACAGCCTCCTTTAAGGTAACTGTAGAGAGCGATAAGGTCGCCCCTGAGCCTCCTCTTCTCCAGGCTGAACAAGCCCAGCTCCCTCAGCCGCTCCTCGTAAGACTTGTTCTCCAGACCCCTCACCAGCTTGGTCGCCCTTCTCTGGACTCGCTCGAGCACGTCCATGTCCTTCCTGTAGCGAGGGGCCCAAAACTGAACACAGTACTCAAGGTGCGGCTTCACCAGAGCCGAGTACAGGGGCACAATCACTTCCCTAGACCTGCTGGCCACACTGCTTCTTATGCAGGCCAGGATGCTGTTGGCCTTCTTGGCCACCTGGGCACACTGCTGGCTCATATTCAGCCGACTATCAACCAATACTCCCAGGTCCCTCTCGGCCAGGCAGCTTTCCAGCCACTCATCTCCCAGCCTGTAGCTCTGCTTGGGGTTGTTGCGCCCCAGGTGCAGGACCCGGCACTTGGCCTTGTTGAACTTCATACAGTTGACCTCAGCCCATCGGTCCAGCCTATCCAGATCCTCCTGCAGAGCCTTCCTGCCCTCGAGCAGATCGACACACGCGCTTAGCTTGGTGTCATCTGCAAACTTACTGAGGGTGCACTGGACGCCCTCATCCAGATCATCGATAAAGATATTAAAGAGGACCGGCCCCAGTACCAAGCCCTGGGGGACACCACTAGTGACCGGCCTCCAACCAGATTTGACTCCATTCACCACAACTCTCTGGGCCCGGCTATCCAGCCAGTTTCTAACCCAGCGAAGCGTACGCCAGTCTAAGCCCCGAGCTTGGACTCTCATATGCTCTCATATAACCTCATATAACCTCTCGTATGCTGCATCTGTTTTGCCTGTGATGGTAGTGGTTGACTGGTCCACTGTCCTTATCTCAACCCACAAGATTATTATGTATTTTTTTTTATCGTGTTTTCTCCCCTTGTCCTTCTGAGGATGAGGAAAGAGAGAGCATTGTGATGGTGCTTAGCTACCTACCAGTGATAAACCATCGCAGTGACTGAACAACGTAAACTGATCTTATTCTCAAAGCTGTGCAGCTTTTGAGAGTGGCTATGAATTTTTTTTTCATCTCTTCTGCTCTTCCAGGTCAAGCTGAGATCAGCCCTTGAAGTCAGTCTTCTGGCCATAGCAGTGCATACTAACATTTTTGGATATGAAGGACCTTGGTACATCAATAAAATGGGAAATAGTCTTTTGTGTTCAAGTTCCATTAGAGCAAAAGTTGTCCGTAAAAAATGAGATCTTGAGATAACTTTGAGTATTTTCCAGCAGTACATCATTACTGTTGACTGTCTCTGATGCAGTTTTAGGAAGACTGTTTTTCCAGCTGGAGGCAATAAAAGTGAAGAGTTGTAGAGTCAGAGAATGTGTGGTTTGGAAGGAACCTTTAAAAATCACCTTGTTCCAACCCCTCTGCCACGGGCAGAGACACCTCCCACTAGACCAGGTTGCTCAAAGCCCCATCTCGCCTGGCCTTGAACACCTCCAGGGAAGGGACATCCACAGGTTCTCTGGGCAACCTGTTCCAGTGCCTCATCACCCACTGAGTAAAGAGTTTCTTCTTTATGTCTAAACATGTTTTCTTATTAGCAGCTGCAATAATAAACTTTTGGGGGCTCTATGCCACGGTTGCAATGAGTTGCAACGAAGATGTAGTAGAGAGTGGGAAAAATGAGGAACATGAAAACTATATTTTTCCTACATACTAAAATATGCAAAATAATTGATAAACTTATTTCGTCCTAATTAAAGAGATTGAACTGTTTAATAGAGCCACTCTCATTGTCTCTCAGTCATTTTTTTAGCTTCATATAGCAGAGGGCACTGTGTTCCTCACATACTATTTGATCACATACATAGAAATGGTTAAATAGTAAGACTTAGAAAGACTTACTGTGTTATTAGATGCCAAGATTAGATGCATTCAGCATTTTGATATATAAAGATGCATGTCATCAGTTAACTAGTCTGTTTCTTTCTCCCCTCTGTGTTTTTGTTTGGTTGGTTCATTTGTGTTTTTTGTGTGTGTGTTTGTATACAAGCAAGTTAAGACAATATTACGCAGGTTACTCTAGGAACAGAAACATCCAGTAATGCAGTACTCTGTAAATGAAAGTCTTTTGGAAATGAACAACCAAACAACTCTTGACTAAGAATAAAATACTTAATATGTAAATAGTAAATGTAATTGAAATATAAACAATAGAAATTACCAACTGGCTCATCAAATCCATCCGAATGAGAGAAGAACATTCAATAAGGCAGAGTAAATTCAGTTTCATATTCCTACCTTTTCTAGCAAAGTAACATGGATATGGAAACTCGTGATGCAAATGTGTGTTTATATTGCGTTATTAGAAGCCATATTATTTTCCTGCTTACGAAGACTTTGAGACTTCCATAATCTTCATATTGAGATCACATAATCTGAAATGGTTACAGAATTACAGAAAATATTGAGATTATCTTATATTCAAAAATACAAACTGGTAATAAGTCTAGACAAAGAAGAATTTTTATGACTCAATAATGCTGAATATTGAAGTGAGCTAATTTTGATATAATATATAGCAAAAAAGACTTAGCTGTGACACTACTTCTCTACTTTTTCATTCCCTAGTCTTTTTCTTTCACCAATGATTGTCTTCAGGACACACACACAAAACAGAGGTCAGTTATCAGCATAATTCAATATCACTTCACACCTGGTAGCTATATTAAGTGTGGTAATGTCTCTGTAGGCAGTGCTGAAAATGTGTTTTGTGCTAAGCAATTGTTGATACCATTTTTTATCCAAGAAAGGTTCAAGGACTGTTAGTGTATGGCACAATCTTTTCTGCAAATTCTAGTGGCATTCAAATAATCAACAAGAAATAAATTATTTTCAAGGAAAGTGTTCAGAAATTGAAGGACACTTAAGTTTCATAAACTTGGAAATAATTTAAATCTAGTTGTACCAAAATGTGGAGGGACAAGCTGAGGGAAACTATGAGAGCAAATTCAGCAGAAATAGACTGAAGGACTGTTTAAGGACTGTTACTTAAAATCAAGGTTAAGGTTAGTATTGAAGTTGGTATTGGTTTTCCTTGCAGATTGTTCAGTAGAGGAACATAAAATGATACATGTGTTGACCACATCTGTGGTTAAATATTGGTGTATTTGCAGTCCTCATTTCACCCAAGACATAAAAATGTGAAAAATAGATTTATACACATTTGGGAGATAATGAAAAAACTTGAGCTTTTTCTCCAAATAATCAAATTGTGAATCTATATGCCTGGAAATTCTCTAAGAGAAAAGTTGAGTCTTTCATCACACCTTAAAAAGATTCTCACTGCATCAGACAGGTTGTTTCTTTATGTTGCCAAGACTCAATAAATAGAGCTTTATATGTCAAATTGGAACTTTGAATCAAAACTAATTAAAACAAAAAGCAATCTAGAAATTTGATTTTGGCTTAACATCTCAATTATGCTTTTAGCGTAAAGAGTTATTTTGTTTACATATGATAAGAACATAGGAAATATGTACATAGGGAATACACTATTGAAAAATTGATTGTTTTTGCAATACACTTTCTAGCAACATGGTGGAGATATTTAGAGATATTCAATGCAGTGGATATCCAGAATGTGTGGAAGTATCCAGAATGTGTGGAAGGCAAAACAGGGAATAATATCAAGGGATTTTATTTAGAAAGAAGATCTAGAAAAGAAAACAAATAAATAAATAAATGAAATGAAAATAGGCAGAGGCATTTTCAGGTGCTTACAGCTGGGTCCAGAAGAACAGGAGCTGTAAGTTGACTGCCTTTTTTCATCCAGTTATGTAGATTTGTGTCATTCGGAAGAACACATATGACAAAATGGCAGTGCAGCTATTTCTTGCGAAGCATTTGGCTGTATGTCACCTGAACGGCTGTAGTCCTACTAGGTGCCCTATAGGTTCCTCCATACGTTATCTTGGTATTTATAGTTAAGGGAATTGTAGTCATTTTAGCATCCCATCTTGGGTTTTGATCCAACATTTTTGCTGTGTGGTGCATTTTTGACCACTTTATTTTCAGGGCTCATGGGTAAATCTACTTAAAAGGCCAAGTCAATGTAGATGGACCAAGATCTCCGTACTCTACATATCTCTACATAGTCCACATATCTCTTTGTGGTATATTTTGGGTTATATTTCTGAATTTATTTGTGTGTTTTTTTTTGACATGCTTTTGATGAAATGGCTAGATCTAGTGTAGCTGGTAATGCTAGGAATTATGCATTAGAATTGCAGGTATTGTGGGTGGGAGGTGAGAACAAAGACTGAAGGTCTTGGTAGGCCAGGGTCGCCTGCCTGTTTTTCAAAGAAAGAATAAACTTAGAGTTATATGGGGCTAGATGTTATGCCTAGATATTTATATTTAAATTAAATTATGTTGTAAGTGAAGCTGCAGCTGTTGTTTACCCCATTCATCTTACGTCTGTGATATCATCTGGTTACAGAGACAAACATTCTGGCAGTTAAATCTAGTACTTACAGCAGGAAGCTGTGGGAAAACAGCTTGCGGGGAGAAAGATCAGGCCAGGATTTGGAGGCTCTACAAGCTTTGCACTTCACTGTTATATGGAAACTAGCCAAGAAGGTGGAAGCTGCTGGACTGATTATTTCATAACCTTTGAAAGGTCAGGATATATAGGATATCTTTTGTTGGGAAATTTTGATAGACCTTGTAAATTAATTTTCTGTTACTGAGAAGTGTGTTGCTGAGGATATAGGGAAATAGAGCCTGGACACCTGCAGTGCTTGCCTTGAGCTCTTGGTACGCAGAGCAGATACTGGACTTTTGGAACCAATCAATGGACTGAGACACTGACATTAACAAGTTGGAACAGTGTTATGTATAATATTCAGTAGTTCAAGATTAGCCCATGCTTTTTTCTTAATGTTATTCATTAAAAAACGTGCACTCGTAAGTTACAAGAGAGTAGTTGAATATTAATGCCAAGTTTTAATTTCATACTAGATAGCAAGTACTTGAAGAAGAGAGGTAGATTTTTTTGTTTGTTTGTTTTCTTAACATCATCTGGTATTACATGAAGGATAATATTTATACTTAAGAGAAAGAAAGAAACATAATGGATGGGGAAGAGCAACTGACAACATCTACCTGGATATGGGCAAAGCATTTGACACTGTCCCCCATGATACCTTTTTCTCTAAATTGGAAAGACATGGATTTGATGGTTGGATCACTTGGTGGGTGGGTAAGGAATGAGCTGGATGGTCGCACTCAATGACTCAATGCCTAAGAGAAGATCAATAACAACTGGTGTTCCTCAGGGGCCAATACTGGGACAGGTGCAGTTAACATCTTGGTTGGTGACATGGACAGAGAGATTGAGTGCACCCTCAGCAAGTTTGCCAATGGCACCAAGCTGTGTGGTGCAGCTGACATGCTGGAGTGAAAGGATGCCATCCAGAGGGACCTGGACAGGCTTGCGAGGTGGGCCTGTACGAACCTCTTGGGGTTCAACACGGCCAAGCGCAAGGTCCTGCACCTGGGCCAGGGCAATCCCAAGCACAAATACAGGCTGGGTGGAGAATGGATTGAGAGCGGCCCTGAGGAAAAGGACGTGGGGGTGTTGGCTGATGAGAAGCTCAACACGAGCCGTCAGTGTGCGCCTGCAGCCCAGAAAGCCAACCATACCCTGGGCTGCATCAAAAGCAGTGTGACCAGCAGGGCTAGGGTGGTTGTTCTCCCTTTACTCTGCTCTCATGAGACCCCCCCCCCCAGGAGCACTGCGTTTAGCTCTGGGGCCCCCAGCACAAGAAGGACATGGACGTATTAGAACGAGTCCAAAGGACGGCTACCAGGATGATCAGAGGGCTGGAGCACCTTTCCTATGAAGAGAGGCTGAGGGAGTTGGGGCTGTTCAGCCTGCAGAAGAGAAGGCTCCAGGGATACCGTATGGCATCATTCCAGTACCTAATGGGGGTCTAGAGGAAAGCTGGGGAGGTTCACTTTGTCAAGGAGTGTAGTGATAGGACAAGGAATAATGACTTTAAACTAAACAAGGGTAAAGTTTGATAAAATATCAGGAAGAAATTCTTTACTTTGAGGGTGGTGAGTCACTGTAACAGATTGCCCAGAGAAGCTGTGGATGCCCCATCCCTGGAAGAATTCAAGGCCAGGCAGGATGGGGCTTTGAGCAACCTGGTCTAGTGGGTTGTGTCCCTGCCCATGGCAGGGGGGTTGGAACAAGGTGATCATCAAGGTCCCTTCCAATCCAAACCATTCTATGATTCTTTGATGGTTAGATTAGATATAAAAACATTTAATTGTAAGAGAAATTACTGTTTTTGAAAACTATGGTCTTGTGAATGTGGTATCAAATACGGTATCAGAGTGCTGCTTTAGGCTTTACTGTAATCATTTAAACTCAACAACTCAATTTCCTCCTTTATAAAATAAGATGGAAAAATTATCTTTTTAAGAACTACTAATTAAAGTATCACAAATATTTATTATTTTATCTACAAAGCCTAGATAAAGTGGAGAGATATTCCTATTTTATAAATGGGGAATTGAATTTAAGAAAAGCAGAAACCAGTATATTTCAGTATCTAATAATATGAGCATCTGTCTTAGGATTTAAGGTTCTGATACTGTACCTCAGGTCTGTAATATTTGTAGCTCTATGGGATTGTTTTCATATACTGAAAAGAAGATTAAATGAAGTAGAGCTTAGTATCATTAGTTTTTAGAGATAGTATTTTATAGCTTAGACATTTAGTGTACTCATTTTTCTTCTGTGTTAAGCTCCCCCCAAAAAAGGAATTAAAATCTATTAAGTACTTGCAGAAATGGATCAGAATGTGCCACTTGCTGCTGTAGTACTCAGAGTGCTGTGATGCTTAACAGAAGTTGAGATTTGTAGCTGTAGAATTCCCTTGCAAGGAACATAACACTTGATGGCTTGGGAAGTTTTTACTTTTTACTGGGTACTATTGTTATATTTATTTCTTTCTTAGGCAACAGAGTAGGAATTATGAAATATTTATTATCCATAAATTTGAAGGCTAGTCAAGCTCATATTTATAAATCCAACTTTATATCTTTCAAAATGAAGTTAATATGATCTTTCTTTTACTAAAGAATCATACTCATATTTCTTGCATGTATTTTGCTTTCTTAATTTGAACCAGGGCTGGTGTCATGTGTTGAAACAGACTTGTAAGAGATCAACAGTTGTTCATTATTTTTATATATATCTTCTAGGTGTATATAAAATTACAGCTGGTAAAATCTATTGATGATGCAAGCAGGGTGCAAATGGTAAATAGACTGCTAGTGCCAAGCCATCTAGATTATTCTAGTGACTACCTTCAGTCTGCTGACAAAATGCATTTCTGTAGAGTCATATTCAAAACTGTATATTCAGGAACAAAGAATGCAGAATGTACCTACACAATGAGGTGTACCTATACCTTTGAGAGCAGCAAGTCTGAATTAGATTTAGGGATTAAGAAGAGTAAAGTGAACCGAAGCTACTATCTGAACATTGTGAGAAAAGAACATTTGTTAAAAGAGACTGCTGGGAAGAAGCCCATATCATCTTTGCATTTACCCTTTAGTAAGGATAATATCACAATATGAAAAATAGTTCTGTTATTAATATTTTTTAAAATAAAGGAATCTTTTAACATTTCAGAAAAAAGATTCAACGGTGACTGGCTTGCAAAACAGGTGTAGAATAATTTTAAGTTAACAGTGAAAGTTTGAAATCTGCAAATAGAATGGAAAAACTTCTGATGAAATAGACATTTAAATCTGAAATGAAATAGATTTTAAATGATAATTATCTCTTAGATTGAATTACAAAGGAAAAAGATTGAATTACAAAGGAAAATGAGTTCTCCATTTTTATTTTTTCCATTTTCTGATTGTAACTGGCAGGTTTTAACTTTTGCATAAACTGTTGGCTTACTAGTATACAGTGTAGTTGGGATGGGATCTTTCAGCTTGAGTGGGAACGCAGGAGGTCTCTAGTCCAATCTCTTGCTAACAGCAGTATCATCTCAATCTGCTCTTAATACAGAAAATAATGCTTTTGGATGCCTTTGCTGCCAGAGTGCACTTCTGGCTCATGATCATCTTGCTGTCTTACCACAGCCCTAGGCCCCAGGTAGTTCTGCAGAACTGCTTCCCACTCGGTCTGTATTTTGTCCCATTGCAAGGGGTCCTCCCCACAAAAGACACATGAAGATAGTTACAGAATGATAGAATCAAAAAATGGTTTGGGTTAGAAAGGGCCCTTAAAGATGAACTAGTCCAATCCCCCTGCCATGGGCAGGGTCATCTTTCACTTAACCAGGTTGCTCAAAGCTCCATCCTGCCTGGCCTTGAACACTTCCAGGGATGGGGCATCCACAGCTTCTCTGGGCAACGTTTCAGTGTGTCACCACTGTCATGTTGAAAAATTTCTTCCTATTATCTAATCTAAATCTACCCTCTTTCAGTTTAAAATCATTGCCCCTTGCACTGTCACTACAGTCCCTGGTAAAAACGTTTCTCTTTCTTATAAGCACCGTTTATATACTGAAGGGCTGCAATAAAGTCTCCCTGGAGGTTTCTTTTCTTCAGGTTGAAAAACCACACATCTCTCAAACTTTCTTCGTAGAAAAGGTATTTCAGCCCTTTGATCATTTTTGTGGCCCTCCTATGGACCCTCTCTAACAGGTCCATGTCCTCCTTGTGCTGCAGGCCCCGAAGCTGGATGCAGTCCTCCAACTGAGGTCTCATGAGAGCAGGGGCAGAATCACCTCCCTGAACGTGCTGGCCAGACTTTCCTTTATGCTGCCCAGGATATGATTTGTTTTTTGGGCTGCAAGCGCATACTGCCAACTTGTATACAATTTTTTCATCCACCAGTATCCCCAGGTCCTTTGCCGCAGGGCTGCTCTCAATCATCTCCCAGTCTGTACTGGTACTGGGGATTGCCCTGAACCAGGTGCAGCACCTTGCACTTGGCTTCATTGAACTTCTTGAGGTTCACATGGGCCCAATCTTGAGCCTGTCCTGGTTCTTCTGGACACTGTCCTTTCCCTCTATCATATCAAATGCACCACTCATAGAATCATAGAATCATAGAATATCCCAAGTTGGAAGGGACCCATAAGGATCATTGAGTCCAACCCCTGGCACCACACAGGTCTACCCAAAAATTCAGACCATGTGACTAAGTGCACAGTCCAATCGCTTCTTAAACTCCAACAGGCTTGGTGCAGTGACTACTTCCCTGGGGAGCCTGTTCCAGTGTGCGACAACCCTCTCAGTGAAAAACCTCTTCCTGATGTCTAGCCTAAACCTCCCCTGCCTCAGCTTGGTGTCATCTGCAAAATGCTGAAGTTACACTCAATCTCGCTGTCTACATCATTAATAAAGATATTAAACAACATCTGTCCAACACAGAGCCTCAGGAACACCACTCATCACTGATCTGCATCTTGATAGTGGGGGACTGTATCAAAAGCCTTACAGAAGTCAATCAGTAGCTCTTCCCTTGTCCACTGATGCAGTCACTCCATTGTAAGAGGCCACTAGATTTGTCAGGCACAATTTGTCATTGGTGAATCCATGTTGGTTGTCTTGAATCACTCCTCTGTCTTCTGTATGCCTTAGCATAGTTTCCAGGGGGATCCATGGATCTTGATCTTCCCAGGTACAGCGGTAAGACTGACTGGTTGGTAGTTCCCAGGGTCCTTCTTCCTTTTTTACAAATGGGTGTGATACATTTTCTCCAGTCACTGGGGACTTCACCTAACTGCCATGACTTCTCAAATATGATGGAGAGTGGCTTAGCAACTCATCAACAACAGCATTAATCAGTTCCATCAGGACACTGGAATGCATTTCATAGGGTTCCATAGACTTACGTATGTTCAGGTTTCTCAGGTGGTTTCAAACACAATCTTCATTTATAGCGGGAGGGACTTTGTTCCCCCAGTCCCTGCCTTGAAGTTCAGAGACTTCAGAGATATGGGAAGAGCGACCACCATTGAAGACCAAGCTGAACACCTCAGCTGTCTCCACAGCTATTGTCACCAGTTCTCACATCTTGTCATTGTGGCTACGCCCTCTTTAGACTTCCTTTTCTGGCTAAAGTACCTAGAGAAACCCTCTTTAGTATTCTTTGCATCCCTTGCTCCCATTGTACATTGGCTTTCATGATCCCATTGCTGCACATCTGGGCAGTGTCTCCCTGCTCTTCCCATGTCCCTGCTACTGCTGCCTGTGCATTTCCTCCAAACTTTAGTTTGATCAGCAGGTCCCTACTCAGCCATGCTGAGTTAATCAAGTTGATATATTTCAAATTGATTTGCATAGTTGATACATAGTTGATACATGATTTTACAGTTAATACATTTTACTATACTTCATTTACGTAATTAATGCATTTCAAATTGATTTACCTCAATTATTTCATTGTTACAAACTCTGCTGGTGTTTGAGAATCCTGAGAAAAAGAAATTGTTTTGGGGGATCTTTGTGTGACATAATCGCTTTAGGATTGCTTGCCATCTACATGAAGATTTTGGTAATTGCACAAATTTACAGTGGCTAACCCTCACAATCCTAAGATGAGCTAGATGGCTGTTGCTCGAAATAGTAGCAGCTAGTCATAATATTGTCTTTTGGGAGGAAAAAAATGTCAGTGGATTTACTGTTGGTACCGTGCCACAGGGCTCAAAGACTGCAAGAACACAGAAACGTTTAGATATATAGAATGACAGATTTCATTTTAATACTATTCCTGAAAGACATTCCCAATTTTGTCCATAGCTACTACACGCACTTTCTTAACATTCATAGCAATATTTTATAAATAAAAAATACTGTATACATTTTTGTCTATTGCTAAATCCAGATTGGTTTCTTATTTTCTAGCTCTTTCTAATGTACCACAGTGCCCTAAAATAATAGATCCCTGCTACTGCCCTTAGACTCCCCTATTCCTGCCAAAATTGGGCAAGTATACATGTGATTTTATTTTATTATCGATGTTATTTTATTTCTCTTCATATAATATCTATTTTTAAATCTTTTTATTTGCATGTTATTGTAAGTATTGGTATATTGGGTATTATACAACCTACAGTAACCTTTAAAGAAAGTCTCATATAAAATGTATGCTTTAGGCAGTGATTAGCCTCATAAATTCTGGTTCACAGTACATCTGTGTAATTATTGTTAAAGCCTTAGGATATTAACAAGCTATTAACCAGTCTATGTTTTTTTCTTTATGTATTGTGTAATGTTTCTATAGTATCTAAGAAGATGAAAAAAAAATTAGATATAATTAACCAAAAGAGTTTTTAAGGGATTACAAGTTGAGCCAGGCAAAATGGCATAAGCCATTCATGTTTTATTAAAGAGCTTTTTTGAATGCTTTGTACTGTCTCATGGCTGTAACAACTTAAATGTGCAATTCTACTTTTTTTTTTTTTTTTTACTGAGTATAGTCATGATTCTGCTGCATGTTTTATGCAAGCTATGTCTTACATAATCTTTTCATTTGAGCCTTATTCTCAACTTATTCAGTTTTTCTTATGGGAAAAGAAAGAAATTCTGAAAAGAACTAACTTAAGTAATTTGTACAAGCATATTTGAAGAGGAGGTACTCAACATCAAAATGAAAAGGTGTAAGTACTCGTAGCAGAGTTTAAGGATGTATATCTTTTTCCAGAGTTAAAAGAAAAAAAAATACACACTTATTATTGGAATACTTGCAAAGTGTTGGCAAAGCACTAGGGCTGATGAGAAACTAAATGAAATTAAACATATTTCTTAAAAAAACACCAGGTAAGACTCATTTTTAGGTTGCAATTCGATGTATTTGATGACCACATAAAATACATTTATTTAGAAAAGATGTGAGAAGTACCAGTTTGCTCTTTTTAAAGATAGAGGCTGGTAATAATAGAGCAATAAACCTTATTTATGTTCTGTGCAAAATTGGAACTTATGCACTTAATTTCAATAAAACTAGCTTCTTTTTTAAAGCAGATTATGAATAATATTGATGAAGTCATACTGGCAGATACAATTTATACAGGTTTTAGTAAAACCTTAAATGTTCTTTATTTGCTCTCTTTATGGAGACTAATATGATTAATACTGATAAAGAAATACACTTGCACTTCTCCCCTCTATTGCCATTTATGTGATTAAAAGATTCCTGGAAAAAGCTGCTCAAATTAAAAATACTAATACTATCTTCGCAATTTTAAAATAGCAGGTGGTATTGATACTGCAAGTGTGATGTCTCCTTATTTCCCCACCTTTTTATTGTATTTAATTTATGTCCCCCTCATATTTGGAAATTAACATACATAGAAATTGTATAGGGTAACAATAGGGTTACTCAGGGTTGCGTACGTCTGTTTGGTTTTGATTTTCCTGTAGAGTGGATACGTTCTTCAGATGTAATTGCAGTTGCATATAACTTTGAAGAACAACAAACCCCCACATGTATGGAGAACTGGACAACATTTCCAGTCTTACCTTTTTGTGAACACTTTATATCTATAGTTATACATTGTGCAATGCCGAAATGTAGTTTCAGATTGTTATAAGGCGATTGTTAAATTATCTAGGAAGTAACTAAATACTTGACAAGGTGTAGCCCCATAGTGCTTGTTTATTATTCCATACCAATTACTTAGTCCTTTAATTACTGGAATCTGTGAGCTGGCGATGCACATACTGGTATTCCCTTGCTGTACAAACTGAGAGGTTCATGCTTGTAGTGCTTAGCGCAGAGTATTAGGTAAGCTTGTTTTATTTTGGGTTGTGGAAAGCTGTCAACAAGGTTGTAAGCTCCTCAGTTTACAATAGTTAACATAGTTAACATACTAACATCAATCGTCTGTTCATGCCCTGTGTAAAGACTAAATTGAAAACAATCTTTTAAATGAAGAAGCTGAGAGGTTTATCCTGAGCCTTGAAAGTGATTGACTAAGTATGAGCAGAAAGAGCAAAAATACTCACCCACTTGGTCTTTGGAAAATGAGGTAAGAAGCTGTGTCCTGCTAGTGGGTTGTTGGAAATAGTTGTGCCACAGATTGCAAAGAGGAATGTTCGGTCTAACATGGGAAAAAGAATACCAAAGTTCGATTGTGTCTAGGGCTTTAGGCAATGCTGTGAGAATAAATTGGTCCATGTTACTACAAATTTACTTTCCAAAGTAGCTTGAGCAAAATCTTGTTGGTGGCTATTACTGCCTGAATACTCTGCACGGAGTACTTTTATACTTTCGTTAGGTAACACTATGGATATGTCATTGTATGGAGTGTGTAAAAGTGAGGCAGAGTGTTACTTGTTCCTTGGAAAGGTGATGAGCCAAGAGCTTTATGGGAGACTTTTGCAACAGAGTTGTACATTCTCTATTAAGAGATTCTAACAGCAGTTAGAATAGCAAGCAGTAAGCAGTACTACACCTCATAGAACTTAGAGCTCCTTCATCTGAAGTAGCTAATAATCTTCTGAGGGATTTTGTGTGTTCATATATGTCTCCAAGTCACAAAAATAGTTAAATATAAACATGTGAATAATCCTGTGATTCTTTTGACAGTACTAAAATCTTGTTAATCTCATTTGGATATATTCAAGTGATTAATTCAGCACATGAATACTTCACTGAATTGACTATTAAATTGGGAGAGCAGAGGAAGGAATTATAATCTCCTTGTTATGCAATACTTCAACATTGAAAAACTGCATTTGAATGAAACTGTTATTGTGAGGAATATGTAAAAATCAACTTTTATTTCTTTGGTGAACTGATTTAATTAGGAGAATTGCAGATGTTAGTTCAAGCACTTCACAAAGCTTTATTCCAGGATGAAAGTGCTTGGCTATGACAAAAAGCAAATGGTTGTGGAATATCTGTACTAGCATTTATGGTACTTAAATATATATTTCTTTTGAGCCCATTAAAACCCACTTAAGCATATTGAACTTTTGTCTGTGGAGACACATGAAGTCAGATGTATGTAGGTTCTACAAGATCCATACTTATTTATTTCTTCAGGACCTGAGTCTTATGACCACAGATTTTCTTACCTCTCGTAGATTATGTTAATTCTGTTGGTGCAGTTTACTCATGTCCTGTTTTATCTGCCCTATAAGAACATCATAAATTATGATTCATCTGCAGTGGATCTGCACTAAATTGTCTAAATCTCACAGTGCTAAATGGCAGTGGGAGAGGAGATACTTTCTTCACAAGTTGTTTTCTCTGTATTATTTCCCAAAACCTTTTTTTTTTTTTTTTTTACAAAAAAGAAGTGATGATACAAGGTGTATAAAATTTCTCTTAGCCAAAACTGAAAATTCTGTCATGCAGTTGTACTGTAATTACACAGATACCAGACACCTAGAGTACAGAGAGGTTTTTTTCATCATAATACCTGTTGAAAAATGGCTAAAGCTACTGGAATATGCCAGTGGTCATCTGAAGTGTGTATATTTACACTCAGGTCATGACTCGGAGGAATATAAGACTGTTTACTTTTATGGATGCAGTAAAACCATGCTGGTGTTTGTCAGGATATGTGCTTTTATTTACTGTCTTCTTTACACTTGCCTCTGACCTATGATACCACCAGAGTGTGGGGGATGTTTCAGGACCTCAGAGAGCAGCTGGGGGACACCATCTGACTCAGGACTTGGTGAAAGCATCCCTGGAGCCCCTAGGTAGCCTATGTCCTAATGAAAGTGGGAGCTTTAAGAAATGATGAAATCCAGCTACTTATTTGCAAACACATTGACAGTTTTACTGTTACTTCTCAATAAAGTGATCTGGAGATGTTTATAAGTTGCTGTGTGGAAACAAGTGGCCCAGATTTGTGTCACATGGTAATTTCAGAGAGTCCTTAAGAGAGGGGAAAAAAATAATGTTCCTCCTTGATCCTAATGTTCCTAATTCATTCAACAAAAAGTATCAATTTTTTGTTTTGTATTACTTTTTCTCTACACAATACTGTGTACTAATCCGGGCTGTCTATTTACCTTTCATTTACTTACTATTGCACATTTCATTCTTTAAACCACAACTAACCACTGATGTAAATGTGTTGATTTTGTGTGTGTGAGTGTTGCTGTTGGTTTTGTGTTTTGTTTTTTTTTTTTTTTTCTTCAAATTTAGTGTGTTTCAAAAAAGCAGGAATTACAATTACCCATGTGTACTGCTTATCTTTTTACTTCGTAATTCTGGGAATTAATACCGTTTTAGCTTATTAAATACTTTTAAGATTCACTTGCTGCTGGGAGAAAGTGGGAGAAAAAATCCTAACAGTCTTTGAAAAATGATTGTTTTTTAAAAAAGAAATTACATGGAAAATTTACAAGAAGAACAGAGAGTAGAAAATAATTACAGTTAAAGTGCATCCTCTAACATTTTCCATTAATTTATATCAGTTTTGCATGAAAGATGCAATTCTGAGGTAGACAAATAAATAAATAGAAATAAATAAATAATAGAAATAGAAATATTTGTAGTAATTAAAATTATAATTACTCTTTCTATTATATAATGATGATGTTAAATCCACTGTATAATGATGATACTGCCATGGCACATTTTTATTCTAATCTAGATCAATATTCTTAAATAAAATTTAGTGTTCTTAAATATGCTATATGAACATCTTCAGTGTTCTTAAAAAAAATAAGGAAGCACATAATGATACAGAAATACAATAACTTTGCTAAATACAGCTAAGTAGAACTTTGCTAACACTGATTTTGGGTACAGGCTGGGAAATATTTGTGAATAAGTTAGACAAGATAGGATTTCTGAGGCCATCTGGGACATTTCATAGATTTAGATATTTGAAGGGTTTGGAGCATACTGCTTCTTGTCTCTCATTGCTTCTAATGTAGCATTATTTTACCTTTCCTACTTTGGAATGTCTCCTGTACCTTTCCCTAAAAATCTTAGTTAAAATAATGTTTGTGTAATTTTTTATTCAGACAGATGAGGTGCAGAGGAAGGGAGGCCTGTCAAGAAATATTGTAGACTTTAATCCGTGCTGACAGTGCTGGATTGCTGCTTTTTTGACTCAGATTAGCGGTACAATTGAGGATGCAAAGTTAAGGCTACAAAGGAGTCTTCCCCCCCACACACACAGTTTTATGTATGAGGAAGTATTTGTGTGGAAAAGTCTGTGTACAAAAAATGGACACCTACTAGATGCATAAATAATTATATATGGCCTTAAAACTGTGCACATCAGTGAGTGTTTCAACATTTCAGTCCCTCACAGCTATATTCAGAACCTCTAGAAAGAGGAACTATTGGCAGTTATTTTGGTTATGTGCATAGAAACCCATGCTTTTCATCCCATGCTTTAAAAAGTAAAGTAATAGGGCAGTGGTGCCAAGCGCATATGCTCTGATCTGCTCTGCTTTCTGGATCTGCCAGCTGCAGATCAGCTGTGCTGACCTGAGCATTGCCAAGAGTCAGCCCTGCAGAGAGACTGTGCAAACAGGCAGCGGCAGGGGGAGCTCAGGAACTTGTTCTTCTCTGACCTCTTATGAAGGAGTGAGGTAGGTAAACTGGGCCACGGTGACAGCCTGACTTGGAATCTGTGTGAGAATCCAAAAAGCATACGTGATTTCAGTAAGTACTGCATCAACCGGTTGTGGAGTGTCTCAGAAAAGCCAGGCAAAATGACTGTCTAGTGTTGGTACGGTCATGTTCTGATTAACCCCAATGAGCTGGAATGGTGCTGGGAGCATTGCTACACCTAATATCGTTTCCTTCTATTTTGTGTCTGCATCTCTGCTTCTGCCTTTATGATTACCATGGAAAAAGTTACAACTAAAACATCATGACTTGTCTTGATTTATGCTCTGATAGGGTTTGATAAATAGCTGGTTTCAGAATTTCATGTTTGAAAATAAAGAATTTTCAGCCTATTGACTCTAATGGGAATTTTCCTTTGCTTCCCTATCACCAGTAAGTTAGCAGCAGAAAATGATAGAAAGGAAAGGTGGTGATGAGAGACAGATTACTGTAAGCCCAGCTGCATAATCTGATTGTAAATCCATTGAGGTGGAGTGGTTAGGAGTTAAAGCATAAGAACAAAACAGAGGTTATTTACTGAGGGCACCAAAATCACCGTATGAAACTGCTGTCTATAGAAAACATTATAAGGATCTAATAATGGTTTTGCATCAGACTATTTCCCATTTGTTTTTTACCCTGTTATTGATGTAATGTTTTTCAGATGTAGTCTTGGAACTTGCCAATCTTTTTTCATATAAAAAGCACGTTGAGCTGTGAATTATGTAAATAAACCTCCATATTCACGGTTTCTCTGAAAAGATAGAGACATTTCTTTGTCAGTATGTAGTGTAGTTGCTGCAAATATTTTTACTGTACGCTCACTTGGGCAATTGTGTGGAGCTTGTATCTTCCCAAAGCCATGACCTTGACTCATGTTATCACTGCATTAGCTGCAGGCTATGAGCCTACCAATAGTCCTTTCTGCCCTTCTGCTGAATCTTCGGTCTCTGGTGTCAGGATTGCTTTTCTTATGCTTGTTTTGCTGGTACTCATACCTGTTTTCTCTCTGTCTCATTATGTAGAAGTGTCTTCTTGTTTTCCCTTCTCTAAACTTACTCTGTTACAGGGTCCTGTAAAGTTATGTGTAGTTGCATCAAACTCCAGGACTTACTGGTCTTCATGACTAGTTGCTTTTTTGAGATGAGGAGGTTTTCTTAACTTAAATAAACTTCCCTAGGTCCTATTAGCATTCACATACTGAAGTTAGGTTTGTGTTTCAACACCCTTCCAGCTTCTTCCTGTTCACTTTTACATACGTAATTTTTCACACTCAAAACTCTTCCTTTGTCTGATGTTCTTGTTATCCCTCCCAATAGGACCATTCTTCAAACTGCCTCCTGTAGCTTTTACAATTAAAAGAATAATACTGCTGTCTCCTAGTCTGCTAAATCTATTTTTATTGTTCTCATCCATCACCTGTATCCCTGCAGATTTTGTGTGGATCCCTGTTCTGAAAACTGACAAATCAGGGTATCTCAACATTGTGAATCTTGTAACCATTGGTGGCCATGCCGGTGCTGGAATGGGGCCTCTCCCTGGCCAGGTCTGTGTGCCTGCTGTGCTGGCGTGAGAGCGCAGTGCTTCGGAGGAGACATTTCTGAATGGGGACGAGGCTGTGGAGGAAGGGAAGGTCCTGGCGCTGTAGGACAGTTGTTCCTCCCATGCCTGCCTGTGAGAAAAATCTCAGTAATTTTTTCAGACAGGATCTTCTGTGAAGCTATTTTATTTGCGATTGCAGTGGCAAGTGTTCTGCATGCAGGAGTGTCCAGCAGAAGTATATCATAACCTCATATTCCCTGTTACCTAACTCTCGATTCCTCCCGTTTCCTCATTGAGTACTACAGGTTCACAAACTACTCAACTCTTACTGCTATTCCGTATATGTACAATTTTGTTTGACCAACCGTTAATCTCTTCTTTTCCTTTTTTTTGTCCTTCTTCTCTCGTGACTAGAGGGCCTGAGATTTTTTGGTTTTACTGATTTTGCACTGCTCGTCCTGTTTTTCTTAGCTATCCTCCTTATTTTGGGACAGTGAGACCTTCCCCTTATCTGCTTAACGTACTCCCCCCTGCTATGCCACTGTTATAGCTGCACAATCACTTTTGAATATGCAGGGTTAGTAGAATTTTCCACTACAAAAACACCTTCTACTGCAAGAACACAACTTTGTTTCTCATACGCCTTAGCCGCACCTCCAGCTCTTGGAGCCTCTGCTCTGTGTTGGCTTGTGTCTGAGGCTTGTGCTGGTGCAGCAGCCAGCACAGGCAGAGCCCAGTTTTTCCCTGATGGCACTCACCCCTGTGCATGCGTGAGAGCGTGACATCTGCCTCCCCACGGTCATCCTGGGCAATGCCGCTGGGCTCCCAGGGCATGGTTTGCCTCGGGTTGCCCAAGTCCCCCCTTCAGACTCCATACAGCACACTGGCAACACATGGTGTTGTGGAGGGTGCTGAGCTATTCTCATTGCCTTGCTGGAGGAACAAGGACAGGCAGCAGAGCTTTAGCTCCAGAATGAGTGCAGTTGGAGCCCATGGAGTCAGCTCCTCAGCAAAACGCTCCCCAATGCTGTGGCAGCCAAGCTGACAGCGCCTCATGCCCACATTTCCTGACCAAGTGTGGTACAGACACTCACAGACAAAGCATTTGTTCAAGTAAGCAATATATTGGCATTTTTGCAGAGGTCAAAGCTCCCGGAGTGAATGGACACTCCCCGGGAGACCAGGTGGTCACTGTCCAGCTGGAAAGAAGAGTCTCTGCTTCAAGCCTCCCCACATCGGCCTCTTCAGCTGCATGGGGTGTGCCTCCCCCAAGGGTGGTTTTGCTGTGGAGAGAACATGGAGGAGCAATTCCCACTGCCGACTGAGCAGCACCATCTCCATGTCCAGTGTGCTCAGCTCTGTGGCATATGGCAAGCAGGGTGTCTGTCAGTCATCTTTGTAACCACCACAATCATCGCCAGCTGTGGGGCTGGAAATCCCTCCTGTGCATGCTTGCCAAGGGGATGGTGGTCAGGAGGTGCTTGACAGCTGTCTTCAAGGCATGGGTGGCAAAGCTGGCACCTAACAGGATATAGACACAGAACTGCAGATGTCTGAGGTGGAAGGTGTGCCGAACATGCCTAAATGTGTCCTAAAGAACTGCATCTCTGGCACAGCGCAGCTCTGTGGCCACCTCATGCTGCTGCTAACAACGGCCTCTGCCTACTCAAAGCTCAGGAAGGTGTCCAAGTTGTCTTGCTGTACCCCAAGCATCAACTCGATGAAGAGGGTTTTCTTGAGGATGTTGGTCAGCCTGAGCTTGCAGAAGCGGGTGGAGGGCAGCATCATTAGCTGGAGTTTGGATGACTGAGGCATAGCCACCCAGGCTTCCGTCACCAGCTCCTGGAACCACTTTGCTGTTTTCTGCACATCCAAGTAGGAGCCACTGCAGAGGGTGTCTAGGAAGCTGGAGTCCTGATGTCTCAGCTCGTCCTCAGGATGGTGGAGGATGCACAGCATGTCCCCCACGAGACGCTCCCTTGTGCACATGCACTGCAGCTCCATGCAGAGGCAAGAGTTCCTCGCCGGTGTCTGCCCTTTGGTGCCCAGCTCCAGGTGGAAGGTGTGCCCAGGGGTTGGGTTCAGAGGCACAAGCAGGTGGTAGATGGTGTTGTTCTCAGAGGCACTGAAGGCGCTGCCCACCCCAATGGGTGGCTGCAGCCGCGGCATGAACTTATTCTTGGGAAATGTCTGACAGACACAGAGAAGTTTGTCCACCAGTTCCTCCACAAACTTGCATGTTTCTTCCAGATTCCTCATTGGCCACTGCAGGTACCCACTGACAAATATGCGTGCATCCAAAATGTCACTGGGTTCTTCCTCAGTGTCATCATCCTCCTTGTTTCTGGAGATGCCCTTCTCATTCCTGTTGCACAGCTCATGGCACGGTTTCCTGAGCATGCGGCAGAGCACAAAGAAGAAGACAAGCTCTCCAGTCAAGGCCCAGAACTGCCAGTGCTGCAATGCAGATAAGAGCAGGGCTCCCGCATGCTCCCAGCTGTTCTCCTGGTCCCTCTGCTCCATTTCCAAGAGGAGCTGCATCATGTGCTCTTCCAGCTCCTCCGCACGCTGCTGCATGCGCTCATGCATGACTGCATCGAATTCATCGCCGACGTTCTGTGGGCTTTGGATTAAAACCAGGAACGTGAGGGTGAAAAAAATTGCCGAAACCATGGTCTGAAAGAGTTGAGAGAGAAAGGGGTCAGTGGGGCTGGGTGGGAGCTGGCTGATGGCTGAGGGAGCTTGGGCAGGAGCTGCAGGCCCCTGGGGTCAGGTAGGAGAGGGAGTGAGGGAGGTGGGAGGCAGCAGGGACTGCGGCCAGAGCTGGCGGTGACAGCCACAAGCCCTGCCCTGAGTGGTGGTGGAATGGGGCCTCTCCCTGGCCGGATTTGTGTGCCTGCTGTGCCGGCGCATGAGTGCACTGCTTCAGGGGAGACATTTCTGAATGGGGACAAGGGTGTGAGGGAGGGGAGGTGCCTGGTGCTGCAGGAAGCTTGTTCCTCCCATACCTGCCTGTGAAAAAAAATCTCAATAATTTTTTCAGACAGGATCTTCTGTGAAACTACTGTATTTGTGATTGCAATGGCAAGCGTTCTGCATGCAGGAGTGCCCAGCAAAAGTATATCATAACCTTACATTCCCTATTTGCAGGACCTCTCTCTATTATTTTTCAACAGTCTTGGGAACCTGAAGAGGTCCCAGTTGACTGGAAGCTGGCAAATGCTCTGCCAGTTTTCAAGATGGGCAAGAAAGAAAACCCTGGTAACTACAGGCCTGTCAGTCTCATGTCAGTGCCTGGTTAAATTATGGAGAAAATTATCCTGGGAGTTATTGAAGCACATGTGAGGCACAATGCAGTCATACGTCACAGCCAACATGGGTTCACGAGGAGTAGGTGTGTTTAACAAATTTGATTTCCTTTTATGATAAGATCACCTATCTAGTCGATCAAGGGAAGCCACCTGATGTAATCTTTTTGGATTTCAGTAAAGCTTTCAATACAGTTTCCCATAGGATCCTACAGGACAGAATGTCCAGCATACAGCTAGATAAAAACATCACATGATGGGTGAGCAGTTGCCTGATGGGTAGGGCTTAAAGGGTTGTGGTAAATGGGGTTACATCAGGCTGGTGGCCAGTCAGCAGTGGGGTCCCCCAGGGCTCCGTTTTAGGGCCAGTTCTTTTCAATGTTTTCATAAACGATTTGGATATAGGACTAGAAGGTGTTTTGAGTAAATTTGATGATGATACTAAACTGGAAGAAGTTCTTGACTCTGTTGAGCGTGGAAAGGCCTTGCAGAGAGACGTGGACGGATTGGAGGGCTGGGCAGTCGGCAGCTGCATGAAGTTTGGCAAGAGCGGGTGCTGGGTCCTGCACCTGGGAAGGGGCAACACTAGCTATACGTACAGACTGGGGAACGACATGCTGGAGAGCAGCCCCACAGAGAGGGATCTGGGGGTTTTGGTTGATAGCAAGCTGAATATGAGCCAGCAGTGTGCCCGGCAGCTAGGAGGGCCAACCGTACCCTGGGGTGCATCAAGCACGGCATTGCTAGTCGGTCGAGGGAAGGGATTGTCCTGCTGCACTCTGCGCTGGTGTGGCCTCACCTCAGGTACTGTGTGCGGTTCTGGGCACCACAGTACAAAAAGGACATGAAACTATTGGAGAGTGTCCAGAGAAGGGCTACAAAGATGGTGAAGGGCCTAGAGGGGAAGACGTACGAGGAGCGGCTGAGGTCAGTTGGCCTGTTCAGCCTGGAAAAGAGGTAGCTGAAGGGAGACCTCATCGCAACCTACAGCTTCCTCACGAGGGGGAGCGGAGGGGAAGGTGCCAATCTATTCTCTTTAGTGACCAGCAATAGGACCTGAGGGAGTGGTGTCAAGCTGTGACAGGGGAGGTTCAGGCTGGATATCAGGAAGAGGTTCTTCACCGAGAGGGTGGTTGCGCACTGGAACAGGCTCCCCAGGGACGTAGTCATGGCACCAAGCCTGTCAGAGTTTAAGAAGCGTTTGGACCATGCTCTTAGTCATATGGTCTAAATTTTCTGATAGAACTGTGTGGTGCCAGAAGTTGGATTCAGTGATCCTTGTGGGTCCCTTCCAACTCAGGATATTCTATGATTCTGTGATTCTATGATAGGGAGTACATGATAGGGTGAGGTTGTCTGTTTAGATTGCATTATTGTGCTTGCACTTTGACCAACACCTTTCAGCAAGCCTGGGGTGAGATATTTTGAAAAGGGATTTGTGAAATACAGCTAAGAAACATTGATTTTCAGTGGTTAGCACAACTGAAACTCATATTAATCTCATTAGGCAGTCCCAATCAGTATTTTAGAATATAATTATTTGTCCACATTGGTCGATTTGTTTGAGGCTTCAACTAAGGTGTATGAAAAACTAATTGCCCATGTGCATCAGTACCCGATTTCTTTCACTCTTGTACAAATCAAATTATTATGACAAGCAGACATTTCACAGCCTTTGAGAACAGTGGATCATTTCACAGCTGTAGTACTTGCTATCTTGTTAAAAAGATGGTGCAGGGTCTAGAGGGGAAGACGGGTGAGGGGTGGCTGAGGTACCCTGGTTTCTTCAGCCCAGAGCAGATGAGGCTGAGGGGAGGCTGGGTCAGGCTGGGTGTCAGGGAAAGGTTCTGCACCCAGAGGGTGGTCAGGCACTGGGACAGGCTCCCCAGGGCAGTGGTGACAGCACTGAGCCTGCTGGAGTTCAAGAAGCCTTTGGACAACGCTCTCAGACACATGGTCTGATTTTTGGGTGGTCCTGTGTGATGCCAGTAGGTGGACTCAATGATCCTTGTGGGTCCCTTCCAACTTGGGACACTCTATGTTTCTATGATCTTGAAATCTCTCAATAAATTTGTTTAAGGCTAATTATCTTGCCTGATTATTCTTGACATAAAGCTTCAGAGTTTTTAATACTTTTTTACATTGCAGTACCACAGTTTGGACCCATTCCTTGGTGTCTTGCTGCCAGAGTGAATGAAGAATCTATAATATGAAAACACATTTAAGTGGTGCTTTTTCAGGCCTGAATTCCAGCTTCTTGATGTTAGATGGCTATTTCAGAACTATTGCTAGTTCTGAAAAAATGCAGAACACTTGCTTTTTCAACCAAAATCAGTCTCTAAGCTTGTATAATATTGAGAAAGAATAGAAGAATGGTCAAATTGGAAAGTCAGAGTCAATGCAGTAGAGGTCAATGAAAAGTTATGCAGCTGCAGATTGCCTTAATTGTTATAAAAGTTTCTGCTATGGGCATTCTTTTGAGTATATTATAATTTACAGTGCAAGACTGAAGCTACTGCCTTCCCTAGCAGTGAAATGGGGTACTCAAACTTTGGTCAAATCTAGGGAGAATCATTAAATGAAATCATCTCAATAATTTCTCAATTATGGAGAAAGCATCTCAATAAATGCAGTTTTCCTTTTGGCACAAGAGACTGAAAATACTAGTTGTAACCTTTAAGGAGGACATCAGGGACTCTGATTCCGTTTTTCTTTTTACAATCATACAATGACAAAGTAGTTCCAAAAATATTAGCCTTTGTGACAAGGTTCAAAACTATTTTTGTCCAGGACTTGTTACTCTTGATTATATACGGTTGTTGGGTTGTGCCTTAGGTTGTATATACTGGAAAGCAGACTTACATGTCTGTGGTTGACCTGAAGTCTTATTGTACATGATAGGTTTTTCTACCAGCTCTTAAAATTCTTCCAGTACCAGATGGCAACACCTCTGTGGAAATCTGTTGAAAACATGGGATCTTTGTATGGATTCTAGGAAAACAGTGTCTAAGCGAATCCTAAGTGGTTGCAAATTTGTCTCACAATCAAAACATTTAACACACAGCAAACTTATATCGGTAAATGTCATGTAGTGGACAAGTAAGTCCCACACTCATATTTCATTGCATCAGTAAGTGGATTTTTTAGAAATAGCTTTTAGTTTTTAAGTTAAAAAAAAAAAAAAAAAAAGATGTAATTCACCCAGGAAAGTTCGCAAGATAAACTGATCCTATCTTCTTGAATATCAGAAAGGAAAATTTATCTTTTACATTACAGAAACTAAATATGGGTGCAGCACTTATTATTGCAATAGGATTGCTCTGACGTTATTTGATTATGCATTTTGTGAAAATAATCTTGGTATGTTTTGTCTGTTTAATCATGTGTTATTAAAAAATGTTTTTCTGAATGTGTAACTTTACATTCTGAAGCTCATTGTTGGAGTCATCATCAGCTGCCTACCAAAGTGTCTCCCTGTTGTTTCTTTTAACATGTAATGAAAGAGATCAACATCTCATTAAATTTTAAGAATACACTGTAGTAAAATAGTGCTATAGAATTTCACATAATTTTCATCTGTGTTTTGTAGACTTTTATTGCATTTGAAATTTTAAAAGAGAGGTGACAGCCATCAAAAGGTTTGATATATTGTTTTTTTTATTATTGTAATACTAGTTGCTTCAGGGCAAGTTATGATAAGGTGGCAAGCCACAGGCAGCATAATGTTAACGCTTTCAATTGTCCATTTATTTTACAATGCTTTTGAGTTGATAAGACAATTAAGCAGTGACCAAGCTGGCTTGGCTGAAAGTTTCCAACTTTTATATTTGCAATAATGATATAGAAAGTGTATTCAGTACCAGCCAGGTGAAACTATTCTATCATCACTCATACATCAGAGTTCTTGTAACGTGAGCTAAATCTGTGACTGACAGGTATGCATTTGAGAATCATCTAAAAGACTTTTTGCTGCTTTAGCAGGATTATGTCTTGGTCCTACTTTAGGGTGTCAAGATTTTTTATGTATTTTCTGCATAATAAGACTTTTATTAAAAATATCCACCTTCACTAACTGCTGCAGAGCTTCTCCATAGTTACTTTGTGACACAAAGCAGAAAACCTTAAAAAATCCATCTTCTGTGCTCCAGCCTTTTTCCCTACTTTCTGGGGTGTGGTATTCCCAAGGGTCAGTCCTGCTAGTAAAAAATGAGGCAAAGAGAGCATTGAGGCCTTTTCCATGTTCTGAGTCAGCAGGTCCACTGCCTTGTTCAGCAGTGCGAATTTTTCTCTAGCTTTCTTTTTGTCACCTGTCTACATATAGAAGCCCTTCTTGTTGTCTTTGATATCCCCTGCTAGATTCAATTCCACTTAGGCTTTGTCTTTCGTAAGATCTTCCCCAGATGCTCAGACAATGTCTCTGTATTCCTCCCAAGTTACCTCTCCCTGCTTCCACTTTCTGCATGTTTCCTTTTGATGTTTGAGTTTTGCTTCCAATTTGTAATTCTTGTGTAGAGAAAGACTTGCGCAGACATTGCAGGTATTTCTCTTGCTCATTCAAATTATTAAATAATTATTATAGGATTTAAGCAAACATACTTTATTCCATTTCTTTCCAGGAGAAAAGAATATTCCACTTGCTGCAGGAAGAGCTGCATTTCTGATATGTGTAGTGTTGAATTTCCTGAGACAGATTTATCAAACTTTATATGAATGTCTCTGTGTATGAGATACCAACCAATAGAACAGACCAGTGTAGCTGGGACAGTTTCCTGAACCAGCCACAACTGTGAGAAAAGAGCGTTTACAGTTTTTAAAAATGATGAGCTTTCTAAAGCTGTATTGGCTAGATTGTGTGCTGTCAGCAAGAATATTGTTTTCAGTTCTTTGTCTCTTAAATACTGCTCAGGGACCTACGTACGGTATAATTGATACATACAGAAAAATTTAGAGTTTTATATTCTTTAATTTGCCACAGTTACATGGAATAGAAGAATGAGACTCGGAAAGATATTTTCCTCTGAGAATGATACAGATTATTGTCTGAATGTTTACACCTCCTAAACAGTTTTTGTAGTATATTTTCAAACAGAGCTCATTATATAGCCAAGATGTTGTTGTAGAGTAATATTTTAGGAAAGAAAAGACCTTTGCAGTTGTTTTGTTAATATAGTTTTAACACAGACCAGATTTATATATGCTGTTCTGCTTCTAAAATCATAAAATTTATTCTGGGACAAGAGACACTATGCAATGATTCCTTGCCCACTGAGGGCATTGATGTTTACCACATAAAGACCTCATAGTTCTTATAACAAACCATAAACACTTATGTTGCTACACAGTCTGTCTTAGTAGATGATCTGTTTAACAGAATTCATATGTAGCATATGTGTTTAGAGAGCAGATGATGCCTCTTCTTCTTAAGGCATTTAAGCTTCTTAACAAAAGCCATTCCCTTACACCATTGTCAGGTATCATGTAAAGTTTTCTCAGGGCATGAAAAGAGAATACAGAACTGTTACTAATTAACACAACTCTTTGCCATTGCTAAGAAATATTTCTTAGAAATTTGAATGGGTTGTATAAATGTGTTCACGTGGGTATACATATTTGTCTGAATATATATATATTTTTTTCATTTACTTAATAGTATCATCTTGTCTGAGTTGTATTGGAATTTCTATACAAATATGTTCTTTGCCTTTTCCATACATCAGAGCAATATACTGGTTTCAAAATGCTTCCTGCAAGAGCAATACAAAGATCAAGAATTCCAAAGCAAGTTTAACTGAGTCCTATGCTGTTAAGTATGGAGAATGGAGTCTTTGGTGTTAGGGTTGGTGTGTCCATCAGAGAGACATTGACATACAGGAAGGAGTACAACGGAGGGCCACCAAGATGATCAAGGATCTGGAGCACCTCTTCTGTGAGGAGAGACTGAAAGTGCTGGTACTGTTCAGCCTAGAGAAGAGAAGAGTCATGGGGGATCTTATCAATGTGTATACATACCTGAAGGAAAGGTGCAAAGAAGATGAAGGCACTGGTGCCCAGGGACAGGACGAGAGGCAATGGGCATATAAAGAACTGCTTTCCCACCCTGAGGGTGACTGAGCAATAGAACAGGTTGCCCAGAGACATTGTAGAGTTTCCATTCTTGAGATATTCCAGAATCCCCTTGACATGGTTCTGGGCAACCTGCTCTAGGTATTCCTGCATGAGTAGGGGGCTTGGACTAAATGAACTCCAGAGGTTCCTTCCAACCTCTGCCATTCTGAGATTCTTTCTTTGGTTACCTCGTGGTAACCTTTGGTTACATGTATGTCCAATTGCAAAGATTAAATATGACATCTTGGCAGGATTAAACTTATCTAGAATAGAATGTAGGTACCCTAAAAGTGGATTTGTACACTCTAGGAGGAGAAATAGAAAACAATAAAAGGTAAAAGGGCTTGGTGGGTAGACACCTAGAACTGTCAATATTAAATGTAAGTCCATATACTGTCACACAAACAGAAAGACTTGCATTTATACACATGCCTTTAACTATTTTTCCGATGTTGAACTGGTATGAATAGTTCTATAGATAAGACATTTTGATACTAATGGAAAGGAAACAAAATAATAAACTTGGTATGTCAGAAATAGAGGCTTGTTTTGTAGAGAAGAAGATAAGTAAGCATCTTTGTGAAGATGGTCTGTAACACATCACTGAGTGATTCATCTTAGCTTTTGTGTCTACTCCTTTGAATGTTCCCACAAAGTGCAGTAGTGGAGAATGTTGTACTTGAGATTACTTTAGGTGATTTCTAGGTTTCATATGTATTTATTTTAAAGTTTGAGCTAGGGCAATATATGCTATACCAACTAAGGATTTAGTTGGTTCAAAACCAAAGTAAATGGAGCTGACAGTTTTAGATGAAAGAATTATAGGATGGAATGATAGAGTGCACTGAATTAAGATATTATGCATGTAATGGTTTATATAGAGCTCTTTTCACGGACAGAGCAGCATAATGGACTAATAAGCAGGTTTTAGGTTCATAATGGCAGCTTGAGTATTCTACAGCTAGGTGGAATAAAATCATTGTAACCATTCGGTAGTGGAAACTGCTTGGCTCATAGATGGATGTGTCCCACTGTGCTTTTCAGCACTGAATTCTCCGTGTTATTTCCTTAAACATTTCACCAAAAGATTTTGTTCTTTTCTGTCTTTTCACCCTTACTAAATTTATTGAATTTATTGAAGAGGAGTATGGATATTCAATATATGATTTACTATTATTTCTGTTTTTCTGAGAGAGACATAGGTTCTTGAGTCTGTTTATTCCGCCATACTGGAAATGAGTTATGCAAGTGTATTAAGGAGAAAATAACCTTATTAGTTTATTTATGACTGATTCACAAAATTCCAGTGTAGGTGTTCCCTGGTCTCACATAATGCATTACGATGTCATATTCAAGAAATTTAAACCAGTTTGTCTAGTTCTCTGTTCAGAAAAATATTCACAGAATCATAGAGTCATGGAATATCTTGAGTGGAAAGTGACCCACAAGGATCATTGAGTCCAGCTCCTGGCACCACACAGGGCCACCCAAAAATCAGACCATGTGTCTGAAAGCGTTGTCCAAACACTTCTTGAACTCCAGCAGGCTCAGTGCTGTGACCACTGCCCTGGGGAGCCTGTCCCAGTGCCCGACCACCCTCTGGGTGCAGAACCTTTCCCTGACACCCAGCCTGACCCTCCCCTGTCCCAGCCCCATGCCGTTCCCTCGGGTCCTGTCACTGTCCCCAGAGAGCAGAGCTCAGCGCCTGCCCCTCCGCTCCCCTCGTGAGGGAGCTGCAAGCCACCGTGAGGACTCCCCTCAGCCTCATCTGCTCTGGGCTGAACAAACCAAGGGACCTCAGCCGATCCTCATACATCTTGCCCTTCAGGCCCCTCATCATCTTTGTAGTCCTCCTTTGGACACTCTCTAATAATTTTATGTCCTTCTTATATTGTCATGCCCAAAACTGCACACAGTGCACATGGTGAGGCCACACCCGTGCAGAGCAGAGCATGTATCAGCTAGCAGTTCTGTGCTTGATGCACCCCAGGATACAGTTGGCCCTTTTGGCTGCCAGGGCACATTGCTGACTCATATTCAACTTGCTGTCCGCCAAAACCCCCAGATCCTTCTCTACAAACCCCTCATCCCCCAGTCTGTACCTACAGTCGGGGCCAGCTGCAGCTAGTTCCATCTCAGCTGCAAAATGCAGCACACACTCTTGTTAAACTTGATATTGTTGGTGATTGCCCAGCCTTTTAATTTGTCAAGATCTCTCTGCAAGGTCTCTCCACCCTTGAGAGGGTAGTCAACAGCTCCTCGAGGGAGTCAACAGCTCCTCCCAATTTAGTGTCATCTGCAGACCTAGTATATCTTCAAGTCCTGTGTCAAAGTCATTTATGATAACATTGAAGAGAACTGGACCTAAATGGATCCCAGTGGAACCCCAGCAGTGACTGGCCGCCAGCCTGATGTAACTCCATTTACTATAACCCTTTGAGCCCTACCCATCAGCCAATTCACCCATTTTATCTAGCTGTGTGCTGGACATTTTGTCTAGAAGGATACTGTGAGAAACGATATTGAAAGTGCAGTACCTCAAAGTGTTTAGTTTAGTGGACAAGAATGGACTTAATCATTGTGCTTTCCTGTTTTCTTCCTCACATGAACCAGTTGCTCAGTGTATGTCCACGTTATTATTATTCCGTAACGTCTGGTACTCTTAAGTTCTACTTTCTTTAGTCTTTGGCCCATGTTTCTTCAATTAATGTATGTATTTCTTAGCTGCATCTTTTTGATGTCAGCCCAATTCCCAGCTCATAACTTCTGATCTTTTTTTTTTTTTTAAGCCTACTTTGTCCTTTGTCTTCACATATAGTAAATGCAGATGTCTTTCCCAATTTTCTTCCTCCTTTTCCCAGTTTAAGGCTTCCTCAGTTGATTCCAGGCAGTCATATAAAACAAGAACTATCTGTTTTGCTAGTGTCTCTCAAATGCTGAACGTTTAAAAACCCAGGTCTTCAGTTTTCATAAGCTTGTCAATTTTTCCCACTTCCTATGGGTGTGGGAAGAATCTGTTATCATCAAGCAGCTTGCATAAGTGTTACAGAGCTAGTTTTAGGCTTAGTTTCTTTATATTTCATACTACAGCCTAAAATGGAATTATTAGTTTGATTTTCATATTTGAAGTCTTACAAAAATTTTTAATTATTTGTAAATTGACCGAACTTGTGAAAGCCTCCAAGTATGATTGACAGTCATAATGCCACTGTGTAATCAGATTAAAGTATTATCCTTGGAGTTATGAGGAAATTTTGTAAAACTGAATTTTCTGCTTTACTGTTACCTTCTTTGTGCAGTCTATTTACATTATCCCCAACCTGAAGGGAAAAAAAAAAGAAAAAAAAAAGAAAAAAAACTGTGCATGAAAAAACAATATTTTCTTTCTCTGTCATTTATGAACTCAGTACCATATTTTTTAAACATTTTTAAATGTGAGATACTGACTTCAAACCCTAAGTTCAATAAGAAATTATGAGACCTGTGTACCACTGGGAATTTAAGAAGAAAGGAGGGAGTACCCAAACAGAGATTGGAGAAAAACATTGCTACTTTTTAATGTTCCTGGAAGCCACATTAAATTATGTGGTAAAGTAAGAAAAAAAGTATTCCATACTAATGCAGTCCTGATTGCAGACATTGGGAAAATGAAGTTTTATGTTCTAAGTATAAATAGGAATATTATAGCTTTTTGTACTCGTCCCACAGCCTGTGTGTTTCCCTTGAAACCTGTACGAGCAGTGTTCAGCAATTGGTCAGTAGTACAGTTTCAAACTCAGTGAATCCAGTCAAATTCACAGCAGATTCAAGCTTCCTGGTTTGTAGATACACAAAATTCTGTTACAGTTGAATACTGGCTGCCTAACATTCCAGATTGCATGCCTGTGTAAATTTCTGTCTTCAACAATGCAAGTGTACATAAGAATAACTTTAAAATGTTTCAGTGTTGCTTAAGCAACATGTTAATATGTTACATGTCTTAACATATGTTAAGAATTGTGGAGTTTTGAATATAACAGCTTTATTTTCCATTACAGGCTATACAGTTATTTTCTTGCCTAATTTGTTTCATTCAAGCATTTAGTGATGTGTGTAAAATTGTACTTCAGTAACAATGAAATTCAATTATGATAAATGATGATTTATATTTAATGTCATACTGAATTTATAATATTTTTTAAATCAAAGACCTTCACTTATTAGGAACTTAAAGGAATGGAATGACTCACTAACAAATCAAAACCACCTTAAAAGTAAGCCAGTTTTAAATGTTGCAGTGCCACCAAGTCTTAAAGGGTGCAATAAATCAATAGGCAATTGTGCAGTTTATTAGAGGTGTTGTAGGCAAAAAATAATAAATTTGTAATTGCATTTTGAAGTGCCAGCTCAAGATTTATCCTTGAACATGTACTACAGTAGGAACAATCAGAAAATCAATTAACTAGCCTTTTCATGTGATATTAGTTTACAGGAATTGTATTCGTATTCAATGCAGAGTTTTCAGGAAAAAGAAGAGTGTAAGTAAGGGAAAGCATCTGATTGAGACAATATGAACCAATAATCATGGGTGATTAAAGTAAGAATTGTAGCATAACAATTACAACTCAGACATTTCTGTAACACATTGACTCAGATGTCGGGTCATCTGTTTTTGTATCTTTGGCGTAAAGTATTTTCTTAGGTTAGTTTGATTTTTCATATAATCAGAATGCATAGTTGTTATTCTAAAACAACTTCGGTATATCTTATCTGAAACTGTCCATTGGGAAGTAAAAGGATTATAAGCTATTCTTAAAAAAAAAAAAAAAGTAGAGTTGAAGTTTATATTTGTGCAGGTTTAAAATATCTGCACGTCAGTTTTCCCATTTCTAGAGAAGGCTTTTGTCTTGAAAAATGAACAAAAAATGAGATAAGAGCAACATTTATTTTAAGAATAAATCTCTGTTAACAGACTTTAAACAAACTTCCAATGAGTATTTTTAGTCAAATCTGAACAAATACTGCCTTCTGTCTTTCTTAGTGTTCAACGAATATATGTATTTTAATACTTAACTAATTACATCATTCTGAGAAAGACATATTGAATAATAATATAATTTTATTCTAAATTAGATCTGTAATTTGTTGTAGAAGGCATTTTTATACTATTATATTAGCGCAAATACTCATTTTGTATTTTCACTGATGTGTATTAATTGCTTAAGACAAATAATTGAAGTCATTCTAAAAAATTATATAAGATGAAATCAATATTGAAGGACATCGTGACTTCTGTTTTTCACCTAAGTTGAAAATTAAGTTGTTATTTGATAAGGTTTTAGTCCCATAACCCTTTTTGGCTTGTTTCTATCTGTGTTCTGAAAATCACTGTCTGCTCATAGTGTTTATATGTATGAATTCATTGGTTTGTTCTAGTGTGAAACAGGTCATTCTGAAACTGAGAAATGTTACTGAGTTTCAAGCAGCTGTTTTTGGTGTGTTTTTTTTTTTTCTGCTCAAATGAGTCTGTTGAAAATGAGAAGAGCTCAGTTTAGCGCTTGTTTGACTTTACTTCATTGTCACAGCTAGAAACCTAACTCTAATACGAAGTGTCACCTGACTGTATATGCACTATGGGAAAATAATCTTGTTACCAAAATGTTTTACTAGACTCATTTTTAGAAGATTAAAATGTCCTCCAAAGTTTGAGGTTTTGTTTTGATATTCATATTTTCAAAGAAAAATATTTGTCAGTCTTTGACCCTTCCAGTTTTTGTGTTTTCTCCTAATTTTCAATCTCCAGTTTGCAGCACTTTTTGACAAATGCAGTGTCTTGTGTATAACTAAATCTCTTACTTTAGTCCTGATTCTGCCTTCTTGTTAGAAGTCATTTTGCCTCATTTTGAAATGCATAACTCTTAAATCTGTGCTTTTTATTTTGTTCATGTAAACTTGTGCGCTTCTTCCGTCTGCGTTATTTGTGCATACAAATTTGAGAGCAGGAGGAGGATGGTAGGCTACATGAATGGACCTCTTCATTTCAGTCACGCTGTGCTCATCATGAGCACATCAGCTCAGCAGTTTTCATCTAGTAAGAGGCTTAAAATACTGTGTGATTCACTATCCGTGCACCAATAAGCTGACCTTAAGCAAAAGTCTGTAGCTTCTCACTACCTAACAAAGAAGACTCATCACGGACTGTGATGCAAGAAAAAATTTGAGACATTTAAAATACGTTGAACTTCAGTTTCAAATTCAGAAACTAGTCTTAGGGGAAAAAGTGGCTAGTTATAAATCAAACAATAAGGTACAAATTGTGGCAGCAGTATAAACATTTATTTTGTCAGCAAATTAATTAAATGCTGATGATACCTCACAGGCCATGAAGATGCATCCAGGAAACACATTAGCGACCACATTATACACATTCAAATACTAAAATAAAATGTACAATGTTCTGTTCCTTTCTCTATTTTCAGTTAGTTCTAAAGGGATTCAGTAGTACCAATTTGATCATTCATTTGGCTATGCTTATACACCTAGAAGTTCAGAGTAATAAAACCTATTGCCCCTTTTCCAAATACAGTGCTTACTCATAAACAAAAAATCTAGCATTTTAACTAAATTTATATATTTTTTAGCATCTTCAAGTAAGAAGAGTGAACTGAGTAGTATCTTTCCCAAGTACTATTTTGAAAGTCTAAGTGAAATCATAGTGAAAAGCAAGTGAATAGACTTTTCACAGAGAATTTGTATGACTTTTTTCACTGTAATTACTAATTTCTTTATCCATAATTGGATCAAATATATTTGTTAAGTATAAAAGTGGAATCTGGAAAGCAAATACATAGAAGTCAAGAACCCCTTGATATTAGAGGAGACATTCTCTCTTAATCTGCTTGCTATTACTTATCCTCTAATGAATGAATTTAATTTACAAAAGGAAAATTGCACAAGTCCTTTGCATCTTAGTCATAAGCCTTTTCCCTTTAAGCAGTGCGTGAGGAAAATATATATTTTTTTCATAATATAACATCTAAAGCCACATACAATGTACATATAAATACATAGATAAAATGTAAGGGACACAAACTTACACTTTTCCCTTCTGAAATGTGAAATGGATAATCTTCGTTATTTCAGTCATAACATTGGATTCATTCTAGAATTTATTTATTTATTTATTTATTTGTTATTTATTTTGTCATGGTTTTTGTCAAAGTAATGCAGGAGATGAAGAATTCAGTTGGGATGCTGTTCTTAGCAAATGTTCTTCATTGAAGGTCTGAAAATTTAAGCGTGAAGTTCTATTTGACAACTATTTCTGACCTAGAGAACTTCCAGAAGACAGTCATTTTCAATTCTGAGATTTATGTGAATGGAGCTAATGTGCTCCAGCCACTTTAAACTGTAGGCTAGATTAGCTGTAGTTACATTACAGATCTGTACAAACCTTGAGAGTTTTTCTAGAAACTTGTTGCTAAACAGGTTTGGGTTTGAATTTAGCTAACACATGACGGTTTTAAGTTAACAAATTTAGACATCCTAAACTTACAAGCCTACTCTGTTTCCTCAGATTGCTTTAGTTTTGTTCTTGTTTTTCAAGTCTTACTGACACACATCAACAAGACCAACACTGAATGATATAATCACCTGATGAACTGAATTTGTCAAAAACACTTCAAGTTTCATTTGAACTATGTCTATTTGATTTTTTTAAAGTAATTTTTAAGTTTCATTTGGAAGTGGAAAATTACCATGTAAAACCAAGTGTTTGGATTTGACAAATAATTAGTTAGGATAGAATGTAGGTTGGAGCTCAGCTGTAACCAGACACAATTCACTTCTGTTTCCCAGTGGCACTTTTTAGCTCCATTTCTAGTTTCTATGCTATAAATATAGCTTCAGAACTTGGAAGTTTTTCACAATGCTATGCAGGGAACTGTGTGGGATTTTTATTATCCTGTTTTCCAGGCAGTAATACAAAAATGGTTTGATGCAAACTCTGGGGCAGGGCTGAGAATTTACCTATGGGGGGGTTTGTTCCTGGTATTTGAAACACATATACATGTGTTTGAAAGAAAAGATTGATACTGTTAATTTTGCTGATATTAAAGTTAGTAAACTATTTACATTTGATTCTGAAGCTTAATTTAGAATTTTCTTGGCTGTTGTGTATTACTAATATTTTTTGTTGTTGTTGTTGTTTGTTGTTGTTGTTGTTTGTTTGTTTGTTTTTAAGCAATGCATTTCACTTAGGTATGTGGTAATTCTTATTTTCATGATGTATTTATCATTTACTTCTTCCTAAACAGTTAATTGGTAGTCTATTGAAATTAGAGAGAAATTGAAGTCTGTTGCGGCAAACACTTGCAATTAAGTATGCATTTTTTTCTGTTTTCTATTGTAGGCACCCTATCACTTTTCTGACTTTCTAGATTCACCACCACGGAGACAGCTTTCACATTTTTATATTCCTCTGTGAGGCTACATTTAATCTCTGTATCTCCAGGCAGAGTTGTTTACAACTCTGTCAGAAAATGCAATGTACATTTTCAAAAAGCTTTCTAACCATTGTAGCTCATAGAGTTTACATCACTAAGGTCTCATCTACTTCACCTATGCAAATTTTTTATCCGAAGTTTTTTGCTACCAGCTGTATAATTTTTGAATGAGACTTCCTTCCATGACATACTCTATTACTCCTTGTACATATATTTTGCAGGAACTTAATCCTACCTTAGTGTATTTATAGTATTCAGAGGAAAATAATATATGAAATATTACATGGAGGAGTTGTGTTTATAAGTCCAAAGAACTTCTGTTTTTCTCTATTGCCACATAAAGTCTACATTAACCTCTAACCTCTATGTTTCTATTTCTGTTTCATTTCCATCTTTAGATATCTTCAGTATATTTATGTATATGCACACATCTATATATGTCAGACAGTCATATATACTATATACTATGGTATACAGTAGAGTATGACCCACTTGTGTGCAATGATTCATGTACTTGTTTGTGGAAACTGTCAGTCTTTTCTAGATCACATGTAACTATACAGAATACTATATATGTTGTATTGTATGTATAACTATATACCACAATACAGTATAACACTATATATGATGCCGTATTTACAGATATACATATATAGAATCATAGAACCATCTAGGTTGGAAAAGACCTCCAAGATCAAGTCCAACTGTACACATATGTACTCATGTGAAGGTTGTCTTCTTATATCACAGAGTAGTTCTGCTTGAAGTGAAAGCTCAAAGCCGCTGCTGCTTTGGAGCCCCACCTATAGTGGAAATACTGTGATGGTCTGTGCCAATGAACACTCTCCACTGGGCTCTCTTTTGGTGTGTGTGTTGACTATCACAGATTGTAGATGAAAAGATCTATTTATCCTTAGATCATACAGCATTCATGTTATTATGTAAAAAATAAGTTTGATCTTTTGGTTTAGAACCTCAAGGTAATTCGCTGAAATTTTATTTTTTATTTCTTTTTAATTTGTCCTGATATTATCTGGGTTTTCCATGTCCTCAGCCCATTCTGTATGATAGGCCAAATAATCAAAAGTTACTTTTTTTAAGCTAAAACCTATTTTTTTCTCTAATTCAGTAATTATTTCCCCACTTAGATTGGGTGATACTGAAGTTCAAGACAGAAGTAATTTGATGTAGTTCAAAAGACACTTTATAAATCAGAAGAATTAACTAGGAACAGTACTACGTTAGTACATTCTGCCAGTGGCTGAGCTCTGCATACAGAATACTTGTTCGTGTTTTCCTTGAGCTCCTTTGACTGGACCTAGCATTCAGCTTGCACTGAATGAGCTCTGTCTGAAGCTTGGCAGGAACTGGAGAATGTTGGTGTGTGTTGTAATGAACAGTGGAACATGGAAAGGATAAAGTGTGTTGGCACAAGCAATATCTCAGTATGGTGAGCTAAACGTAAGTGTTGTTCACTGCCAAGTCTCTGTGTCGTTTTGGAAATAAAGCCTTGGCCAGTGAACATTAGGTCTGTGTATTCCTATTGAATTTGTTTGTCTTAATTGACTGTGGTATTTCATTCATAATTAAATGTTTAAGGCAAAGTTCTAAAGAGGTTCTTGAATACATTGTCCTTCAGATATATGCTGAAACCAGTTGTAGATATGAGGACGACATACTCTTCTTCATTTGTTAACATTCTTCAGTTCAATTTCATTCACATCAAAAACTTTAAGAACAAACTTATTATATTGTGTACATTTGCTGCTAGAAACTAGTAGGGCGATTTATGACTGTTTCTACTATAGTACTTACAAATTCTGTAGTAAAAATGAAATTTGCAATTCAAAATATAGTGTACAGCACATTTATATGTGAATAGCTCCTGAATTTGCAGTATCATTTCTAAACTCACCTCAGAATAAATTTGAAGAACCTGTTTGCTAACAGAAGCCTTCTGTATGAGTGCAGAAAAATATGAAAGTCAAGTAATTGTCTAAGGTCATGAAAACTGATCTGACTACTACACTTAAAATTCTTCTTGAAAATTTTCTGCTTTGTATCTCTTGTCCCCTGAATTTAGTAACTTAGCAGTATAAGAGATAAAATTGAGATGAGTAAGGTTAATGGATGAGTCAGGTTAGCAGATACAGGCCTTTTCCTGTGCATTTCAAATAAAACCCACTTTTCTATGCAGTGATTGTGCAGTCAAGTAATTGTTTGTGGAAACTGTCAGTCTTTTCTAGATCATGCAGAGCCCCATAGATCACAGAAAAGATATTCAAGAAACATAAATCATTACTATATTCTCTATTCTACTCTGCTCTGCTCTGCTCTGCTCTGCTCTACTCTACTCTACTCTACTCTACTCTACTATATTCATTACTAACTTCTGACCTCTGGGCTAACTTTGTGGAATAGGAATGTTTATCAGCTCTTCTTGTAAGGAACAGTAATACTTCTCCATTCAGTAAATACAGTATTACAAAATGTGCCACATCAGTATTTTCCAGAGCCTTACTGATTAAGTGTCTGAGGTATTGAAGTTATACAGGTACATTTATATTGTTACATTCCTCAAAAATATTTTTAAGTTGCCTAGAAAATTTCACTGGATTTTGTTGCTTTGAGCAACATTATTTTTGCCTTGTAACGTTTACTGTACAAATTCAGTGTTGAACTGTAATCCAGACAAATAATAAATAATAATATTTATTTATTTATTTTCACGTTGGAAAAATATTAGTCATATTTAAGTATCTTCATGAATTTAAAATCTCTCAACTGCTTTTAAAGTGCACCTTATGGAGGAAGAAATATATTCACTTCATTTTTTTTTCCAATTCTTGCCATGTATTTCTTTTAATTTCAATGATAAGCTTGTAATACCTGAAGAAAATTGTAACATATGGAGAGATCTTATATACACTGTAGAGTGTCAAAATCACATAAGAATGCCTAATACTCAGTATTTCAGCTGAAGCTCTATTACCACTGAACTCCTACTGTCCTCTTGTCTTGATCATTCTAAAACACATTATAGCAGACTTCTCTCTTGGCCCTGTCTTTATTGTTCAGCTAATATGTCTTTAAGTCATTTAAAATAACCTTGTCTGAAGCAATGCAAATTGATTATGGCCAAACTTCATGTCATGAGTGGTTCAGGATACTGTAGTACAGAAAATCTAGGTAGTTTAACTCTTTCTGTTTTTTGTGGAGTTGTACTTCCTGTGTGTCTCTACATACATATGTGTGTGTTTGTATATATGTGTGTAAATATATATAAAATTTTGTGGTTTTGTTCTTATAAATGTATAGAATTCACCATGTACCTGAACACTTTAGAAATTACAGAAAATTAATAAAAGAATGCTGTTAACTATGTCAATGGGAATATTTTTGAAGTGTAACTCAGGATGAAAATAATTGGTAGAAGTTTATTTGAGTGGGGAGGTAAAAAGTTAACACAGGCTGATATGCATGTGTGGCATTCATGTCATTATTGTGACACATTAATATTGTCTTTTTTGTTGGTAGTTGTGAATTTTAACAATGGTTGTACATTGGCTAATAGGTGCTAATACATTGCACCAGATTAGACCAAAGATCCGTTTAGCTCATAATCATGTCTTTGATGGCTGCCAGCTTTAAATGTTTAGAGGAGTATATAAGAACAGGGCAATCAGGTCATGACAATTCCCCAGAATACTTGCCTCCATATCTTCTCAGTTCAGGGACCAAAAAGTATGAAGAACTTTCTGTCATTTTCACAAGTTACATACCACAGAAAGAAGAAATGAAAATGTTTGTAACTCTGTGATCAATCTTTATATGGTAGTGCTGGAGCAAGAAGATTGTGACTCAGTTATGATGCCTGTGTCTTTAAAAATATTAGATGCTTGCTAGAAGAGTACTGTGATCATTTGAAAGTGTACACCTACCGAAGTTGATCTGACATTATTTAACTGTAGTCAAGCAGAATTAGCAAAGTTTGATCAGTGCAATTAAAATTATCAGACAGACCAGGAATTTTTATTGACAGCATTCTTCCCAATCCAGCAAAGTAACATTCTTTATAAACTTTGAATAATATGTTAGGTTACGTATTTGTGGGCAAGCATTACACTACAGTATAGTTCTTTAGTGAATTTCTTCCATTTTGAAAGCAATTTGTTTTTGTAAAAGTAAATTGAAATTTATTATTTTATTTGTTTATTTATTGCAGTCTTTCATAGAAATCATAGAAATCATGAAGACAAGGTGAAACGATATTCACCATGTGTGAAACAATATTCACCTTTGAAAAGAAATTCATAAAAATTAATCTACTTCCACATGTATGGTGGAAAAATTTAGGCCTGACGTTCACCTAGGAATGAAGAACAATCCTCTTCATTAATGTTTTTCTTCTTTAACAAACAACTAAATAAATAAATTTCCCTATGGTACAGAAATTACTGGATTTTACTCACAGTTTTCCTGTTTACCAAGTTCATAATTTCACGGACTTTGTGGAAGATTCAAATAAACACTGGTGATTATATAATCTATTTTGTGCTTTAAAAAAATATAGGGGTACTTGCAGCTTGGTTGTTTAGAACGATGTTTCCCATGTATCTTGCATCTCTTGTTGATTAACTCAATAGTCTCATGGCACTTTAATGGGTGAGGGAAGTGATGTTTGAATATAAGAGGTTCGCTGATATGACCTGTGCTTTATTTGATGTGAGTCAGGAGAATTTTTAGATTTGGCAGTACAATACCTTAAATTTTTTACAAAACAATAATACTTTTTTTTTTTTCTAATTTACTCACCATTACTGAAAGCAAATAAATTGTGATGTTTGTATGCTTGTAACATGGATTTTAGGGGTTAATAGGTGATGCTAGTATACTTCAGTCTTTTGTGCATTCCACTTTATCTAATAATCTATTCCTTGTTATTGAACACAAATGGAAATTTAAATGCTCATTTTAGGAAATAAAGCTAGAGCACTGTATGCCTTCTCATGTGTTGCCTAGTGATTCTGATTTCATGTTTATTTAGTTTACAGAAAACAATTCAACTAGGTTAGTTAATAGAGCGTTTCAATTACAACTAAAATAAAATGAACTTTAAAATAATGCATTTGCTTTTTTCATGCTGTCTGCTCCTCTACAATATGACTTCTGTATGGTCTGCAATAAAGGCATATGCTTAAAATAGTGCCATCCTTAAGAGTCTAGGATTTGAGAGCTTGTTAAACATTATTACAGTTAAATGTATTTGTCCTTTGGGGTTAGAAGTCTCCGTATATAGTCTCTTACTAACCAAAATGTGGCAAAATTGCTATTTCTAAAGATGTTTCAGGTTGTACTACAGTGCTTACAAAAAGTTACAAAAATAATCCTGTAAGAAGTTAAAAGTTGTTAGATTTATCCATATTTGTTTGGATGGGGAGTTTATAAGAAGGGATGGTTAACAGTCTATGAGAGAGTATTTATATCTCAAGAGTATGTATCACTGCAAATTGTGTTTGCAGCTTTTAGGTAAGTTGCAAGAATTTCACAATCCAATTCAAGGCAAATATTTTATACTGATCTTTGTCATTTTCTATCAGTTTGTTCCATTTGCTCCTTTCAGATTTTTTATTACCGTGTCAGGTATTTACAAAAGAAAGAATAATTGGCATGCTTTTTTAGTTTGTTAGAGATCAGGGCAACAATTCAAAGAAAAAAAAAAGCAAACTTCTTGTATTATTTGAATTGTATTTGTTCAAAGCGTAACAGTAACAGATGACTTCATAGTAGCAGAATGAATAGAAAAATAGGTTGAAAAATTTTACTCGGGTTTCTGCTGTTTACAGGTGTAGTTGAAGTCAAAGGTGGTTGTTAGCTGCATTTATTTATATTTTTTTTCTGAAATACATTTTAAAATGTATCCCTTTCTATCAATAATACAATTTTACCATTCTTATTGCAGTGAAATGCCTCAAGATAAAAGATACTCTGCAGAAATTTAAAAAAAAAAATCACATTTTTAAAAACTGAGTGTCAATATATTTCAAAACTGGAAAATAGGTTTTAACATATTTCAAACTTTACAGGCTTTCTTTTTAGAACACATTTTTTTCTTTAAATGTCAATGCAATTTATGTTAAATCATGAAATGCACACTTACCTTCTGATTTGCTGTACTTCCTGCAAAAGGACTGACATTCATCTAACTGGCTACAGTAAATATGGTTAAGGAATCCTAAAAACATCTTTTAGGTTCAAAATAGAGCAAGTGATTTCCCCTCTTGTTTACATGAAACAGACAGAATATCTTAACTGAGCCTCAGTATGTGATATGCAGAGATTTCTCTCTCCCTTGCCAGAATAATTTTGTTTGGAAAAAAAGTGAGTAGAAAGGGTAAATATTCTGTCACAGTACTGCAGATTTACTTACATTTTGTCTTTCCCTATTCAATAAGAATTAACAACGCAGTAAGTACACACTGGAGCTCAAGTTTATGTTCTTTTTCCTGTTCTCAGAATAAGTGCATACACTTATAATATAAATCCCTTCATTTTACTCAGTCCATTAGATGAGGAAAATAGAAAGTATGGCTATCCTATTTCACTAAATGCTAAATATTTGTAGTTTGTTGTGTTTTGTGGTGGTTTTTTTCGTTTGTTTGTTTTTCATTTTTCTATTATACCAATTTGTTTTGTGAGTTAAATCATCATTTCAGAAAAAAAAAGTATATTGGAATATTGGAAAAAGAGTATATTAAATAAGAGCAATAGTATCTTGCTATTTAGTAATAAATGAGAACTTTCTAATGAATACTCACTATTAAAAACTTTTCTCACTGAATTTAAAACTTTTCTTCATATACTGGATTCCAGTGGAGAAATTACAGAATATAGAGAAAATATGTGCACTGTATAGATGCATTTTACTTTGTAATTATTTTTGCTTTGTCTGTTTGTTTGTGTATTTTGACTATACATCAGACAGATGTGACAGAAGTTATGGGCAGAATAAAAGTTATCACATACAGAGCTTTAAGAAGACCACAAGTCAAGAAAGTTGTAATAGCAGCAATTAATTAATTGATTGAAAACATTAAAATGGATATGTAAGAATATAATCCATTGTAGCCTGGTATAATGACACTTTAAAATATAATTTGAATGTTTAAAAATTGTCATTGCAAGTGGATGAGATGATTGCAAGCTTACTCACACTTATTAATTATACTAAAGTTTTAGTTTTAATTAGAGTAACTCTTTTGAGACTAAACCTTTTACCATTAGGCTGTTTGAAACCTGTGAGATAAAAAGGACGAGTTCTTTCAGAACATTATTTACATGATTTTAATTAATGATTATAATCTCCATGGTCATTTTTGAAAAAGAGCATTTAATTCCTTAACCAGTTTTCATGATTTGCATTTTGCAAAATCATGTAAGCCCCGCAGGTTTATTATCTGCAATTTTTTCAAACCAAACTTATTTTTAGAGAATTTTATTTTGTTCCTGCTCCAAGTCCCATTTCCTATCATAACACCTGTTTCTCATGCAGAGTGAACTGACTGATAGAAAAGTAAGTTTGCTTCCTTTGCCAAGACAGAACATAGCCCTTGGCAAGGTTACCTTTGAAAATAGTTTTTCATGCAGAGACCATATACAAGCCCTGTTTCTGTTGCCAAGATTCTCTGACTAATGAAGGGTCGCAGCAATGGTGTATTCTTTCTCATTTCTGGCGGCACATATATGTAGCATTTCTTCTGAGAAAAGACACTTTAGTGTTTCAAACAGAAGTTAGAAGTTGAACCTTCTAGGAGGAAGGTCAGTGTTAGTTTTTACTGATAACAAAGAAGAAAGCAATGATATAGGAATATGAAAGATAAATTCTATGGCAAGCTGAAAATTAAAAACAATGAGTTTTCAAATGTTATTTTTAACAAAAATCAGTTTGAAAACTGTCATGTTTACAAAGTTGCTTTTTTGAACCTCAGTGCAGGCTTATGCTTAGTGTTCCATATTGATGATTTGGAAAACTGATTCCTAACTAGGAAGAATTAGCATATAGGCTGAAATTAAAGGTCAAAACTCCAGGATCTCACTTGTAGACCTTTTTTTCTTTTTTTTCTTTTCCCCCTTTTTCCACTAAATGGAAAAAAACGTATAGCAAAAAAAAAAAAAAAGGGATATTCCGTTTAGTACCAGCTTTGTTTAGAAACCACGACTATTATTAAAGTTCCATTTTTTCAAATGTATGAAGCAACTACTTTTTTCTGTGACATAAAATGAATACTTGGGTATCTTCAGCTCAGACTTCTAAATAAAATATTCCTGTTAAACTTAATTAAAATGGATAGGGTGTAATCTATAAAGAAGACAGGATTTTTGAAAGTAAAACTTAATATTAATTGTCTCACATCTATGTAAATAGGGAATAAGTATATATTTTATCAACAAATGAGCAAAAGAGAACAAAATGAAGTCACCTCAGATAACCAAATTTGTAGCTACTCTGTGGATATCCTCAGACACTTAATAGAAGATCTTAACTCTCAAAAAGTTGTTAGGGAACTTCATGTATATTACAATTCTTAAGAAACCATATCAGTCCATTCACAGAGAGCACTCTTCAAGGTGAGGGCCTTAGCAAACTTAGCAGAACTCACAGTGATCAGAATTGGCTGCATATTAACAGCAACTGAACTCTCTAGCTAATTTTTCGCAGACTGTTAGCTATCTGATTATTATGAATAAATACTGTCTTGTGTCTCACATTAGATTTAACTGATGGAAGGAGACACAACTTTTCTTCTTCTTCTTCTTCTTCTTCTTCTTCTTCTTCTTCTTCCTCTTCCTCTTCTCCTTCTTCTCCTTCTTCTCCTTCTTCTCCTTCTTCTCCTTTCTTCTTCTTCTTCTTCTTCTTCTTCTTCCTCTTCTTCCTCTTCCTCTTCTCCTTCTTCTCCTTCATCTCCTTCTTTCTTCTTCTTCTTCTTCTTCTTCTTCTTCTTCTTCTTCTTATTATTATTATCCTTTGTGATATCACTACACAGCAGAGAAAACACTGTTTTGGTTGTCGTCAGTGTACATTTCCTTACTCCAGCTTGATATAACTTATTCTGAGTGCCACAGTAACCCCAATAACTTGTTTTCATTGCAGATACATTTTTAAAAGTAAACAAAGCATCTTGGACGTGTCTTAGCTTTAAATATTAATTGTGCTTTGAAATTTAAAATACTCTTGAAATAGATTTTTTGTCTTTTGTTTTCTCTTTGTTTTAAATTGATATTTCATGTTTTAATTAAACATCAACACTGTATATGCAAACTGAATAGGTCCTAGCAGATACAGTTTTGATACTGCACTTGTTGGATATATTTTCTTTTTTGTTTTCAGATACAGATTCACTTTTGCTTTTTGGCTTGTTACACAGAGGCAGCACAACAGACAGACAAGCTTTTTTTTTTTTTTTCTTTCTTTTGAATTGTGAATAAAATGGAAGTGAAGACATCCTCTCATACCCATATTACATATATGCATGTAATTTTCACACAATGAAATTAACTCAGAGTGAGGAGGAGTTAATATTTTGAACAATAGTAACCACCACTCAATATTCCTGTGGGAAAACACTTTGATAGGTGTTGCTAGGGGACAAAAAGACATGACAAAAGGGACAGCAGCAGCACTTCTTCCTGGGGCAAGCTTGTGGCTACAATCCACAGTTGAAAATAATTGAATATGTCATAACAAATCTGAAAGAGGTCAATTTTTGAAATTTTCTGATAATCTAATATTATTTAACTCGACTGCTGCCTTTCCTATCATGTTTGAACAGGCCTTTCAATATGGGAAATTTGAAGTGCCTTATACTGTACAGTTAGCCTTACTGGAAAAGAGGAAGGTCTAGCTGTATTGCTTTCAGTCCATCCTAGACAGGGCAATATCTCAGGACATCCATATCTAGTTAGTCACTAGCGAGAAAGTCCTCCAGATAGAAACTTATAGCTACCTTGGAAGTTTCTCTGCCTTACCTCTTACTGATTACAAAGCAAGCCCAGCCTTGCTAAAGTTAAGTCACAGAGAGTCACAAAGTGACTGAGGTTGGAAAGGACCTCTGGAGATCATCTGGTCCACCCCTTTCCAAGCAGGGCTACCTACAGCACGTTGCAGAGGATCACATCCAGAGAAGATATTCAACCTCCACAACCATTCTGAGCAACCTGTTCCAGTGGTCTGTCACCCTCACATTAAAGACTTTTTTCCTCCTATTGAGATAGAACTTCCTGTGTTTCAGTTTGTTCCTGTTGCTTCTTTTCTTGTCATTAGGCACTACTGAAAGGAGCCTGGCCCCATCCTCCTGAAACCTTCCCTTAAGATATTTGAATACATTGATAAGATCTCCTCTCAGTCTTCTCTTCACCAGGCTAAACAGGCCCAGCTCTTTGAGAACTCATAAGAGAGATGCTCCAGTCCCCTAATCGTCTTTGTAGACCTCCATTGTACTCCAGTAGCTCCACGTCCCTCTCGTACTGGGGAGCTGTTCTGTCACCTTTCCAGAGATGGAGTTGAGGCTGACTGGCCTGTAACTTCCTCATTCCTCCTTCTTGCCAAGACTGGAAGTGACACTGGCTTTCTTCCAGTCCTCAGGCACCTCCCCTGTTGTTTACAATCTTTTAAAGATGATGGAGGGTAGCCTACCAGTAACATCCACCAGCTCCCTCAGCACTTGCAGGTGTATCTCATTCAGGCCCATGGATTTGTGGGTGTCAACTTTGCCTAAATGATCTCTAGCCTGACCTTCTTCAACCAAGCAAAAGTCCTCCTTTCTCCAGACTTCCTCTCTTGTCTCCAGTGTATGGAATTCCTGAGAGCTGGCCTTAGCAGTAAAGACTGAAACAAAGAAGGCAATCAGCAGCTGCCTTGTCTGTATCCTTCATTATCAGGGCACCCACCCCATTCAGCAGTGGGCCCACATTTTCTCTAGTCTTCCCTTTGCTACTGACGTATTTGAAGAAGCCCTTCTTGTTGTCCTTGACATCTGTTGCCAGATTTAATTCCAAATGGGCCTTAGCCTTCCTCATCACATCTCTGCATACTCTGACAAGTATTTGTGAATAACCCTCACAGTACTTGTATCTTTGTAGGGCTAATATTCAAAAGGCGTTTTTAATTAACCACATAAGCTGTGTATTTCAAGATTCATAAAGTTACTTACAGACTCAGTTTGTGTAACTTGTAATTTTGTGGAAGATGTGGTAAAGTATGACAGTGTAAAATAAATTGAATCCTTGTTTATAGATGCACATTAAATGCAACTCTCATTACAAAGCTGCGGAATGCCATTTTTCTTTCTTCAGGCTTGTCATATGTGCTTTCAAACCAAGCAACATCTCTTGTTCAGACTAAGTAAAACTGCTTAATAACAAGAACAGGAGTTGGCTGTTGTATTTAATACTTCATTGAACCATAAGCTTCATCTACCATAGGTTTGAAACTGCTTTCTTTATGTAAACCTGACACATACGCATCACAAATGGAGTTGAATGTGTCTAAGATAATTTTGAAGTTTCCTTTTTGTGCTAGTAATGACCTTTCTAATTTCACTGACTTAGGTCTTGACTTGCAGGATAATTAGTTCATCCTTTTTTTTTTTTTTTCAAATAGAACTTGATATGTATTTTAAAAATCAGTACATTTCCTTGCTTCATCATTAGCAGTGCAGCAAACATGAAGTGCTTGCTTACAGTGAGGCATGTATATTGTGCTATGTTTATATATACATATATATATAAAGATATATATAAAGTACTGTAGAATCCTGAGATTAATATCAGATTATAATTGGATAGTTACTCTTGGGAGATGAGACTGAAGTGAACAAAACAATAGGAACAGTACTGTTTCTTCAACAAAGTTAATTATTCTGTATCCTTTTTTCTTAAGGCACTTCTGGGTAATTGTTGTGTAAATTGGACCCATTGCCATAGCTTTGTGATAAACATTGTAGCATCCATTATTGTATAACATAAGATGTACCATGCACTTGGTAATTCTCAAACAAAATATTGTAACTAATAAAAAAATGTATACAAACAAGTAGCAAAACTAGGTGATTCCAGAGTTCCAATTATTGAACTAGATACTAAATTTTGCCAGTAAATGTTTGTAACAGTAGTTTTATACTCTAAGTAGGTTTTCTCATACTGAGTATACAACACAACATAGCTATCTTAAGAATTTCTTAGCTTTTATCAATCTGGAATGCCAATAATTGCCTAAAGATATTTCCCCTAAAGCCCTACAGGAAAAAAAAAAAAAAGTGCAACGATAAAGTAACAGACTTGAAATCTTTTGGAAACTGGATAGTTTGCTAGTTTGGTACTACACAGAAATTGCTTATCTTCATCATGACTGTCATTTTCCCACTAGGAAGCTGAGATACAGCTGTCTGAGGTTCAAACTGCAGCTCATTTAGTCAATTAGTTAGTGGAATGTGAGGAAGATTAGAATCAAACTAATGAAATTACCTGAGTAACTACTCAACTGATGAGGAATTCCTTACTTAAGATTGCTGGTCTGTTGTTGGATAATCAGATGTTTGTTTTTTTTGTTTGTTTTTGTTGTTATTTAACAAATCCTTTCATTATGCTCTTTAGACAAATTAAGAACTGTTAGCTTTTGCAGTTTTATACATTATTATATAGATGTGTGCACGAGCTGATACTCTTTCAGCTATTCACTTGCTTATCTAATGACCTTATTTACCTAAGGTAGCAAATACATGACTTGGAATAAGCTGCAGCAATCTAACTGAAAAAACCCAAGCAATAGAAAAGAAAAAAAAAATAATTATCTCGTTCTTTATTTCCCATTTTAAAATACAGAAACAACATCTATAGCACTTTACTCTTTTATATATTTAGATTTTCTGCATACTTGTTCAATATGTTTGGTAACGAAGGTAGCCAACTAAACTAAGGTTTGCACTGTGAGATCATTGTTCTGAATTTAATACAGAATCACAGAAAACTGTAAGCCAGCTGGGATCTGTGGGGATAGATGTTCCCCCTGCAGGGGGCCGTATCAGGTCCCACATGCTTCTGAAAGCAGGGCCTTAGTTGGGTTATCAAAAGCCCCACCAAGCTAAGTCTCAAATATATCCATTGAGGGAAATTGAGATTCCACCACTTCTGGGAAACCTATTCCAAAGTATAATTGCTGTCAGCATTGCATTAGTTCCTTCCCAGGGGAAGACTGGAAGATTAAAAAAAAAAAAAATCAAAAGAATGGGAGAAGTAGATGTAAGTTTTAGCTCATATCTCAATAAATAAATAAAAATAAAAATAACAATAATTTAGCAATTAGTTAAAACACATTCTAGAGAAAGGAAAATGTTTTATTATTTCGTCTGCCTCTGATTAAAATTACAGCCAAGAACTGGAGGTTGTCTGTTGGTTTAGCCCTCTATGTTGGCAATGACAAGTTCAATCATACTTTCTGTCATGTTCTAATTGTTAGTAATTCATCAAAGAAAAATCACTACTCTGAACTTGGAGCAGCAGTTCTTTGGGGAATTTGGTGAGACATTCCCAATTTTCAAACAGTATCGAATACCTCCTGTTGAAAAAGTAATTATTAGATCTCTTCATATCTTCATGTCTTTACAGGACAGCCAAAAACACTAATCCATTTTGATAAGCAGAGGACATATAAACTATTATTTTTACACTTTATATTATTCAATCACAATTTCCCATTGCTAAGCATACAATACAAGTATAGCTTGTCACTGAAAAAATTAAAGTAGTTTTTCTGTATTTAAAAGCCATGACATAGATACAGTCTAATTTTATATGTAATCTTTACTGATGTAAAGTCTAATTGTGTTTTTCTAGAAAGAAAAAGGGTCTTATGTTTCAGTCTTTTAAAATTTTATCATGCAGAGTGGGTAGGTCATCAATAAACTAATGAATAGGAAATCTCATTTAACCAGAACTTTCCAATTTTCTTTATATTTTATATAGAATTTTCAATTTGTTAGTTTTTAGGGTGAATATCCATTTATTTCTTCTTTACATTAATTTTCATAGATATTTCTTTACCAACGTCAATACATTTTTGTTGTTTTTAAATTTCTTTTGATAAAATTAAAAATTATTTTTCAGAGTCCGAAGAAAACCACTACCAACACAGGTAGCATGCAGTAACTCATTCAGAAGAGTTTCATTACTGAGCAGTTCTGTGTTAGAAACCATATGTGTTTACATGGTTTTCTCAAGTGGTACATCAAAGATACCTTAAATATAATTAAAGTAGTATTTGTGCTTAGAAAACTTTAATGTTGCTTTTGAAAAAAAAAATGTTTTGCTTGTTTTTTACTAGGAAATTGACTGCTAAGAAGTAGTGTTTTATAACTTAACAGTCTTTTTATTTACTTATTTAGTAGTGTATTTACTGTTCTAAACTTTTAAAAGTCTATTAATGAAGACTGATATATTTTATAGGCTTCTCTGTAAATAATTATCACATGTAGAAGCATTTGATCTTAAGGTTTATTTATACTGTTCTAGCTTACATCTTTGGAACTACTCTCTCCATTACGTTTTCTCATTTTCTGTTTTTGAGTGCTCTTGTTGAAAATCTGCTATTATTACAGATCAGATCTCTGAACTATACTCCCACATTGTGATATAAACTTTTCAGGAGATTCTTCACTAATTCAGAGAGAGAAATTTGCAACAAAGTGATTAATCATTGATGCAAGATGTAAACTCAGCATGTCCTAATGCATTCTTTTGCTGTCAAGATTAGACACTGCTGCGGAAAATGTACAAGCCAAATAAAAATTATCAGGCTCTGAATAGATATCAGGGTAAACAGTAGATCAAACCAAATAGTCTAAATAACCCATATGTGGCATTAATTCTCTAGAAAAATCATATGCAAAAGTATTGTTTGCTTCTTGTGTCACATTGCTATTAGGTATAATTACGCATCCATTCATTTATGGACATCTTAAATCAGAATTTGCCATATGAATTTCTTATTAAGCTGGCATGGATATTCCAAGGGGTACATTTTGACATTTAACTACAGGCAGAAAAAGATGACCTCTTTCCTAGGACTGTCATATTTCTATTCAAGGCAGGGCAGCAGTTAGTGCCAAACTCTTTAGATGCAGAGGCACATTCCCTGCTGATTCCTGCATGCAGCTGGCAAGCATGTATATGAAGTAAGGTTGAGCAGAAGCATGTCTTTAAAATATCCAAACTTCAAACATCTTCTGTGTACGTTGACTTTTCTCACCCATTTTCATGCTGAATGGGCCTTAAGCTCAGTGTTGTTTAGTGGGTATTGGTGTGGGGGAGGCAGTTGGACCAGACAATCTTGAAGGTCTTTTCCAACTTTAGTGATTCTATGATTCTATGACCATGCTGCTTCTAAAGCGAAATATATACAACTCTGGAATGTTTTTCTGATCTCCTAATTTCCAGATAACTTCTCTAGCATTCATGTTAAAATTTTCTGGAAATTCTGCATATCCATTTTAAAGCTTGTTGATCCCCTGTCTTTGTAGGGTGGTCTTAGAAGATTTTGTATAATTAAATGGCTCACTACCACAACTTTTCAGCTAAGTTAAGCCTTTAGCATCAGAGCACTATGCTGGTCTTTTACTGGCCAACTACCAGTGTACTCCTGTATTTGAACAAGTACAACATATGCACTGTCTACAGTACCACTAATATATCTTGCTGTGTTGCTTTTTCAAATAAAACCTATTAAGAACAGGACAGTCATCAGTGTTTTCTCCCTGCAGCTATTTTTAGCTTGTATTTATGTATCATTGAAGAAAAACTGAAGTGCAAAATGAATTATAACTAGTTGAGGGTGAGAGAATAAATAGTTTTCATCAAGTTATTAGAAGAAAAATAAGAATGCAGGGAAGCCTGATTTCATTCCTTAGCAGGAAACATGAACAAATAATAGATAATTCAGAGGAAACTTAAATAGTGTCTTATGCAAGACTTTTGAGTCCTTTCTGAGCATAACTGTGTAAGTTTGGCCTGTGGCTTCAGTTGTTTTCTGGAATAGAGAAGATTTTTGACATTGCATGGAAACCTTGAATGCCTGTCATTTTTAAATTGTAATGTGGGCTAGTACTAAAATAAATCTTAAACTAGATGCTCATTTGATTTGTTCTTATATGCTATGTAAGAGAAAAGATTTAGTCCAATTTGAATTTCTATTTTAAGAAGAAGGAAGGCCTACTTTAGATGTTTTCTCTGACATTTTACACCTTACTATATTGCTTGCCTCTTGTTGGCCTCACATTTTTGTCTGCTGAATTTTCTCATACATCTTCTTCTCATTCCTAAATGTTACAGGAAGTTGAGTGGTTTGAAAATAACCACTGGTATGCTACTACATGTTTCCAGTACAATAGAGTAGTTGTGGCAACTTTTTACAAATGTGAAAGTAGCTAAGGCCAAAGCACTGGTTATATCTTATGCAGCATAATGTTCTGTATGCCACGTGACATCTGTCAGATTGACAGTAATCATTGTTAAAAGGCTTTCAGAGCTATACACTTGTAGACTGCCACAGAGATGTAGGAAACGGGGCCTGAAATCTCTTGTTGGAAGTATCCTGAAGTATCTGGATCTGTACTGTTAAAACTTCCCTTCTTGGAGATTTTACCTTATTCCTAGCAATCTTTTCCATTGTTTATTTTTTCATCAGTGTAAAGCTTGTTTTAGCATTTCTTACTGCAACTTGAGACCACTTCACCATTGATCAAAAGCAGAGAATATGTTGTGTTGCTGTTTGCAGGGCTTGGAGTGGATGAGTGAAACTACCTCTTCCCAAACTCTCCAGTCCCAGTCCTTGCAGATCACGATATCTAGACTTCTGATCACTTTTCCTGCTTTTCTGTGGTTTCCAGACTAACTGGTACACAACTTTCTTGAAGTGCATATCTCAAAATTTGCTATGATACTCTTTAGCAGCAGCACTGGATAAAGAGAAAGAATTACTTCACAAGTTTTATAATCTGTAGTTGCTCATACTATACAGTCTTACATGATGATTGCCTGTTTGACAACAAATCCTAGTATTCATTCATCTTCAGTTTTTTATAAATTATAGTTTTTAGATTTTTCTTCAGCTATTCCCTGTTCTCTGCTCTGTTGATTAAGTAGATGTAAGAGAAATTATTGGACCTTTGCTGATTTGATTATTCCTAAACAAAGGACTCTTCATTTGTACTTATTGAATTCCATGGTATTTTTTAATAATTTCTACAATTGCTCAATATCATTCTGAATTTTCATTCAGTCCTCCGAACTGGTCTTTAATTTAATGTATTAATTTAACGTATTAATTTAAGCGTACTTTTTAGTCCATCATCCAAGTCAGTCTGAGACATTGCTGTTGTAATTGTGTTAGCCATCTGGTCATAAGTGATTCCTTCAGTGAAGACTGAATTAAAAAGGGCATTTAATTCTGGTCTTTTCACCATTGTGTGTTGACAGATTTCCTTAGTGTTTTTTTGGTTTGGTTTGTTTTGTTTGTTTTTCCTTATATTTTCATGTCCTTACTAAATAGAATAATCTAGTAATCCTTTTCTTTTGTCTTCCTGTAACGGCTGAGCATAGGTACAACACAATTTCTGCTGTTCTTTGTCCTTTGCTAGTTTTGTTTAAGTTTGTGCCCAGTCCTTTTTCATCTTTGTCCCTACATTGTCAATCTATTACTTTTTACTTAGGCTTGCTCATCTGACACAGTATCCATTTCTATTTAATAACTTCTAAGTTTAAGACTGTTGAAAAATTATGACTTGTCCAGAATGTCTTTTTGCTCTTCTTCCTCAATCAGATAAATTGTGTGTGTTTAACCAGTAGTTTTTTTTCTCTAATGACTGGAAAGGAAGGAAGGAAGAGAGAAAGAGAAAAGAAAGAAAGAAAGGAAAGACCAAGAATACTTGGAATACAATCAGTTCATAATCATTTTCATTAAATTGTCTTCAACTTTACATTCTCAGCCCTCTAGTTAAAATACATACTAAAAAGTCTCAGTTCTAACTGTCTCATCAAAAATAGCCAGAAACATGTTATAAAACATTTGGAAAATGTCTGTTCTCTTGCAGAGGTAACCAAAGTCTCATAATACAGGTAATCCTTTTTATCAAAAACATATTTGTGATATTGCTGTCTAGCAAATTCTTCCCATAAAAGTGCCAAATCATTGTCCAGTCCAATTCTGTACTTTGGAAGTTTACAGTTGAATAGTTCTTACTATAACTAGTATAGCTAGCTAGTATACAAAACATTATATATTGCTAGTATAGAAAACATTCAATATTTTTAGAATTAGGAAACATAAGCTCAAAATGCTTTATTCAAAAAAAAAAAAAAGTCTGCCTACACTTACTACCATAGTTTTTTGTATGGTTTTATAACACATTGCAGGTACAGCATAAGATAATATATTGTGGTGGTTTTACCCTGCTGGGCAGCTGAGCTCCACCACAACCACTCTCTCACTCCCCTCCTCGAAGAAAAAAGGGGAGAACATAAAATGGAAAGGGCTCAAGGGTTGAGATAAGGACAGAGAGTCACTCAACAATTACTGTCACAAGCAAAACAGACTCAACATAAGGGACATTAATATAATTTATTGCCTATCGCTAGCATACTAGAGCAGTGAGAAACTAAAAGCAAACTAAAATCACCTTCCCCCAATCCACCTCCTTCTACCTCGTCCCTCTGAGCAGTGCAGGGGAACAGGGAACGGGGGCTGCGATCAGTCCCTAATGCTTCACTTCCACAGCTCCTTCATGGTCCCTCTCTGCCCCTGCTCCACATGGGGTCCCTCCCACGGGATGCCGTCCTTCCCAAACTGAGCCTGCGGGGGCTGCCTACAGGCTGCAGCTCTTCAAGAACTGCTCCCACATGGCTCTGTACCACGGGGTCCATCCATCCCCCAGGAGCAAACTGCTCCAGCACGGGTCCCCCACTGGTGGGCGGCAGCTCCCCCCAGACCCCCTGCTCCTGCGTGGGCTCCTCTCCACGGGCTGCAGCTCCGGCCCGGGGCCTGCTCCTGCGGGGGCTCTCCATGGGCCGCAGCCTCCTCCAGGCCACATCCACCTGCTCCACAGGGGGCTCCTCCACGGGGCTCCTCCACGGGGGGGCTGCAGTGTGGAGATCTGCTCCGTGTGGGACCCATGGGCTGCAGGGGGACAGCCTGCTCCACCAGGGGCCTCTCCCCGCACAGGCCACAGGGGAACTGCTGCTGCCTGCCTGGAGCACCTCCTGCCCTCCTGCTGCACTCACCTGGGGGGCTGCAGGGCTGTGCCTCTCACATTTCTCACTCTTCTCTCCCAGATGCTGTGGCACAGCAGTATTTTTCCCCTTCCTTAACTCTGTTCTCCCAGAGGCCCACCTAGCATCCCTCCCTGGCTCATCAGCTCTGGCCAGCAGCAGGTCCCTTTTGGAGCAGCTGGAGCTGGCTCTGATCTGACATGGGGCAGCTGCTGGGCTCTGCTCACAGAGGCCACCCCTGCAGACCCCCACCACCAAAACCTTGCCACGTAAACCCAATGTAAGTATTTCTAATCATTTCTGTCTTACATTCTTTATAACTAGTAAAAAAAATCAGTAATTAATAGCCTATCTTCATATTATAATTAACTTCAAGTAACTAAGATTGTTGCGTCTTACTTGAGTTTAGTGAAGAGTTGTTGATGAGGCTGGTCTGGCTAATGGAATCTAGATTAAATACTAATTAAATATTCTGTGAGATGGCCCTAACATTGTGAAAATATCTACAGCTAGGAAGCTTCTTTTGATTCCAGCATTAGTAAAGCATAATTTTACACTTCTATTAAAAAGGCATTATTAATCTTTGACATAGTCTTTGGGTTTGTTTTGTTTGTTTTTTGGTTTTTTTTTCTATGCAGGAGTAAATATAATAATTATCTCCTAAATAATAAAATGTCTTTTTTTCCTTTTTTTTTTTCAGTTAAGAGAGTGTAGATATCTTTTTGTGTTTGTTTGTTTACACAAATAATTTTTCTACTTTCATTTCTTAGTCTGACAGTGCACTCAGTGAATATTTTCCCAGGGTTCTATTACAGTGGAAAAAGTCAAAATCTTTTAATACTTAATCTATATTCAATCGCTTTGAGAAGAAACTTCACAAGGTTTTTATCAAACACTGTTGTGCAGTAAAATGCTATTTGGATTTTAAATTTAAAAGAGCTATGTGGAAGAATATTCCATCTGAATCTTATAGTACATTTTATATCCTTATTTACAGGAATATTTTTGTCATATATATATAGATACAAAACCATTGTTCTTAAGTGGAAATTGTTAGTTACTGAAGGGTTTCTGCCAATTACCTAAATACAGGATTGAAATAAGTGGGTATCATTCTACTTGAATTTAGAGGCTCTTTATGTTATGTAAAGGGTATCCTCAGGATGTTTTTTGTATTACAAGCATCGAATTAAATTATAAATTAAATAAAACCATTATATGTGCCTTAGTCACACAGTAAAACTGATCTGTCCAACAAACCAGTCAATATGGCTGAACATTGGTACAGTAAGTGTTTTTTAACTAAGTTACACATATGCTTCAAACAGTAACTCAGTTACAGCATAATATTTTTCTGTGCTGTTATTTAAGATAATGGAATTTCCATCTTGTTAAGCCTTGTGAAATTAGGAATTAGAGATTAGAGTGGCTGGATTTTAAAAATTCATTTAATGTAAAATTTGGACTATTTTGCAGCCCAAAAATACTATAAAAGACCAAAATTATGTCTGTTTATATAAACACCGTGGTTTTGTATGTGCGAATAAAAGCAAAAATTTCAGAGTGGACAGTGGACAGCCAGTGGTTCAACATACTGCTACTACTTGCTTTCTGAAGGAAACTTTTTGTCTGTTGATGACAGCATTCTGCTCAAAGAAACTGTTCCCAGGTAGGCAACTTGGAAGGATCACTAGCAAGGCAAGAGGTGATGTTACAGAGCTATGCAGAAGCTTCACAACCTGTGTGAGCAAGTCTCCTGCTGTGGGGTGCAGAACAGGACTCCCTCCTGCATCGCTGCCTGCAGCAGTCATGGTGTAGAGGTCCCAGACCTTGAAGTGGGAGAGGTGCTTCTCATGGGGAATGACACACCACAGGCTGAGTCGCAGTGACACTATGCTTTGAACACAGCAATGCTTCTGGTGAGGATGCAAGACAGAGGCTGGTGGGGATGAACTGGTACTACATTTCTGCCAGTTCAGTTTTCCGTGGTCTGGTTAACAAGGATAATGAGTTTTATCTGGAATTGTAAATGTATTGCTACCTTTTCCTTTCCAGAAACATTTTTTTTTTTCATTTTCAAAGCAAGTAGGGTGTTTTCATACTGTTATTTTATACTGTTTGTAGGTTTATTGTTAGCTTTAAAGATCATGCAGAGGTCAAGTATTGGCTCTAGGAAGAATAAATTTGAATGTTAAGTCTGATAGGTAAGGATAAAAAGTACAGAAGGACAGCAGAGCACTGGAGGGGTTTTTGTTTATTTGTATATCATGATGATTCAAATAGCTTTAGCGTGTACCAGCACAGCTGTATTTATGTGTTTGTGAGGAGGCAAAACAAGTGTGGGAGCTAAGTAAAACATACCTAAATTAGGCTGTAAAAATTTGTATTGAGCTTGTAATGAAGAAAATAAGTTCAGTGATACTGTCAGTGAAAGAACAGAAGATATCCCAAGGTGCTGTCAACATAGGACCAGCTGGAACAGCATGGTCCTTCAAGTCACAGGTGTACCAGCCTCTCCCTCCCCAGGACTTCAGATCCGTAACATCCTTCCCTTCACTTTGTAGTGAGTTTCTTCTAATAGCTCCCATCTGTGTGAGTGAACCTCTCCAGTTCAATGTCATGCCTGTCGTGTGCTAGACAGTCTTAAGAGTTTACACAGAACATTGCTATAGGAAGCACTCTTCCTTTTATCCCTCTGTAAAGCTTCAAGGGCTAAACCCCTGCCTTGAAGAGCATCCACACCAGGGCTCTTGTTGGGTTATGGTATTCATACAACAAAAATGGCAAGAAACAGGGAAAATGAAAGTTGTTTTTTTTTTTTAATGATTTAAATTATAGTAAATTGGGTGATAGAGGGCAGAATGACTGTGCCTGTTGTTATTGTATGCCATCGGTGGTGCACAGTAATAACCATAATTTATTATGGAAGTCTTAGCTATATGGTTTCATTAATTTTGTGTATTATAACTTTGTATTCAGGAAGCCCTTCAAAGACACTGCTTTCAGACCTTTGAATTTTTACAGACAATAGGGTTAAAAATAAATATATATTTTTTTCTAAAGATAATAAATTTATAATGCTTCAGGTATCCCTGTAACTTCCTGCAACACTACCTCATACAGAACTGATATATAGCAATAAAAAGGAAAAATAAAGTAATACCATTTTTTTCCAATTTAAAGCAATGTTACCATTAAGAGAATCTGCCCAAAGGTTGTACATGTTTCTCAGATATGCCACATGAGGTACAGATACATTTTGTATAGAACATGGTCCTATGGAAGAGTAAAATATTGACTTTGCCTCTGGCTTCCATGGGATTGATTTTCATCCCCAGAGTTAATGTTAAAAATAATATTGGTTAAAGGCCACCTCATGGTCTCTTCTTTTAATTGTACATCTGGGTACACCAGCTTACACTTCTAATGCCTACGTTGCAATACAATTCCCCCTGTCTAATATATTAACTAGATAAGTCACTTCTAACCCTATACTAGTAACAGAATGGTCTGTCTTCTTTGATGAAATAGAAAATAAAAACCATTACTCAAGATAGAGCTATAATAACAGCATGTATTATTTGACATAAAGTGCTCAAACTTTGTAAAGTGAAAAAGTAATATCCCTCTTTGGTTTTCGTTTAACAGTTCTGTGCTTTCATAGGCTTTTCAAGAGAACATTTTAGACACTGGAAGTGTCTGGAAATCAAATCTTTATTAAATATTTATTTGGGAGGACACCTAATGACTTCTAGGGGACCCTACAAAGAGATTCAGTATCCATAGAGTGCACTTATAATTGTTTGTTGTTATTATTGTTGTTGTTATTAATTATTTAAGTGCTGGCAATTTGCTCAAAGCTGTACAAGACACAAAAAAATATAATTCCAGTCTTTAAAAACTTTATCTCAATCAAACCAATGCCTAAAGTACACTAGCTCTGTGGAACACTAGCACTGTGGAAGAAGGTTTTCTCAGAAGCAAACTGATTACAGAGGACAGCACCTTTTCATACTGTTGCATATTGCCTCCTCTGCTTTCCTCATTTATCTGCCTTACAAGAGCACAAGTTGCAGCAGGAAGCTGATGCATCCTGTTAGGGAGGGAGTAAAAGAAGGCTACTGTTTTCCTCTTCACATTTTGAAGTAATTGAAGGGACAGCTCTTTTGCTTTCTTCATTTCCTTTGTAACATCTTGGTGGAAAAGATGGGAGGGGGCACTGTTACCGCCTCCTGAGAGAGGAGGCCCATGTGTACCGAGAGGCTTCAGGGACCTAAGTCTAGTTGGGACAAAGAAAATGGGGCCAGCGTTCTTGATGAGTTGGGCAATTTTAGCTCTGTTTTCAATCAGCATTGTAGGATACATTTGTTTCTATTTAGGAGTTGATATAATTAGTATGCTGTGCATACACTGGAAATTGGGGGGGGACATATGTGAAAACCAAAAAAATTGGTTGCTTGGCATGCTGGTACAGAAGGCCCTTCCTTGTATACGTACAGGGGCTATTATTATTAAGAGCTGTTCAGCATGTTGGCTAAGTACATCCTCATAAGATTTTTAAAAGGTAAATTGGACTAAACTTGTGAGATTTGTTTTGAAGGACGATGCATTTTGACATATAGTGGCACATGGTACATGTGTTTTACATGAGTTAGGTGGGTGTGATACCAAACAAGGAACTAGAGATATGACAGCTTTCATGAAACCTTGGAACTTAAGTGATGAGGAAGTAGTGCAGAATAAATTATAATCGTCTTCCATATATTTCTATGGATTCAGATTCCTGTTCCGCAAAACAAGATAGGAAAAAGGGAAGGGGAGGGGAGTGGAGGGGAGGGGAGGGAAGGGAAGGGGTGAGGTGAGGTGTGGAAGAATCTTCTGTGCTTGCAGAAGGAAGTTTAAGAATCATCAGCAAATGAATTTACACAGGAACAGAGTATAAAATGACAAAGAATTAGTAGTGTGAACCACCAGTAATATAACATTAGAAGGCATCAAAAAGATATGATTACGGAAATCCCAGTGTGTTTAAAACCATAGGAGAAAAAATGACTGAGAACAAAGTGGCTTCAAGGATTTTCTAGGACACAGAAACAGGAGTCTGAGAACACTTCATTTGAACTAACCTGGAAACAAAGCATGCTAAATTTGATTGCAAGTCCAATGAGAAGCAGCAGCAGATATTAGTTCTTGCAGATAGCTCCTCCAAGCTGTGTTCATTACAAGTTATGATAAACTCAAGCCAGGGTGTATTATTAGGTCTTTTATGTTAATTAGAGATTGATTATGGTTTACTAGCAGTCTTGATTTGTGATTCAGCTACAGTGGTATAATGGCTCTCTGCATGTGGTTCAATGTGTTTGCCAGTTGACAAAAGAAAGAACTTGACCTAACTAAATCAATAAAACATTTGGTACACAGTTATTTCTGTTGTTGAATATGATCTGATATTTTTTGTATTATTTAAAAATGAAAAGCTTTAACTTTTTAACACCAATGGATTCCTATTTCAGTTTATTACACATTTTCAGATAATAATGTGCTGGAGATTGTTTACTGAGATATCTTATTTAAAATAGTTACACTTATTTTTTATATGCATTTAGTTTGTGAGAGCAACATCAACATATTTGAACTCTTTCATGAATTAGAACAATGTAAGGTGGTTCAGATGTTAAATGAAACTTAAAAAAAATCTAAAACCACAGATGTAAAGAATGATCACTTCTAAAATTAGATATCAAAAACTTCAGCTAATTGCAGATTTCTATTTCAAATAAAACAAAAGCATCAAGAAATTAGACATAATCTTTGGCGTCTAAGTTTGAATGACGTAATATGTTGTGCTAGTTACCTGATATAATTTGTACCTTATGTGCATAGAATAGACTTTGAAAAACAGTGGGGAAAACTATGGGGGGAAAAAAAAAGAGAGAGAGAAAGGGTTAATAATTTTCATAATTTCAGTTTGATGATCACCACAATAATGCATGGAAGATGAGGTGCTGTTCATTGTGCCACCTAGCTTATCTGGACATGAATATGTTGCAACTTGCTGAAGTTTACAAAGCTGCTGTTGCTTCTAAGAGTTATTCTGCGTAATAAGGATAGGAGATCAGTTACCTAGTTTGGAGAGATAAAATTAAAGTCTTTATGAAAATCATAGGATCATAAAAATGTAGATCTGGTAGGCTAATAATTTATATTAAATCTATTCTCTGTTCTGATACAGTTATCAGTAATACAAGGAATATTCATCAGAAAGTGAATATCAAACCTCTTATACCATGCTACTTCCTATGAAACTTAATTGTTCTTGTACTTAATTGTTCTGCTAGTTAGAGGGGAAGTGGGGGGAACATAAGCAAAACATTCTTTGCTACAGGTTATTTCTTTCTTTTCCAAAGAAAATTGAAAACAATACATCAGTATCTTTTTTTTTATATAACTACATCTGATATACTGGAAAACCATTATTCAATGTGTCTACCTTTAGAAAAAGGAGGCCTACAGAGGGTGGAAACAAGGACAGGTAGCCTGGAAGGAATACAGGGAAATACAGAGAATTCATCAGCATGAAAGCTAAAGCCCTGATAGAATGAAATCTGAACAGGGATGTCAAGGACAATAATAAAGGCTTCTGTAGGTAAGTTGGTGATAAAAGGAAAACTAGGGAAATGGTGGGCCTTCTCCAGAAGGAAATGGGAGACCTGGTTACCCGGTGTATGCAGAAGGCTGAGGTACACAATGACTTTTTTGACTCAGTCTTCACCGACAAGAGCTCTAGCCACAGTCCAAGTCCCAGCTGGCAAGGCAGGGACTGCAAGAACAAAGAACCACCCACAATAGGAGAAGAACAGTTTTGAGACCACCTAAGGAACTTGAAGGTGCACAAGTCCATGGGACCTGATGAGATGCATCCATGGGTCCTGAGGGAACTGGCAGATGAAGTTGCTAAGCCACTGTCCAGCATAGTGGAGAAGTCGGGGCAGCCTGGTGAAGTTCCCACTGACTGGAAGAGGGGAAACATAACCCCCATACTTAAAAAGCAAGAAAAGGAAGACCCGAGGAACTACAGGCCAGTCAGTCACACCTCTGTGCCCAGCAAGACCTTGAAATCACAGCTTTGTTTTAACTTAGTGTTATAATTAACAAATTATTTTTAATTATTCAAGGCTTGCCACTGTAGTCTGGGTACTAGTGGGCATGACCTTAGTTAAAAAGAGAATGGGAAAACCACGTTTACAGCTTTCTGTCATGTGTGAAATACAAAGTTCAGCTCCACCAAAAAGTGGAAGGATATGGTTAGTGGAATTTTTGTTGTCAGTTGCTTGGCGGGGGTGCATAACAGTCATTTTTTGGAAAACAAATGCAGTGGAGTGTGAGAATCATCTAAGTAGTTCATAATCAGAAATCTTGAGTGACAGAGTTGTTAATAGTATATTAAATACGTTAAATATATATTGCTACTCCAACTGTTAACCTTCCCCTCCTTCTTTCCAAAAGAGTATAGACTCTTCGCCCTCTTCTCTCTATTCCTCCCTCCCCCTTTTCTCTCCTTTCTCTTACTCTCCCCATTTCTCTCTCCCTCCCCCTTTCTCCTTCCTTTGTTCTCTTTGTCTGCTGCCTTGCTGTCTCTCCTTCTTCCCTTTGTCTTTCCTCCCACCTTCTCTCTCCCCCTTTCTCTTTGTCTCCCACTTTCTCTCTCCTCCACCTCTTCCCATCTTCTCCCATTCTCTGTTTTTCTCCTCTTTTTACACGCTCAGCAGTACAGCTGCAAGTTCAGGTCCTTGGTTGTGCAGAAATGCAAACGGAAACTGTTGGAAATTCAGGTGGCCTTTTACTATCTGCAGTATGAAATGTAAATAACTCTCTTCACAAGTAAATTACCAGGAAAAAAACGATCCAAGTGGAAAAAAAAAAAAAAATGCTGTTGTTTTTAAGTTATGGAATTAAAATAAAACAGTTGAGGTCAGAGCTGGGTCAAGATGGGAAAGCTGAAAAACATAATTTAATTGCCCAACTTTGATAAGACTTTAGAGTTTTGTGGTGGCAAAGTCATCATGCCTGAAATCATCTGCAGAACAGGCAGCAAGGTACACTTCCTCATCAGATAGCGACAGTGTTCAGGCTTATCAAAATCAAATTGGCGAGCAGGAAGCCAGGATTCAAACACTGTTGGTTGCATTTGTACTTTTAGTTCTTCACCTGATGTTTCTCTTTGGATGCCAGTCACTAAAGCTTGGCAATTTGTAACTAAATAGTTGAGGAGTCTTTATTTTATAGAACACAGTGGTGTGCTCCAAGGAAGCTGGGTCACATCTTACATGTAGCCTTCTGCTGTGGCTGATTTGCCCTACTGAGGAGTGTTATTTGCATCTCCATAACACTGCATTGTGCTGTGCAGATGGCAACTTGTTTTTTTTTTTCACTTTTGAGATAGGAAGATATATTTTACCTATACGTACTGAAATATATTTGGAACTCAATATATATTTATTTGGATTCTTATTTTTTATATTTTATTAGAAAATGATTAGGTTAAGGCATGAAGGTGTTTGTCTTTTTTTTTTTTTTTCCTTTATTGACCTTGTGTAGGAAGCTACATTTGAATGAGCAAAGGTTTTGGCTGCAGTGCATGAAAAAATATTTCTGATTATTTTAAATGTAATTAAGTCTATAGTAATTGTTGCTCTTGATTTACATCAGGTATTCACAGTTAATTCTATTTATAATGCAAAGATGTATATAATTACTTTTTAAATTAATCAGGCAAAATAATTTGAGTTGTCTGCTTATACATATGTGTGTATATCTATAAACATATTTTTCTCTATTTCAACATTTTAATAAAATCTCTTTTCCAGGCTAAAAAATAAAATCCATAGAAGTGTTCAGCCAAAATGTTGGCTCACGAAAAGCAATACACTTGTTAATACTGTTCTTGCATTGATTTGTCTGTCATTTAGAGTCATGACAAGTTGTATAATTAGGGAAGATTATGTAATATCAAATTGCATGAGCCATTAAGATTGGTTTCCCTGAACAGAGCCATTAACTATGAACTTAGAGTTATTTAGGTTTCTTAGAAAAGACATTTTCTGCAAATAGAGATGGAACAGAACTGCTTGTTATGTAAAATTTGAACCAATTTGCCCTTGCATTATTTTTGTCATTAGAAGTACTGTATTCTGTGAGGGTGTTTACGCTGAATGAACGAAATGAACACAACAGAAGGAAAGTGAAGATGTGAAACCTGATAGTTTATGATTAACATTTTAATGCTGGAATTTTCAAAGTTAGTTATTAAGGATCTGTGGTCCTAAACAAGTTTGGATGACTTATGTGGTTCCTTGTTGGAGAAGACCAGGCCAAGAAATGCCAAGTTCTTTCTTGAAAAATGTCAGTAACCCTCTTGACGCAGGTCAGATCTACTTCTTGTCTTAAATAAATTTCTATTATTGATGCTTAAATATTTTGTCACTTGATATTGACACCCTAGCAGGTTATTGCTTTGTTCCCTGTTTCTGTATTCTTGATTTGTAGCGTTTGAAGGGTGGTAGTGTGTTGCCATGTATTGCTGCCTATAAATATTCTTGGTACTCACCAGTTTAGACACTGAAATAGGTACGAAAGGGCTACTGTATTTCTTCTGTTGTAGAATAAATCCTTTCTTTTCCAGGATTGCTAGAGGTCAGGTAAAATTGCTGAAATTAGTAACTCTGCCTGTTCTCTTTCACTACTGTTGCCTGGAGAGTGTTGATTCATCTGCAAATCACATCTGGGCAAGGACAGGGAGCCACTTGCATGTGCTCTTATTTCTTTAAATCTTGTTTTTGAGATTAAAGGGAAAATGCTCATGATGCCTTAAAAGGTTCTCATGTATGATTCTATCTTATGATCCATGTTTTTTGGTATGAAGCATTTTCTGCATAAACACGTAAGTACTCTAATGTTTTTAGTATGAACAGTTTTACCATGGGCTGAGTGAAATGTAAACATAGATGACAATTAACTGACAGAGACTTAGTCTAGGCAAAAGGGAAGCTGCATACAGAATCAAGCAGAAAACAAGACTTAATTTCCTTCAAGTATGTAACTGCTGCCATTGATCAGTTTAGACTAATTTAGTTAGAAAGTCAGTAAGTGCAAAACTGTTAACTGAAAGGACTTCAAACGTTTCAACTGTTTATTAGAATAGTCTATAACGTGAAACAAATATTATAGAGTGTTTTCTTTTAAAATTGTATTTTATTTACGTGGTATTTGTAAAGCTGTGAGCTTTGAAAATAGAAAAGCTTTGAAGTTTTCCTGTATTCCTTCCTTTGTTTGGAGAGTAGTTTGGTAGTACCTTTGAGCTGCTGCATACAACTGACCTTCCCATGCTTACTTTGTCTTGGTAAGCTCTTTGAAATTTTTTTAGAATAAAAAGAAAGTGATAATGTTTTCAAAAACATCTCCAAGCCTGTGCTTGCATGTTTATTCTTGATATTTTCTTCATTCTTGGTATTTTGCTAGCTAACAGTGTTGATTAAATCATCATCCTTCATGTATTTCTTTCATGTTTTATCTTCTTTTCTCATCAAATTAAACTTTTTAAACTATTGTAGAATCAAGGATGAAATGATGTGGATAAAAAATTGTATGAATGAAAAGGGTTATAAGACAGTAATGATAATAAATCAGTTCAATTATCATTAAAGAATTGAAAAGCTGTAGTACCTGAGTCTTGTCCAGTAGCTTTATTAATACAAAAAAATTAAACCAAACCAATGAACTGAACAATCCCAGCATATTATGTGAGACTAATTCCTACACTATATGGATTGATTATAATCCATAAATCTTCAGGAGAGGTTTAGGCTAGACATCAGGCAGAGTTCTTCACTGGAACAGGCTCCCCAGGGAAGTAGTCACTGCACCAAGCCTGTCTGAATTTAAGAAGTGTTTGGACTGTGCACTTAGTCACATGGTCTGAATTTTTGGGTAGACCTGTGTGGTGCCAGGGGTTGGACTCAATGATCCTTATGGGTCCCTTTCAACTCGGGATATTCTATGATTCTATGATAATGTCTGTCACTAAATACCTAAAAGAACCGCTTCCAGCCCCTTTGCAATGTGATAAAGTTAAGGTGACCATCTCTTAGAAAACAGCTTTATAATTCAGTGCCTAACCTCAACAATATAATCATATTTTTGTTTATAACAATGTACCACATATATCACATACCTCAGAAGTTTTTCTAGGTTAGTTCTATTTTTTTTTTCATTCATATAAATCATATTTATCTTTCTATCATTTACATGTTTTCCTTCTCTCAAAGTACATTTAAAATCATGGCAATATAAGAAAAGTAATTTTTTTTTATTCTTTATGCATTTCTTTCACGGCCTCCTCCCCAAAAGTTTTAAGTAGCCCTATAACCAAATAATTGGTATTTCTAAATGTACACCTAAATAACACTTTGACTCTACCATTTAGTTTTGGTGGACTTTCAGTGATAAAAATAACACATTTTTAGATTAATTAACTGCTTGATAATCAAGTAATTATTATCAATTTACTCAAAATCTTGAATGGAGAAAATTGAGGATAGGTCTATGAAATTGTGCTATTTTTCAGGCAATCCGGGAAGTTCAATAAATGACCTAATTTAGTCTTTTGTCACAGATTAAAATTGGCTGTTTTAAAAGCTTTTATTCAGCAAAAAGCTTTTCAAGCTTTTTTATGGTGTTTTTGTTGTTGGTGGTGGTGGTGTTTTTTTTCTTTTAACACTTTTCTATTTTGAGCAGATTATATCTCAGGTGATCACTTGGACCGCAAGAGTCACGTGCCCTGTTTTTATTGAATTTTATACTTTGCTTCTTCTTTTATGGACATTGTGTTTTCTGTAAATTATAAGAACCATTTTAAGATTTGAGTACAGTTGTGTCATTTGCTGATATGGAATAAAATCCTATATATATATTGGCAGTCTCTGGTCCCTGGAAATTGCTTTGTTTTAGTATATCTAATTTTCTTCCCCACATGATCTCTAGTTATTTTTGTGACCTTCCCCCCATTAACTCACACCAATATTCAAAGGGACAGTTTCTGAATGCTGTTGCTAGGCTGGCAGTTATGAGAGATATATCTGAAATATAAGATTGCAGGTTTTCTGCTACTGTGCCAGAGATTTGTAATGATGTGTTGCAAGGCAGGGGTCTAAATTTTTTTATTTTTTTTAGAGAATGATTGTATGAACATAGCATCTCAGTGCAGATTAGCATATGTGCTTGAACTTCCAGTGGTGCTCTTAGCTTTTATGTATTCTTTGATTATAGGTTTAAAAGAATGTATATGCTGGCATTACTTCTTAGATTTGTCTAGTTTGATCACATTTCAGTATTATTTCCTTTTAATGTGTTCTATAGTGACTTAATAAACATTCATAGCTGATCTGTAGCTATGAATGTTTTGTAGCTACTAGTAAATTTAAAAAAAAAGGTATTATGTATTTGTTGTTGTTATTATTATTGTTATTATTATAACAAATGTATGAAGCTCTGTATTAACCAGTAAAATCTGTTTGCCAAGATTGTAATCTGCGCACTGTCTGGAGCGGGAAATAATTGCATTGTCCCTAGACCAGGAATGAATCATTTAGACTTGGTTGCCCATCCTCATTGTGCTTTTTTATGGCAACGTTTTTCACAGACAAGAAAACTGAACAAAACTTCTATTTCAGAATGTTGTTTCCTAGCTTCTTATGCAGCTGTTCAATGATGATGATGATAAACCATATCAAGGTATAAATGAGAAATGACCACATTTCTCACGTCATAGAAATTAGTGAAAGCACATGTATGTTTGTCGTATATTTTAAATGTGACCAAGCATAATATATGTTAGTGGAAATTATTCTGTGATTTATGAAGCAGATACTGTATTACAAAATGTCTGTATTTTTGAGGGGGTAAGTTTACACACTATTAAATGAGCTGCAGCAGCTTTCACAGATACATTAATTTAACAAATGCATTTGTGGTTAACTGTTCCCTTGATAATACAGGGGATTGAATCATTAAGCCCCAGAGCTAAAAACCTCTCCAGATTTAGCCAAAGAGCCAATACTTTGTGAGTTTCATCAGCTCATACCTTCTGTGTAGTGGGACAGAGAAGGGCTTGTATTAGACACTCACTTTTGGAGTAGATGTCTACTTACACTGCGGATAGTTGTCTGCTGGAGACACCAGCTCACCTAACTGAGGGAATGGCTCATTACTAATATGGTGGCCAGTATGGCCGTACTAATACAGTGGAAGCATCTTTTGATGGCTGTGTTTGGCCGTGGAGAAGCTTGCTCACGGATCGTGCTGTCATGCACACCAGGTGGCTGCTAAATGCACTGTTCAGGAGACCCTTCAAATCAGCCAGGATTTCATGTTTATTCATCTTAAAGTATTTGGCCTCTCAACTTGACCTATTAGGGCTTTCTGTGCATAGTGTTTGCAATGGTTCTTGAACTATCAGAGTAACATCTCTGGTTTTGGTTAATTCAGTGAATGAAAGATTACTGGCAAACTAGGATTTTTTTATTTTTATTTTTTCCTGTAAGCATTTCTGTGATAATTTTGCCACAGTGTGCTGAATTGTCTGTCTGTAGAGAAAACTGCTCTTTTCACAGCTGTATCTGGCAGTCAGGCTTTGGAATTCCTTTCAAAGAGTAATGATGTACAAAAAAAAAAAGTAAGCAATTTATTAAGTAAAAGTAGAAAATGTATAATAGGGCATGACGCATGATTTTGAAGTTTCTCTGCTTTTCGGCAAATTCCTCTGGATTGCTGATTTTAAGGGGGAAAAAAACTTTCAAGGACGGATGGGCTAACCACATTTCAGTATACTAAACCAAATGAGGTTCTTGCTGTTTTTCCTTGCCTGTTTTATCCTCCTTTTCAAAATATTTCACATCTTAGTATTCAATAATCTAATATTACGCATGTTATCGTTTTTCTGAAGAACAGGTTTATAGTTGACACTTATAATCTTCAGGGAGCCCAAGGAACTTGGGTCCAAATAGTGGAGGAGCCTTTTGTATCCAAGACTTACTTGTGTAGCTGGCATTTAAGGGAATTATCAAAGGATAAGAACCTGTAGGTTGGCTGTTTCTCTGTTCCTTTGAAGGTAATGCATTATATTCTATGTCTCACAGAAAGAATTAGATACATGCAGGCTGTGCATCTTCTGCGTTCTGATATATTTTTATTCTTAGAGTTTCCATAAAGAGGATAACATAGTTTTTGATGGATAATATTTAGTTTTTGTGTGTGTGTGTGTATGTGTGTGTGGTTTTTTGTTTTGTTTTTTTTTTCTTATGGTTTGGATATGTATAGCTATTATTTGGAGTTGTTCAAAATTTCTTGCTGACAAGCTTTATTCTTCAAACTTTCAACGCAAGGTAGATGACTAAACTGTGCTTTTCGTCTGGGTTATTGAGGATTTTCTGTAGGCTTTCCAAGACTCGTGAAAGACAAAAATAGTTTTTCTCCTTGTGTTGGATCTGGGCATTTGGTAGCTTTTGTCTGAAGTATTAATGGTTGCCGTAGCAGCCTATGGAGATGTTGTCTACTTCATGTTCCTGTGTGGGAAGAGCCACTTACTTGCTCTTTGGGTACCAACTTGTTAGAGTATAGATAAATAGTTTGTCCGTTGGAGTCATAAGCTGGATGAAGTTGGAGTCATAAGCTTATAGTCATAAGCTATCTGTGTTAGATGGGACAGAGAGGACTTCTTAATCATTTATCATGAGTTTGAACCAACAACAAATTAAATCCATGAAGCCCTGGAGGTCAAATTATGGCATTCTTTTTATATGTCTGGCAGAAAGACTTGTCAGCAGTTATCTTTGCCATCTTTCTATTCCAACCCAACTTATATCCCCTTTCTTCCAGAACTTGTTTAGGGAAGGGCAAACTGCTAGTTGGTAAGACAAGAAGAAAACAGCAGGTCTTCGCATTAAAGTATGCAACAAAACACGAGTTGAACTTGGGATTCAGAGTGTTTCATGTTGAAAATAAGTGACAAAATCATAGAAACACAGAATGGTTTGGGATGGAAAAGACCTTAAAGATCATTTAGTTCCAATCCCCCCTACCATGACCAAGCCTACGTTCCAGTAGAACAGATTTCTCAAAGCCCCATCCAACTTGGCTTTAAACACTTTCAAGGATGCCCTTCCAAGGCATAAACAGCTTCTCTTGGCAGCCTGCTCCAGTGCCTCACATAGTAAAGTTCTTCCTAATGTCTAATCTAAACTGAACCTTCCTTCAGTTAAAGCCAATTCCTCCTTGTCCAATCACTACACTCTCTGACAGAGTCCCTCTCCAGCTTTCCAGTAGACACCCTTTATGTACTTTGTAAGGCCTCTATGAGGTCTCCTTGGAGTCTGCTCTTCTCCAGATTGAACAATGCAACTGTCTCAGCCTTTCTTCACAGGAGAGTTCATAGGAGAGGTGCTCCAGCCCCTTGATCATCCTCGTGGCTCTCCTCTGGACTCCCTCCAACAGACCCACTTCCTTTTTGTGCTGGGTGCCCCAGAGGTGAACGGAGTGCTCCAGGTGGGGTCTTATAAGAGCAGAGTACAGCCTGCTGGCCATGCTTCTTTTGATGTAGCTCAGGATATGGTTGGCTTTCTGGGCTGCAATCACACGTTGACGGCTCATGTTCAGTTTTTCATCAACAAACACCCCCAGGTCCTTCTCCTCAGGGCTGTTTTCAAACCATTCTCCACCCACATATTTTTGACAAGATATCAGGAGTTATTTCTCTTTTACGGGAGTGTTCTGGCTGAACAGGAATATCTAGTTAACTTATTTGAAATCCAGAACTCAGTATAAGTGAATGAAATCTCAGTATAAGTGAAATCTAGGGCTGATATAAAGTTATAAGTATAAATTTGTAGCTGGCCACCCCCACTTTCTTTAGGTAATGCTTTTCCATATACCCTGAACTGTTTGAAACATATGATATTTGTCTAGTTTAGCATGAAACACTGGAAACAGGATGTTTTCATTACTCAGCTTTAGGCAAAATGTCATTATACTAGTAAGTATAAGGATATTGGTAAGATTTCAAGAATTCGTGAAAAGTGGCTCAAAAGTATCCTCCGATTTGGCAGTGTATGTTGAATTATCTTCTTAATTCTGTTGCCATAAATTGCTGTTGTTGAGAGACTTTCTATTAGTTAAGCTGGCAAATAACCATAGTGTTAGAAATATTCCTATTTTTATACATGAGGCAACATATTTTATCTTAGTTGTAATAACCAGACAGCTAAAGCATCTGCTTTCAATACACTTAAAAGGAATTGCATTGATGTTTTTGTTGCAGAAAGAGCAAAGCATATGTATTTTTCATATCTGGGATAATTGAACTGATGTTAAGAGGCTGTGATTTTAAAAAAGGCATATGTAGAAGTGAAATCATATTTTCTTTATTTATTTCTGCAGTAAACTAGTATTGGCTCTGACACATGTCTAAATGTATGATATACAATGTGCAGAGGTTCATTGAAAGAGCATTTGGATTCTTGATTTTTACCTACTTTTCCTGAGGATTATAAAGGGTGTTCATGCTCCCACATGAGGGTTATCTGTATGGAGCAGGCAACCTCTGATTCACAGCGTGAAGCCCTTTGATCTGCTACAGATAGCAGCCTATATCATTTATATTGAACTTCCCACTTATTTTGGAAAGCTGGACTGATTTTCTCCTGTCTCATGCATTCCCGCTAGATGTTTTAAAATTCAGTATTTCAGCTGCTTTCACAATTTCTGATTGCTACCACAGTTTTTTGAAACATCAGTGTCAGCATGAAACACTCAAGAAAGTGTAGAGACGTATTTCTGTAGCGCTGGGAGGAAATCTCAATCACTTTTGAGCTAAATCACAATGAAAACTCGGGATGCTGTTATGCATCAGTTTTCTTCAGTTTTCTGAGTTTCTAACTTGAATGTAAAGTATCCATCCCTCTCTACCTACCCTTCACTTGTAGATACATGTCAAAAAAAGGCAAGATCATATAAAATTCCTCAGCTAAATTTACTTGTGTAACTCACTTGTGTTCATGTTCCTTTCTTTGGCTCCTTGCCACAGTTGACTACTTCTTCCATGTGCCATGTAGCAACTTACATTGCCAGAAACAAAAGTCAATATCTTATTTATATTTATTGCCATACACATTTATCTGGCTTTTAATCATAGGATTAATTGGGAAATTACAGATCTAGTTACAGGTGTAGGCAAATGTACACAAACATAGATGCAAAAGTTAATACCTCAGACTGCTCTCTGAAAACATGGACAGTAAGAGTATCAAGGCCTTCAAAATACTCATTACATAGCATATCTTATTATTACTGCTAATATTTACTGTTCAGTGATGGATATGTCAATTACTTGTTTTTTTCCTTGATTTTCTGTAAGTGCACAAAAAACTAAAACAACTATTTCAAACTTTATACATCATAAAACACAACTTGTTTTTTCTAATTGTCAAGGTATCTGACTTGTGTCTATTTCTTTGTCAGATATGTAAGTCCATTTATTATTATGTTAAAAATATAAGATTTTTTTTTCTTCTTGGAATTATTTATGCTATTTTTGGGATGCTTTGCATTGCTAGATGTGCGTTAAGTTGTATTTAAGCTTAATATAATGAGATTGAACAGAACTATGAACAGCTAAAACCTTCATAAGGTTTTAGGAAGAAGCCCAAAAAGAAGCCCTTTAATTAGGCCTCACTGTATGTTTGGAAACTATATTAATATACTAAGTAATCACAGAGGATATCTACATTGACAATACTTTTATGCCATTGGGCTTTTTCAGCCAATATAAGATACAGTATCTGTATGTGGGTTGTTAAGCGGTAGATTCAATACGTGTCAAACAGTCCTAATTTTATCTTTGATTTTTAATGTTACTATTCTTAGTAATTAAAAGGGATTCATTTAAAAGTTATTTTCTTTAAATGCTTTTGAACCTAGAGAATTTCTTTTTCCTACATAAAGTATTCTTTAGCTCTTCTATTTTCATACTAGGATTTATTTTTTTCCTGATGTCTTTAGTTTCTTTTTTCCCCTCATCAATCAATTAATGTACTACAGTGTGTTATTTACGTTGGTCTGCAGTTTTGGAAGCTCTTTGTGGAATTTCTGTTGAAGTTCCCACAGACCACAGTTTCCACAGAGTTTCCACAGAAGGGAAACATAACCCCTATTTTTAAAAAGGGAAAAAAGGAAGACTTGGGGCACTACAGGCCAGTCAGTCTCACTTCTGTGCTTGGCAAGATCATGGAGCAGATCCTCATGGAAACTCATGTTTGTAGGGAGAAAATTCGTGTGGCCAAAGCACACCTAGAGTTGAAGCTGGCTGTGTCTGTGAGAGAAAATAAAAAGGGCTTTTTCAGATATGTGAATGGAAAAAGGAGAACTAAAGAATACATAGGGCCGCTCCTTGATAGGGAAGGTCTCCTCACAGACAATGACATAGGCAAAGCAGAGACGCTTAACGCCTTCTTTGCCTCTGTCTTCAATGCCGATGATGGGCTTTGGGACCCAGGGTGCCCTGAGCTGGAGGACCGAGACGGTGGGGATGACAATCTCCCAACCGACCCTGAACGTGTGCGGGATTTGCTACTCCACCTGGATCCCTACAAGTCCATGGGTCTGGATGGGATTCATCCCCGGGTGCTGAAAGAGCTGGCGGACGTCATCGCGGAACCTCTCTCAATTATTTTTCAACGATCCTGGGAATTTGGAGAGGTCCCGGTAGACTGGAAGCTGGCAAATGTTGTGCCGATTTACAAGAAGGGTCAGAAAGAAGACCCTAGCAATTACAGGCCTGTCAGTCTCACGTCAGTGCCTGGTAAAATCATGGAGAAGATGGTTCTCGAACTTATTGAGGCGCACCTGGGGGACAAAGCAGTCATTGGTCCCAGCCAGCATGGGTTTGTGAAGGGCAGGTCCTGCCTAACTAACCTGATTTCCTTTTATGATAAGATCACCCGTATGATGGACCAAGGGAAACCAGCTGATGTGATTTTTTTGGACTTCAGCAAGGCTTTTGACACGGTTTCCCATAGGATCCTACTGGACAAAATGTCCACCATACAGCTAAATAAAAACATCATACGATGGGTGAGCAATTGGCTAATGGGCAGGGCCCAAAGGGTTATGGTAAATGGGGCTGCGTCAGGCTGGCGGGCGGTCACCAGTGGGGTCCCTCAAGGCTCCATTTTAGGGCCGGTACTTTTCAATATTTTTATAAACGATCTGGATGTAGGAATAGAAGGTATTTTGAGCAAGTTTGCTGATGACACCAAACTTGGAGGAGTAGTGGACTCGAATGAGGGTGGAAAGGCCTTGTAGAGGGATCTGGATAGGTTGGAGAGCTGGGCGATCACCAACCGCATGAAGTTCAATAAGAGCAAGTGCCGGGTCCTGCACCTGGGACGGGGAAACCCTGGCTGCACGTACAGACTGGGCGATGAGACGCTGGAGAGCAGCCTAGAAGAGAGGGATCTGGGGGTCGTGGTAGACAGCATGTTGAATATGAGCCAGCAGTGTGCCCTGGCGGCCAGGAGGGCCAACCGTGTCCTGGGGTGCATCAAGCACGGCATCGCTAGTAGGTCAAGGGAGGTGATTGTCCCGCTCTACTCTGCGCTGGTGCGGCCTCACCTCGAGTACTGTGTGCAGTTCTGGGCACCACAGTATAAAAAGGACATGAAACTGTTGGAGAGTGTACAGAGGAGGGCTACGAAGATGGTGAAAGGCCTGGAGGGGAAGACGTACGAGGAACGGCTGAGGTCACTGGGCCTGTTCAGCCTGGAGAAGAGGAGGCTGAGGGGAGACCTCATCACAGTCTACAACTTCCTCGTAAGGGGGTGTCGAGAGGCAGGAGACCTTTTCTCCATTAACACCAGTGACAGGACCCGCGGGAACGGGGTTAAGCTGAGGCAGGGGAAATTTAGGCTCGACATCAGGAGGGGGTTCTTCACAGAGAGGGTGGTTGCACACTGGAACAGGCTCCCCAGGGAAGTGGTCACTGCACCGAGCCTGTCTGAATTTAAGAAGAGACTGGACTGTGCACTTAGTCACATGGTCTGAACTTTTGGGTAGACCTGTGCGGTGTCAAGAGTTGGACTTGATGATCCTTAAGGGTCCCTTCCAACTCAGGATATTCTCTTCTCTTCTCTTCTCTTCTCTTCTCTTCTCTTCTCTTCTCTTCTCTTCTCTTCTCTTCTCTTCTCTTCTCTTCTCTTCTCTTCTCTTCTCTTCTCTTCTCTTCTCTTCTCTTCTCTTCTCTTCTCTTCTCTTCTCTTCTCTTCTCTTCTCTTCTCTTCTCTTCTCTTCTCTTCTCTTCTCTTCTCTTCTCTTCTCTTCTCTTCTCTTCTCTTCTCTTCTCTTCTCTTCTCTTCTAAACTATTCTATTCTAAACTATTCTATTCTAAACTATTCTATTCTAAACTATTCTATTCTAAACTATTCTAAACTATGCTAAGGTACATGGAAAATAAGGAGGTGATTGGTGACAACCAACATGGCTCCACTAAGGGCAGTTCGTGCCTGACAAACCTGGTGGCCTTCTGTGATGGGGTTACAGCACTGGTGGAGAGGGGAAGAGCAACTGAAATCATCTACCTGGATTCATGCAAAGGGTTTGGCAATATCCCCCATGATATCCTTGTCTGTAAATTGGAAAGACATGGGTGTGATGGATGGACCACTCGGTGGGAAAGGCATTGGCTGGATGGTCACACTGAGAGTTGTGGTGAACAGGTCGATGTCCAGGTGGAGATCTTAACGAGTAGTGTTCGTCGGGACAGTATTGGGACTAGCACTGACATCTTTGTGGGTGACATAGACTGTGGGATCGAGTGCACCCTCAGCAAGTTTACCAATGACACCAAGGTGAGTGGTGTGGTCGACACGATGGAGGGGAGGGATGTCATCCAGAGTGAACTGGACAGACTTGAGAGGTGGGCCTGTGTGACCATCATGAAGTTAAACCAGGCCAAGTACAAGGTCCTGCACCTGGGTCAAGGCAATGCCAAGCACAAATACAGGCTGGGTGGAGAATGGAGTGAGAGCAGCACTGAGGAGAAGGACCTGGGGGTGTTGGTTGTCAAGAAGCTCAACATGAACCATCAATGTCCACTTGCAGCCCAAAAAGCCAACCATATCCTGCGCTGCATCAAAAGCAGCATGGCCTCCCCTTCTGCACTGCTCTCATGAGACCCCACCTGATGCACTGTGTTCAGCTCTGGAGTCCCCAGCACAAGAAAGACATGGATATATTAGAATGAGTCCAGGGAAGGGCCATGAAGATGATCAGAGGGCTGGAGCACCTCTCCTATGACAAGAGGCTGAGGGAGGTGGGGTTCTTCAATCTGGAAAAGAGAAGGCTCTGAGGAGACCTTATAGTGTCCTTCCAGTACCTAATGGGGGCCTTCAGGAAAGCTGGAGGGACTCTGTCTGGAAATTTAGTGATTGGACAAGGAGTAATGGATTTAAACTGAAAGAGGGTAGATTTAGATTAGACATTAGGAAGAAATTTTTTACTTTGAAGGTAGTGAGTCACTGGAACAGGTTGCCCAGAGAAGCTGTGGATGCCCCATCCTTGGAAGTGTTTGAATGGGACTTTGGGCAACCTGGTCTAGTGGGGGGTGTCCCAAGCCTTTGCAGGGGAGTTGGAACTCGATGATCTTTAAGGTGCCCTCCAACCAAACCATTCTATGATTCTATGATTATGTCTTTCCTTCTTACTCCCTTACCCTTCTCTATGAATGAAAAAAAAAAAAAAAAACAAATCACGTTTTCATCCACTGATTTTTTTTCTTTCACATGCTAGCCTTTGACTATGAGTTTATAGGGAATTACAAAGAATTATAATAAGTTCCTAATCGCATCAGTGTGACTGTCTTCAAAGATCACTGCTGAAGTATTTAAGAATCCATAAAAACAGTTTATCAACAACCTCGATATGACTTTGACCCTTAGTTTGAATGCTTTTGAAGATAGTGGCCACTTCTGTCTTCCTTGATCGTGTTGGGCGGAGAGGTCTACAAAGAATTGTTTGAATGACTGAACTTTCGCTGTTTTACACAAATCACTGAGGTCACAGTTGAATCATTTTATGTAAGATATAAACAAAATTCAGAACAGTGAACCCAGGAGGTATAATATTTTTCTTCATTCTTTTTGTCCTGTATTTTGTTATGATGAGAAAAAAACACATTTTAAAGTTCTTGGATGTTTGCAAAGAATCTTTTATTTTTCCTTGACATCAACACTTCAAGATTTAAAAAAAAAAAAAAAAGTAATTCTTTGAATTTATTGTGGTAGAAACAGATACAGTGATCTTTACTTGTTTTCCTAGCATTTCCTTTAAGTGAATGTAGGCATAAATTCTTCTTTTACCACTGTTTTTCAATAGACCTTCCAGGCTAAGGAAGCTTTCCAAGCTGTATATGAAATAAAATCCTCCCACTGTACAAAAATAATCTGAAAATTCTCTTCTGTTGCATTTGACAAATGTCACTGTTGTCACCCCTAGTAACCCTCAAATCTGACTTGAGCCATTAACTTGTCATCACAAATGTTAGGCAGAGTTAGTATGGGTAAGTACAAGAAAAAATGACTTTGAGTGTAAATCTGAAAATGTTTAAGTGGACACTGAAGGGAGACTGAAAAGAGAATAACTACTTTCATATTCTGACTTCTCCAAGCACTTACAAACCTAACCTAACTATTTGAGACTGTAGCCACCTATGTACAGGAATTTAATAGTGTTCATCATTGTAAGGGAGTATGTTGCTGAATGCAATGACTATCTAAGACAACAGAAGCAAGTGGACACTAAGTTCCACATCAGGACCTATTCCTCTATTACAGTCAGTGTGTGTGTGAGCTCCTATCGCCTCTTTGTCTTTGGTGTGGAAAAAAAAAAAAAAAAAGAAAAGAAAAAAACGGGAAATTTGACAAAAGTATTATAGGCACATATTTAGTATGGGAACTTATATTTTTGAAACCATATAATTAGCTAAAATAGAAATGCACCATGAGTGCTTTGTCTCATCAGTGAGTTTTCAATACTTTTAATTAAAATAGGGGTATTAATGGTAGCCTCTTAGTGATAGGACATGTCCATATCCACAGTCAAAAGTTAGTTATGGAAATTTAGATTATATGATAAGGTAGGTTCATCTTCATTTCTGGGATTAAAATAACTAAAATTATTTTGGTTTTAAACTTGTGCTGTAGTTTGGCCAGTAGGTCTGCAAAATCATTTTGACAGAGATCTTTCTAGAGATCTTTCTAGTATATAAGCATATACTCCTATTGTTAGTAAGTGTATGCAAGATGGTATGTGTCAAGGCATCCTGAAATCCCTGTGACACAGCTCATAGTCTTATTTTGGAGCCCAGAGGGTGGCAGTGAAGGCAAAGTTATCCAGTTTTGTCCAAGCATTTCTCACAAAGATCAGCCATGCTGACAAGCCGAGACATTTTAGAAATCACCAGGTTACCACTGGTAAAAAGAAACAGTCTGAAAGGGAAAGGAAATTTCTTTGTCTACAGCTGCCTATCAGAGAAAGACACAAGAAAGATTTGAGATTGTTGCAGTTGCTGTGGTATTTTGTGCAGAGACAGACTTCAGCTTAATAATTTCTTATACTGAAGGAGAATAAAAATGGTTCAGAATAATGAATCAGCAGTTGATGGTACTTATGTTCATGCTAGCTGATGGGCAAGATTTGCAGCTGTTCCTTTATTGCTCCACTATTAATGTTATTAAAGGACAGAGGAGTCTTCAAGTCCAAGTTCAGTTAAGGAGGTACCTGGGTTCCAGTCAGATATCTCTCCCACTTACATATGCTTACTGAGATTTAAGTTTCTAGCATCAGGATGCAATATTGTAATGGCATATTACAGTAACAACAGTTTATTATTTTAGGATGCCTTTTGATGGTCCATCCATTTCACAGTAGTTCCATTTTCTTAAAATATCCAAGAGTAACAGTTGTTTATATCCATAAGAAGATTGATTAAAATTCATTTTTAAAGAGGGGCTCCCTTTTTAGCTTTGGTGGTTTTACTCGGGTGGATGGCCTAGCTCCACCACAAATGCTTTCTCACTCCCCCTCCTCAAAGAGGAACAGGGAGAAAATATGATGAAAAGGCCTCAAGGGTTGAGAGATAAGGACGAGGAGATCGCGCAGTAATTATTGTGACGGGCGAAACAGACTCAGCGTAGGGAGATAGTAAGATTTATTACCTATTACTAACAAGCTAGAGAAGTGAGAAACAAAGGAAAGAAACCAACAGCACCTTCCCCCACATCCACCCTCTTCCACCTCCTCCCCCTGAGCGGCGCAGGGGAATGGGAGTTATGGTCAGTCTATAGTGCTTCTTCTCCGCTGCTCCTTCTCGGTCACTCTCGTCCCCTGTGCTGTGGGGTCCCTCCCACGGGATGCAGTCCTTGTTGAACTGATCCAGCGTGGGCTTCCCACAGGCAGCAGCTCTTCAAGAACTGCTCCAGATATGGGTCCGTACCACGGGGTCCATCCCTCAGGAGCAAACTGCTCCAGCTCGGGTCCCCCATGGGCAGCAGCTCCTGCCAGGTCACCTGCTCCTGCGTGGTCTCCTCTCCATGGGCTACAGGTCCGGCCCAGAATCTGCTCCGGCAGGGGTCTTCCACAGGCCGCAGCCTCCGTTGGTGCAGGTCCACCTGCTCCCACCGTGGTCTCCTCCACGGGCTGCAGTGTGGAACCCTGCTCCACCGTGGTACTCCATGGGCTGCAAGGGGACAACCTGCTTCACCACGGTCCTCACCACAGACCGCAGGGGACTTCTTCTCCGGCGCCTGGAGCACCTCTCCCCCTCCTTCTTCACTGACCTTGGTGCCTGCAAGGCTGTTCCTCTCACTCTCCCAGCTGCTGTGTGTGGTGCAGTGTTTTTTTTTTGTTTTTTTTTTTTTTTCCCGTCTTAAATATGCTCTCACAGAGGCGCAAAACAACATCGCTTACTGGCTCAGCTCTGGTCAGCAGTTGGGCCCTTACTTAACATGGGGCAGCTTCTAGATTCTTCTCACAGAAGCCACCCCTATGGCCCCCTTCTACCAAAACCTTGCCACGTAAACCCACTACATTACCTTATTTTTTAAACACTGTCTGTTGATATTAGCTAATTATCTGGATTTGAAATCAAGAAAATGTATGGAAGGAAGATTCACACTGTCTCCAGTAATTATAAAACCCTATGGAATATCTGAGTCACAGTGACTGTAAAGCGTATACTACTGAATTGAATTATTTTTGATGAATGCTAACAGGAGTTCTCCAAAAAGCATTTCTTGTCAACTTGTATAATAGTTACAACTCTTAAAATTTATGCTGTAGTAGGAATGTGACTGTGACCTTATCCATCCCTGACATCACAAAGTTTATATTCACACTAGTGTTTCTTTTTTTTTTTTCCTTAGGAGAAAACTTGAATTGTTATAGTGACTGGCTTATATGTATAAACATTCATATTTATGTTTAACGTATATACAAATCAGTAATGCTTTCTTGGGGACTAATAGTAAGGGGAGAAATTAGTTCTTAAAAAAACCCTTCTTTTCTGCAGCATATGTGCACACAGTATGCTACTATAATATCTTTAATTTTGTTTTCATATTCTTATATTAAGAAAAATGGGTAGATGTTACATTAAAAGAAGCATGGAAGAATATGCAGACATATCTGGTATGCTTTCATTATTTTACTAATTAGAAACAAAAATGCATTAAAATATTTTAACTACATCTTTGAAGGCCTAACATTTGAACCTTGAAACATTCACCATGCATACAAAAATCTGTATCTAAAAAACTTAAAAGACTTAAAATCATTAAAGAAGACTAATTATATCACAATCCTTATTTTTATCTAAATTGATGCTTGATGATTATTTACTTAAATGGTAAAAAGTATGGTACTCTTCTTAAATATTACTCTTCTTAAATATTACTCTTTTTCTTAAATAAGTAATATGTTCAGGGTTCTTAACATAGCATCAATAGCAGCTAACTCTAATGTTATCAAAATTATCTAAATCTTTAGCAAAACAAGTTAACTCTCATCTGGAGGTCATTCAAGTAAAATGTAAATATCTAATTCTAAGATCTTTTCCTTTTGGTACCTTATGAGCCAGTGTTCTTAAACTGAGCATGTCCCTCCAGTTGTAGCTATACCATGCAATGGGAAGGAATCTTTGTCAGCGAAGATTCATTGATTTTTTTTTCTATTTTATTTTTCTTAATTGAGAATACAAACAGTAATCGAGAATCAAGAAAAGTATTTTAGGAAAATTACATCAGGAAACAGTCACATTCTATACTATTTGCAGTTCTGAAAGGTTCAGAGAATCTTAGCTTGTAAGATATGACTATAAAAGAAACATACTTGCATGAAACAAATATATCAAAAACCTTTACAGAGTGCAGATATAAAATAAATTTTATGTTGAGTGCTGAATTACAAGTTAAGGTAATTGCAAAGTATGTATACACATCCTTTATCTGTTTTTGTGTCAGATCACCATCATGTTTAAACACATATTACATTGGGAACCTGCTGAACTGAAAAACTTGATTGGCTGCAGCCAGAGTTAGAGATTCTCTTAGTCTGTTTTGGTCTATAATAGATAGATACCATCTTAGTAAGGGATATGATGTTGGTTTTCCTGTGATATGGAACCTGCACTCTTCGTGGTCTTTTGCTTTACCTAGTTGCTCCACTTATCATGGAAACAGTACTGCATTCTGATCTAGTTTAAGTCTCATCAGTGTCCCAATCTCTATCTCAAAGTAGGTGATTCATTCATTTTATTCATATTTTTTTTATACATTCATTTTTTATTCATTCATTTTATTCTTTGGAAGGGGTGGAGATAGCTTGAAGATGTTCAGACCTTACTTCATCACAATGATGAACAAAATGATCTTTTGAGGTGCCTTCCAGTTTTAAAGTTCAGTGATTAATTCTGCCGCAGTTATGCAAACAAATTAAAGGAAGAGAATGATCTCAGGGCATAGGAACTCTCCTTACTGTTTTGGTAAACCTCTTGATTTTGATACAAGAGAAAGAAGCTGAGCTACTGTCATTGTTTTCTCAAAACCAATAAAGTTACTGAATAGAAGCGTAGCCGCATACATGAAGAAGAATTCACAGTGATGCCAGAAGGAAGAAATGAATGAACTTTGTTCTAAACCCAAAGTCACTTCAATCAAAAAAGGCATTAGGGTTCTACGTATTAATGGATTAATTCTAAATCTAGAATTAAACCCAAAGTCACTTAAATCAAAAAAGGCATTAGGATTCCACGTTATTGGAGTTGCCTGAATTTGGACTCCTTAAATGCAGTTGTGTAACAGTTGGCTAGAATGTGAAAATGAAGAGTTTGACTCTGCTCTTTGTTTCACAATTTGCTAGTTGTTTTTTTATTAAGGGGAAAAAAAAAAGAAAAAAAAAGTTAAATAATGCTAATTTTTTCTGTTCATGGTCCCAAGCAATATATTTAGTCTATATGTTTCCTTGTATGTCCAAGGCCATAACATTAACTACAATACATCTTCAGAAGCACATATGATGCTAATTATTAAAGGAAACATTTGAAGATCTTGACAGGACTTTGAATTAACCCGTAGCAGGGATAATTAAATACTTGGCATCAAGCCAGTTTGAAGGCCTCGTACTGTTTCTGGCGACATCGCTCTATCTTGAGCTACATATTCAAAACTACTTGCCATGGCAAAATATTTTGCATTTATATATTATGGAGAAATGTAATTTTTCTTCCTAGGGGAGGATCATTGTCTCTCATTCAGACTTAATGCAGCAAGTACCAGATAAAAAAAGAAATTGGAGCAGCAGGTAGTAGTAGTTCACCTTTCAAATCAATGCAAGGACATTGCCTATGCTTTGTGAATTGCCTTGGCTATCACAGAAGCAAAGAATCACAGAATGGCCGAGGTTGGAAGGGACCTCTGAAGATCATCTAGTCCAGTGCCCCTGCTGAGCAGGATCACATAGAGCACGTTGCATGGGATGGCATCCAGGTGGGTTTTGAATATCTCCAGAGGAGGAGACTCCACAGCCTCTCTGGGTTACTTCTCTGGGTAACTTGTTCCAATGCCCTGTCAACCTCACAGTAATGTTTTCTCATATTCAGATGGAACTTCCTGTCCATTCACTTCTTGATAGAATTCCTATCCTGCACTTTGAAAATTAGTTTTCAGGCTTCCTGTAAGCATGTAGATCTAAAGACAAATAGAAACTCCTGTTTGTGTTATGTGTCCATCATAGGTACTGGCAGGTTAGTAAGAATATGAAGGAGGTGTTTATCTAGATGATAATTTGAATTGATAAAATGCTACTATGCTATGTCAACCAAAGAGTAACAGACTCCTTTATGTGTTCTGCCAATAATCTGTGATTTATTTCAGGCTTGCATGTGGACCTTGTAAAGCAATAATTTAATCAGAATTAAGAGAGTGAGAACGCAATCTTTTCCAATTATGTTTATCAGTGTAACCTCTGAATATCTTAGTACACACTGGATGCTGCTGAAAACAAGATGTCCTCTAACACTTTTTACTCTTGAAGTACAGAGTGTGCTTATATTATTTAAGAGATTTCTTTTTGCATGTTTTGTAATAGTGTGAATTAAATGTGGTGGCAGCCACAGAAGTTCTGAACACAGTGTATGTCAGAACAGTTTTGGCAAACAGTATCTGCTTTGAATTAATTTCTTAGTAACCTGAAACATTGTGTTGAGTGGTGGGCATATTGCTGGCACCAGCTGACCATCAGCATGCTTCTGCTGTCTGAGTTGCTTAGTTGCATTGAAATAAAGCGGAAAGTGAGCTTTTGCCTTCTGTGATTTCTCAGAGTTGCACATCTGGAAAATATGCAACATTTTCCTACCCCCCGCTGTTTCTATAAAGTGCACACACTAGCAGCTTTGCTTTTCCCCTTTCTTCCCTGGTGAGAGAAGAAATGTCCCTGTGTTGCTTTTGCACAGAACCAACTTCTTACACAGAAAGATGGTCAATTTCAACTCAGTTTGACCTGTGTTAGTGTTAAGACTAATGTAGTAACACTGTCCTTTCCTTGGAAAGCTTTAACCATCAATAACATTTACTACTTTAATGCAGTATATTTAAAATTAAAAGGTGTATATTTAAAGCTGTGAATTAAATAAATGTGACTTCCTCTAACCCTAATTTAAATGTGTTACTAGAGGAAAGTAGGGAATGACAGATCTGCAGTTAAGTGATTTCATAGAATTTTTATATTTTGTTAATAATGGCTTGTTAAAAAATCTATGGAATTATAGTTACATATAGTGATTTATGAATACATCACAGAATTCTTGCCTGAGTTCTCTGGAGAGGCAAAAATATAACCCACAGAAATTTCATTGCCTTTTTCTAGTATGTAGATTTTAATTGACTATAGAATTTCTAATGGTTTAGACAGTTGCACCCTTGTGGGTTCAGTTGGATCAGTTTAAGAAATCATTTGAAGCTGTTTCTGATTGTCTTGTAGCAGAATGTAATAACCATTGTCATAGCTAAGATACCATTAAGGAATTAGATGACTATTTCCTTTTTCAGTACAAAGTTAGCTGAGGCTTGCTGGAAATATATCTAAACTTTGACGAGATTTAGGGTGTTTACATCAATGAACAGAGAAATGTAGCTAGAAGATTATATGAACTGTTAGAACTGTTGTGTTTGTTAAATGCTCCTGAGAGATTAGGAAGAAAATATTTTCAAATTCATAGAATTTCAGTCAAAATCCTGGTTGTTCTTAAGTTTTTGTTGCTGTTGTTGTTTTACCTTGTTTTGGGTGGCAATTCATTACATTTTAGCATCTAGATAGCTTTTGGGATAGCCAATGGGAGAACATTGTCTGCAGTTACAAGTGCAGGCAGATAACACCAAGAGAAGGTTTCTTTTATAACAAATATAAGCAGTGCTATCATACACCCCATATAAATAATTATCAGCATGCTCAGTGCCCCAACAAAATCAGAACTGTCTCAAAAGTCAGGAGACCATAAGACATGATGGACTGAAAGTACTTTCTTCACTTATATCTTACTGTGTAAAACATCTGTTATCACATTGTATAAAGATATTTTATAATCTTCTTGTGCTTTTTGACTTCTCAAAGTCAAAAGGTTCAAAGTGCCAAAAATCGTTTCTGTTGCTGCACAACTGTTGGGGAAACGGCAAGTTTTTGTGTGATTTGAATTGGTCAGAGGGATCAGTCAGTCTTCGGGCTCGGTTAGAAAAGCTAATTTTCAGAAATGACATACCTGACCTGAAAAAAAAATGCAAATCCTTGATTTGGATATAATAACTCTTAAGAAACACAACTTATTTAAAAGGTTTAGTTTTAGTTTAGAGATCTTAACTGTGAATTAATCTTCCAATTGAAACAAGTTATTTTTCCCTATAACAACAATACAGACTAATTTTCTGATTGATGTTTAGGTGATACTTTACATCAGGACTACAAACAACTGTCTTCTTCATTTCGTTGTGTTTGCAGTTGCTCAGTTATGGATTTTCCAGCTACTGAAAATTGCCATGTTTTCTCACTACATTTTAAAAGGGCACAGTACACCCTAATGTCCTATCTAGCCAGATTATTTTCTAGTAAGATTACATTAAAAGTTATTCCATTAAGAATAACTAATTAAATGAATGAATACAGATGAATACTATTAGTTGAAGATCATACATTATTAGGTGGCATTAAAAACCTGTACTTAGAGAATATAAATGGCAATCTACTAAGATTATGACACACAGAAAGAAATGTCATTCTTTCAGTTTCAAATAAATACTACTGCTAGAATCTTATCAGACTTGAATGAAGGCAATTTTACTTAATACTAAACATAGATAGTACCATCAAGCTTTTTTTGTAACTTTCTCCAAGCAGTGTACCAGTAACAGAAATGCTAGCCACACAGCTTTGTGGAAAGGAATGCATAATCATTTCATAAAGAAGTTCTGGACTGTGCTTTAAAGCATTTTTTAATTATTATTATTATTTATTTATTTTTTAGTAAAAGTCATTGCAATCTCACTGCATTCTCCCTAGTTTGAAGTGAAGTTTCTGAGGACTTTGGCATTCTTATCAATATTTATATTATACTTCATGGCAAATCAAGAATTCAGAGATTTTAGTAGACATGAAGTTTTTTGTCTCAGCTAAAATTTGTATCCTAGAAAATTTCTGGTAGTCCATGATATATGAAATATACCTAATTTCATGCACAGTCTTTGCTATGATGCTACCAATTGGGTGAGATTTAGCATACTGGCCTTGCCTGAAAAGTTTAGTATTCAGTTATTGCTTGCATTCTTGAATGTCTTCTCTCTAGCACTTGTCCTAAAATGCACTGAGATTGTTTATCGTTTTCTTTCATCATTTTTACTAACATCTACAGCATTAAATTAATGTAGTAGATCTACCAACTTGCTTGAAATCTTAGTGTATAAAAAAAATCAGTTCCAAATATACATTAATTATGACAAGTATGGGATTTATTTACATATATTTTTCTGTTTGATTATCTTGGGTCTTCTTCTGCTCTAACATCATTTCATACATGCAGAAATTCTGTACAAACTTGAATGTCCTTCAGGAGTGGAGGAGAAAAATCAGATCTGGTGATAGAAAAGTTATCCAGAAATCTTCCCCATATGCTGTAAAAGATTTTACTTTTATTACTGTCTAATGAAAAAGATTACCTCTCTCTATAAACCTTGTTCATTTCATATAAATTTAGAACATGATAATTCTTAACAATACTATAGCTCATAGGAATAGGATTGAGAATATTTATCAAACTTACATAGGGTTTTATGTATTCGCAAATCTTAGCCTTTACCTACTTATATTTAACACACAAGAAAAAAATTAGATTTATAGAATGTGCACTTGGAAAGAAGAAACTGAGGCAGAGATTTTGCTGTGTTCTTAAAGTTTGAAGGAGAGACCCTTAACTCAAGTCCTTTGCAGTCCACATCACTCTGACCATGATCTACATTGTCATTTAAGAAAGGATAGGCCTGAAAGGTAGAAAAGAAGAACTGGTAGCAGTTACAGTTTTATTTGGATTAGAATAAAATAAATGATGTAAAAGAAATTTGGAAGTCCCAACAGATTAGCTGCCTCTTTGCAAAACTCGGTGAAATGCATGTTAACCTCTGTCAGATGGAAATAAAACAGTAAATATGTCAAAATCTTTTTCCTTATGATACATTTAATGTGCAATCCTCGTTGATATCAAGAAGTACAGAATTGTATGAATACTGAACATTTTACCTTTTATAAATTTTCTAAAAAGCGGGTGACATTTTTTTCTGCATTCTTATGTGTTTTAAAGTTTATCTGAGCATGCTAAAAGGACAGCAAAAAGAACATTTGGGAAAAGTTGGAACACAAAAGTACAGTTCCCATATCATATTTTTACTATTAAACTTGGAAGGTTTCTTTGAGAAAAGAACGCTATTTTACATACATTAAAAACAAATTATGAATACTCTTATTCTATATACTATACCTTAATGAGATGGCCCAAGGTTACTTTAAAAAAATAAAATAAAATAAAATATCACAAAACTGAGGCCACTGTAACTCCAGGACCAATCTAGGCCTAAAGTAAGTAAACATAATCTTTAAAAGGTCAGGAAGAAGTAAGGCTACCCTGTTCTTGCTTGCAAGAAATGGCACAACTGTGCCTTTTTACTCCCTTGTGTCATTTGTATTTGTTATTTTGGATGAGAATTACGGTAATAAGGCAAAACTGAAACATTTGAAAAAGGAATTCATTATTTGTTTGTATGATATTTATTATACAGTATAATACTATAATGTATACTTTGTATAATAATTATCATACATATTGCTTGCTAAGAAATATGCATTGTCTTGTTTCTGGTTAACTTGTTTTGTTTTACGACAGTGAACAAGTTATAATGGATTTAAGAAACTATTTGAAGTGCTGTATCAACTGGGTCTTTTAATCTGAAATCTGAATTCCAAAATATTTTTAAATTCTTCAAAAATAAGAGATACCATTAAAAACATCATATCTGAAAACTCAGAGATTGTGCCAGAGATATATCCTGTGAACTTTGGCATGCTTAGGTATGGAAAATCAGATTCACATGGGTTTTAGAATAAAATTATTGTTATAGCTGTTAATTTGTATTGAATCCATTATGATATCTAGTACCTCCAGGTCAGAAAGGAACCAAAGGCCACCTGAAATACTACTACATGTAAATGCCAGATAGAGGAATTAAACAATTTGCTAAATCTCTCCTTTCTCAGCCTAATCGGTTGCTGGATTTACATACAGACAATAACAGGAATTATAAAGGTATTTAATTTTAGATAAGACTACTAATAAATATTTGAAAATAGATATTTATTGCTGAAAGACAGGGCATAATAGCTGATTAATTTATCTGCATAACTCTCTGATTGCAACTTGCTTACATCTTACTAGCTCAGAGCACAAGCAGACGCTGTGGGACTTGTCTTACTTTACCTCTGTAGTTTGTGAGTTCCAGTGTGAAAAAAAATCTTTTTTCCTGAGCTCTAAGTAGCAAAACTATTTGGTGAACCTAATTTTAAATTACATTGATTTTCTAAAGAATACTGCCCTGCTAATCAGAACTCCATGATTGCCCTAAGATAATTGCTGTTAACTTGTGTAACTGACACTTTGCATATTGGTTCTAGATGAAAACTGCTTTTCAAATTCCATTTGTGCTTTTGATTGAAAGTCTTAGCCTGTTTTGTTGTCTCTGTGATTAATATTGTTTCTTATAGATGCAGTTCTTGATGTTCAAATTAAAAATACTTTAAAAATACATAACTTGAATGTGGTTGGAATGTTAAACTGGCCGTAAAAATTTTGTGCCAGGATAATTGAAAGAAAAGTAAAAATCATACCTTTCATTAGTGCAAAGTATTAGAAAATATTTGTTTTGAAAGAGATCTGTTGTTCCTAATGTAAATAAGATAAACAATATAAGAGAATCCCAAACCAAGAATAGGTATCTATAGGCATGTAAAGTTATCATTTATTTTTATGAGGGTTATTAGGCTTTATAGAACTCTTGGTTATATACTAGTTCTATGCATTCTTGGTTATATATTAGTTCTATATATATATACTCAGTTATCTACATAGTTCTGTATAGTTCTATATATATTATTCACTATTTTCATTCCCATTATTCTTTCTGAGTGCAGAAGGCCTAAGATTACATCCATTTCTTAAAATTCTGTACATGCTTTCTGTGCTAAGAGGTTTTGTTTTGTTATAGGAGAGATTTGGTTATTATATAGCATTATTGCCTTCCAAGTCATCAAAACCAATGAGTATGAATATTATTTCATATGCAGCTACTCATCTCTGTCTGAATTTAACCTCTAAAATACTAACTTGTTAGAAGATCTTTTCTTACTGAAAGGTCTCTATTTTGCCATTATATATTTCAGTGTTCTTGTTCTTTCCTAGATTTCTTCTTGTTGCCAGTGGTGGTCTTGGTTATATTTTAAAGAGCGATGAAGTGTTCATTTTTCTGCTTAGAGACAAATTATGCCAAGCAAATGCAAAGAAGCCATATAAACAGTCTGATGTTCATTTTTAATCTTAGCAATGGAGTGTGTTAATATGTCTCCAATGGTACTTTTCATTTTGTTTTCTTTTTTACACTTTCATCAATTGTGATCTCTTGACCAGTGTATGGTAACTCCAATTAGCTTCACTCAGGGATGAAAAGCATCTCAAACTGTAACAAGGTCTCCCAGGACCACTTATATCATGAATGCCGTAGTCATATTTTCTCATTAGTTCCTTTCAGTTGTCACAAATATGATTTTCCAGTGTTTTTTAGAATCCAACCGAAAACATAAAAACCGTGTATGTATATGGAAAAGACAATTATTTTCCATAATTCAAGGATCTTTTGAATCTTTTCTTATACGTGGAAGCTTGTGTAGTTTTGTAGTTTAATCCATTAAACTTAAGCAAGTCAAAGAATGTAAGAATCAATTGGTATAGAGAAGAAAAATACTTTTTTGAATGATTCATTTTCTAATTCATCTTATTTTCCCGTTATTTGTAGGCTCTTACATTGTGCATTGCAAGGAACATCAGAAACCTTGACTAGTGAATTCATTGCACAGATTTATATGTGGGAACCACCAAGATTATAGGTCTAAATTTGAAGTTATCAGTAGCCTTATCTATTTCTCAACCATGCAGTTTAGTTACTTTTGAAGAAGAGATTTGTTTACAGAGAAGCTTTATGCCAGTTATTTTTTATACATTCAAAAAAAAAAAATTGTCTACCCGGTCATGTATACGGACCAAATGGGCAGAGCAATAAATGCAAGTAAATTTCCACAGTTTCACTAACCCATATTGAGATATTTTTTTTCCTTAAATAAAGTGCTGTAATCTTAGCAACATTGTAGTAAAACCTTTTTCTTGCTGAAATTTGTTTCATTTTTGGAATAGGAAGACATTTTTAGAAATTATTATAGTAAGCGGATATCTTAGGTTTCTTAGTTTATGAATGTGACTTGAACTTTGGGAGGCTGGCATGTTGATGTGTTCAACATCATAGTGGCGTGTAAGCTGTAGTTGTCCACAAACATCTGTAAGCTTGTAGCTCTAGTTTGTGTTAGCCTTAGGTAGGTATGTTAGTTTATTCTTTGTCTTTGAAATACTGTTTGATTGGCTTTTTTTTCGATGAAATTATATTCTGCTCTTTCACTTTTTCTTGCTCTGGAAATTTCATAGTGTGTGATATTAATTTCTTACTTTTGGAATCAAATGCAATAAAACTGAATGGCACATCGGTCTATCTGAGAAGAGCTTTCATAAATATTGTGTGGATCTAGGGAAAGCTTGGCATAAAAATTTCTTAGATAATATTTTCAGGTTAAAGGAGTCAGCAATTCCTTCATAAAATATATATTTCATAATCGCTGCTCTGATGTTTTCATGTCTTATGTGGTTCTAAATAATACTGATTTTAAAAGAAAGAAAGATATTTTCATTTTGGTCAGCCCATATGCAGGCTTATATATTTTCCAAGCTCAAATTTTAGTCTTATTTCTTTAGCCCTTGGCTTATGAACCCTTTGAGTATTGTTGGTAATTTATTTTGAGTGTAAAAATTACTTTTCTTCCTGTAAGAATGTTTGCATTTTAATAAATCTGGAGGAAAAATTAAGAGAAATACCTGTGTCCCTGTAACTTTTGTTACTTCTTGATGTTTCACATATTTCTTTATTAAAACTGATATGGTGATCTGACAAATATCTGTACAGTCACCTTGGGTTTGGAGGTTGAAAAAGGTCTTCTCTCTGCCTTGGCACACAGTTGCTGTTACTATGTCATGTTAGCTCCCTGGCAGATAGGAGTTAGTACCCAAGATTTTTAGGCTCTATTTTTGCTCACTTTTGTCGTTTGCTAAATATGACATAAAATTATTTAAAACATATTATTTGTTGTAAATAATAACTTTGCTTCTCATATTTACCAGGGTTTTGCTGATGTGTTTAAGATTAGTCTTGTTCTTTACACTGAATTTTATTTTGGTTTAGGACCTTAAAATTGGTATAACAGACATAGTTTAAAAGAATTAATACTTTTAAAATTAGTACTTTTTAAAAGCACACACACACACACGCCACCCTAGATTTGCCTAATTCAGAAAAATAGTAAATATGAAGACTTCAAAAGATAGATATGACAATAACCTGATATAATTTTGATGGATTATAACAACAAAGTTATCATGACTTGATCCTTGCTTTCTGGAAAAGGTTAATATCATTTTGTTCTTTTACCCTTTTTCTTTTCTGTCATGTTTAACAAAGATTAAAAGATTAAAGTAATAAATATACAACTACTCTTATTTTTCTTTATGTTGCAAAGAAATCAGTTGTTACTAACAATTACGTATTGTCTGGCCCTTTCTGCAACAGAGGCATATAAAGTGTTTCTTCTGTCTCTAAGTTAATTTAATGTGTAAATTAATTTACATGTGGATAATCCATAGAAGGGATAATAGAAATTAAAACTGAAATTAGTTTGATTTATGCAGGTTATTGAAGGTGCATAAAGAAATTTATAAATTCGGTATGTCAGCTATATTAAACATTTTTCTTCTCTAAACTAGATGTGTCATTACCTCATTCTTTTAGATGTTAGGCAGTTTTACTGTTTTCAAAAAAATGAAAAGAAATGAGGCAGTCAAAGCTATATATTTTTTTTTTTCTTTTTCTGCATAATGAAATTAGCTGAAGATTGTGAAGTTGTTTGTTTTTGTTTTTGTTTTTGTTTGCGTGTGTGTGTGTTTGTGTTTTCTCCGGTTAGGAGGAAATAAGCAGTATTTCATTTAGACTTCAAGATGAAACTAAGAAGAGGATTCAAATCACTCAAGCCATTTAAAAAAAAAAAAACTTAGAGCTGGCAATATCTGAACGGATTAAAGGATATAATTATACATTAATTTATATTGCTAATATCAGCAATAAAATCTCATTATAACATTATAAAGAACTATTTTCTGGAATAAATAATAAAAAAACATTCTCATGGCCAAGTTGGTCACTATTAGCCAGAAAACAAAGATGAGTATCTCTTTCAAAATGATGGAGGGGTTTTCTATGTGCTTTGTAGTTTATATTAAAAAGCACAGTCTTGGTGTAACTTTTAAAGGAAAACAATTGTCGTACTTGCCTTTCATAACCTATGAAAATCTGTTTTCCAAGAACAAGCATTGCCAAAATCTTCTAAATACTATGCTCAAAAATTTTCAAAGGTCTTCTGAAAGTTTACAATAATGGGAAAGAAACCACAATTAAAGAACTCTTTTAGTAGCGTGATATTTTATTAGTAGTAGTTATTTTCAATTCCAGATTTTGAAAGGAAGAAGAAGATAAAGGACAAATAGATGTGAAGGGTTATGATTTATTGTATTTTGTAAGCTATAAACATTAGGTGATTACTTTTAAAATCTAAAATTGGCAGCATGAACAGTAAAATCAGATAGGTAGATAGTTTAGTGGTAGCAGTGGAGAAAAAAGGTCCCTGAGGATGTAGGTGTATTTTCCAAAAAGTTAGGACAAATTCAGCAAGAGCCCTTTTTTTTTTTTTTTCCTTCCCCAAATGGCAAGTAATTTGATTTTGCGTATAGTAGGAGGGTTGATTTAAGAGTCAGAATAGATGATTATGTAATCAATCTGAAAATTAAACAGTATAGCAAAATCAGATAACAGATAAACAGAATCAGAAAAAATTCTTACAATTTAGCCTATGAAAACCACTTTTTAAAATGTTTCTATGCAGAGAATATCACAATAGGCACCTTGCCTGATGTAATGAATTGGTGCATTTTATATTAATGGGACTGAAAATATATTTTATGAACTGGTGTTTTGAGTGATGTGCTTTCAACAATGCAGTTGTAAATAACATGTTAATATAGACTTGGTCAGAAGTAAATAACAAGCACCTTAACTTTAATTTTAATTTTGTTATTAATTTCTTGCTTGCAAGAACTGAAAGAATGGGATTAACACAAAAACTTTTGTGCTTCATTACAAACGCATCATAGTTGTAGCAAGGCAAACAAATGAGCTGTCTTCTCATCTATACAAGCTACTGTAGAATCATAGAATCGTCTAGGTTGGAAAAGACCTTCAGTATCACCACGGTCCAACCATCAACCTGACCTACTGAATCCCATCACTAAACAATGTTCTTCATTGACACGTACATATCACTTAAATATTTGCAGGGATGAGGACTCTACCACTTCCCTGGACATCCTATTCTTATGCTTGACCACCCTCTCCATGAAGAAATTCTTCCTAACGTCCAACCTAAACCTCCCCTATAGCTTGTATACACTGGAACACTGGTGGCATTTCATGACCTGATGAATGCTGACTTCTGCTATAATCACTGGAGAAATGCAAACATTAATTTAAAATAGCATTTTCTTGTCATTTTTCTGCATTACAATACATTTATAGGTCTTATCTAGGAGAAAACTCTTAAAGCTCAAATCTTGCAAAATAAACTTTCCAAAGTTACACTGTAATACAGAAATGCAAGTTAACATATTTCTTATTTTCCAAAGGATTTGTGCGTATATATTTCGAGTAACTCACAGTCGAAAAACTTGTATCTTATGGGAATATTGGTATAAAAGCATTATGAAATAATGTAGTAAATAATGAGTAAAATTATACAGTTCTCCAGTGTACTAGTCATTAATGAGCATTCATGCTGTCATATGCATTTTCAGTGAATTGTATGGAATAATTTACAAAACAAAGCAATTGAGGTGCACCACATTAGAGTTGTGGATTGAGTACTTCCTATTTAATAATTATCTGTTGTCCTTTAACTGTGGTTTCACTGTATGTGTCTTTCAGATGTGTGGAGGTGATTGCCAAAGAAGGACGGAACCTGAAGGAACTGTATTTAGTATCGTGTAAGATCACTGACTGTGGTATGTAATATACCTGTATCTTTGTTTTTGTGAAGATTAAACTCTATTAGCATTGTGTAGGGACTCATGTGAAACTGTTGGAAATGCATAGGTAGGTACACATTTTCAAAACCTTTACCCGTAAAAATAGGAACTGTATGAAAAATGTTTGACGTGCTTCTAATATCACACAGAATCACACAGAATCATCTGGGTTGGAAGAGACCTCCAAGATCATCTAGTCCAACCTCTGACCTAACACTAACAAGTCCTCCACTAAACCATATCACCAAGCTCTAAATTTAAATGTCTTTTAAAGACCTCCAGGGATGGTGACTCAACCACTTCCCTGGGCAGCCTATTCCAATGCCTAACAACCCTTTCTGTGTTATGAGATATGAAAGTCACTATATGTGTATGCTGTAAAGTATTGCTTATCAGAATTGGCAGTTACTGGGCAGACTGAGTATTGTGCTCTTTCAATTGTCCTGAGACCAGAAAAACATTTGAGAGAAAATCCAAAAGTGTATGTGCATTTCTAGATGCTGTGAAAGTATACCCTAGCATCTGTATGAATGTGGATTTGTTGCCTATTGCAAGCCATATATGCTGAATGAATATGATGATCCCTTTAAAAAAAAAAAAATAGAGTTTGTATTTAATATAGGAAAACCTGTTAGTGCTTAGGTATGCTTAAAGATGCTGCTGTGTTTTCTTTTGTTTTGTTTTTTCAAATAACATACTGACCTCAGCAGAGGCCTTTCTTTCTGTAATGAGCACATATTCTCAAATATCTAACTCCCACTTAGATGCCAAAATTTTGGTAGGATTTACCAACTTTTGTATCTTAGAGATGTTTGTCATGAGTTTTCTGATTGTTTCTCATTCACTCTTTTTTATTTTAACTTTTTGCCACATACCTTTTATAAAGAATTACTGTGTCAAACTGACAAATTACCTTTCCAGTGGTCACAAATTCATTCCTTTATTTCCCCTTCAGATTTTGCACTATACTGGTGTTAGAATGGGTGCATTCAAAGGCAGGCTGCTCTGCAGAATTCAGCACACTTGTAGTGGTTTTGCCAGCTGGGCAGCTGAACTCCACCACAACTGCTCTCTGGCTCCTCCTCCTCAAAGAAAATGGGGGAGAAAATATGAGGGAAGGAGTTCAAGGGTTGAGATAAGGATATGGAGGTCTCTCAACCGTTATCGTCACAGGCAAAACAGACTCACCACAGGGAGATTAATGAAATTTATTACCTATTACTAACAATCAATGAGAAACTAAGAGCAATCTACAAACATCCAACCTCTTCGATGTCCTCCCCCGAAGCAGCGCAGGGGAACAGGGAATGGGGGCTGCGGTCAGTCCCTGATGCTTCATCTCCACCGCTCCATCACGGTCACTCTGTGCCCCTGCTCCAGGTGGGGTCCCTCCCACGGGATGCCATCCTTCCCGAACTGAGCCTGCGGGGGCTGCCCACAGGCTGCAGCTCTTCAAGAACTGCTCCCACATGGCTCCGTACCACGGGGTCCATCCATCCCCCAGGAGCAAACTGCTTCAGCACGGGTCCCCCACGGGTGGGCGGCAGCTCCCCCCAGACCCCCTGCTCCTGCGTGGGTTCCTCTCCACGGGCTGCAGCTCCAACCCGGGGCCTGCTCCTGCAGCGGCTCTCAGGGGGCCGCAGCCTCCTCCAGGCCACATCCACCTACTCCAGCGGGGGCTCCTCCACGATGGGGCTGCAGCGTGGAGATCTGCTCCATGTGGGACCCATGGGCTGCAGGGGGACAGCCTGCTCCACCAGGGGCCTCTCCACAGGCCGCAGGAGAACTGCTGCTGCCTCCCTGGAGCACCTCCTGCCCTCCTGCTGCACTCACCTGGGGGGCTGCAGGCCTGATTCTCAATCCTCGCTCTCCCAGCTGCTGTGGCACAGCAGTATTTTTCCCCTTCCTTAACTCTGCTCTCCCAGAGGCCCACCCACCATTGCTCCCTGGCTCAGTTCTGGCCAGCAGCGGGTCCCTTTTGGAGCAGCTGGAGCTGACTCTGATCTGACAAGGGGCAGCTGCTGGGCTCTGCTCACAGAGGCTACCCCTGCAGTCCCTCTGCTATGACAGCCTGCCATGTAAGCTCAATACAGCACCTCATGTCCTTGGTATTTGAATGTGAGGGAGCGTGGGCCAGAAGCACCATTTTCTCTGATCTACAGTTCATACTTACATGTGCAGAATAGATCTTGTCAAGGTTGAAAATGCCGGTTTTCTTGCCTTGCTATCACTTTGTCAAGGTGAGTTTGTGATTGTGTGAATGGGAAAAATCTGCTGGAATTTCAGGGAGGGGAATTATCTGTAGAACACGAAGTGACAGAGAGTACAGATACTTCTTTTCACTGTTACAGGGTCAGAGGTACAGGACCTCTGTTGGAAGTGAGACTGTCCTTTGTGTATTTGTTCTACTAGCTCTGTTCGCTGTCCCTGCTGACGTGGACACCCATATAGAGTATTGTAATGGAAATAATGGAATCCACATTTTGAGGGTCAATAATTTCTCAGACTGATTTCACCTTTCATTGGCTGCAGTTATTGAGAGGAAAATAGGATTTTTCCCAAAGTAGGGAAACACACACTGACAAACTGATGAAAAGAAACTGAGGATAGGGAAAGTCGTATGGAAAAATGGAGAGATGGGAAATGAAGTGTCCAGGACCAGATGAAAAGTGTAAGTTGCGTTTCACAGAATGATATATGAGAGTCTTGGCAACCCTGGTCATGCATACTCAGCTTCTGTTGACTTTTATGGACTAATACCTGTCACTAATGTGTTGGATTCTGTAGTCTCTCAACATTATTGCTCTCAGTTACTGGGATTTTGGAAAAAATAAAAAAAAAAGTCGGTAGTGTTAATATTAGGTTTTACTATTCACTTAAAAATCAGATTATTTTAATGAGGATCAGTAAGAAATCCAGCCAAGTAGTTGTGATACTAACTGATTTTTGATACAGTTATTAAGACTAATTATCATTATTAATTTCAGCAGGCCAGTCTCACAATTATGTTCCTCTGCTCATGATATCTGAGAACATGAAATGGACTCTATATCAAGATAGCATTTATGATTTGTGCTTTGTGAGGAAGTCAAAACTCTGCCTTAGATTAAATTGTGATAGCAAGTGAAAATTTGGTTTACAGTTTGTTGCAGTGTAGAGCCACCTTCACCCATTTCCCTTCTTCCTTTTCCAATTATTCCATGGTATTTCAGTGGAAGACTTCCTTGCAGTTGTTTGTGATGCTGTTGAAATAGTTACAGTGCTGTGGGTTCCGTTTATTGTTGAACTTCATTTATCAAAGCAGTTGCCTCCCTTCTACAAAGGGAAAGGAGGAGCCATTCTCTTCCTCGGAGGCTTTCCAAGCCCTCATGTCCTCTACACCTTTGTGGCAAGTAGAGGAAATCAGCTCAGAAGCATATGCCTGGCTATTTATGGGATCATTTAGGTGGGCTCCTTACAAAGACTTAAGTCTTTTACAAAGACTTGTAACTTCACAGTTCAGGCTCCACCAGGAAGTATGTATATAGTGTCCAATTTGAGGCCATGACTGAGTGGGAGAATAGAGGCATATGTAACTGTGCTTTTTTTTGTTTGAAGGGCCTGATACTCCTGAGGTACTTGCTTTGGAAATTAAAATCTTGACACTAACTTTAAATTGTTACTACGTATTTTCACTGAATTTTTAAAACGTACCTAGGGCTGGTAGCCAGATTCCATGCAGCTTGATGGGGAATTTCCAAAGCTCTCTTTGAAATTGTTTCACTGGTGATTCTACAGTGGTTACCCAGGTATTTTGGTGTTGTGACATGATCACTTAGGAGTTCAACTGGACAAAGAAAAAAAAAAAGTAATATTCCTAATTTATAAGAAAATTTAAACTCATTTAAGATACTAGAAAATAAAATAATTACAGAAAAAAAAGTTATAGCAAAAACTGTAAATTTTGTCTTGCAATTAATGGCATACATACGTATGTGTGAGGTAATTTTGCATACTCTTAAGGAAAACTATGAAATGCAATTTTCACTGTTGTATTAATTTCATTCTTTATTATTATAATTTCTACAATAAAGTAGTAAGCAAAATTACCAGACCTGTTTATATGCAATTAGTATTTAAAAATATATAAAAATACAAAATTTTATTTTGGAACCTAGCAGGTTTAATTAAAGACTTCTATGTCTTGATAATGTAACTATAGGAAGCATTACTTTCTTGGACATGTTGCTACCCTGAAAAACATTTTGTTATGTTATTCAAAAAGACAGAAGAGTATTTAAAGAGGAAGTGAAGTATGAGTAGATGCTAAGAGTTACTAACCTCAGTAAAAAAAAAAAAAGTATTGCACTGTTTAGCACTACATTACAAAAGGTTCGAGTATGTTTTGTTGAGTTCTGAAAACTTTGTAGGATGATATTTTTATTTATGATTGTCTAGCATCATTTTCTAAAAATTGAATTTAATTAATGATTTTTGTTCGAATGTAACATGCTAGGATGTTGAAGTTTAAAGGTTTCTTTATATCCAGTATATTGTTAAATGCTAAATAATCACTAGCATTTACATAGATTGACAGGGGGGTCTGAATTAATATAATCTCCGAGATAAACACCTGTTTGCCCAAGAACACAGACAGAGTGAACTCAAAGCTGACATTAGTTCCTCATATCATTTTGCCCTTTTGTTAAACAATCATGAATTAAGCATAGAGTGTCATTGTTATCTTTGAATTTCCTGCCTTTTGTTGATTTGTGTCACAACCATAACATTACTTAAACATAGGGGGTTTTGTATTTAAGCTTTTCCTAAGAACTAGTAAGAAAGCTAGGATTTCTCAGCTGTGGGGAGACTATGTGTCAAATGAATTAGGCTGATGTGGAGACATATAGCAGTGAGCTAGGGCAGCAATCACACACAGAATTGTGTAACTGTCTTTTCAATTTTGTGCTCTAATTCTGGGTTTTATTGATATCCTTAGTGTTGGGAATTTGTTTTAAGTAAATTATTATTTATAAAGTTGGGTGAGGGTGCATAGTGCTATGCACTCTGAAACACAAAACTAAGATTTTGTATTCAAAGATGAAAAGAAACTGGCCTATGAAACAGGACTAGATATTTTAAGGACCTGTTCTTGCAAAAATATCTAAGGATAAGTTTACTAAGAAAAAAGTTTTTTTTTTTTTCACTAAAAAACAAAGCAAAAAAAACTGCATTCTTACTGGTAAAGAAAAAACAAAAGTCTCAAATGTTTTGCCTCAGTGTTACAAAAATAGTCACACTTTTTTTTTTTGTCTGTATATGCAGAAAATCATTTCAAGCAAGGTTTAAAACACAGGCTTCCACTAAGGGGAAAGAGAAACAAACAAACAGACAAACAAAAACAACCTTTTCAAATTTGAATTTGGATAGAAGCGTCTGTAAATCAGTAAATCAGCCTGTAGGGTGAGAAATCAGTTAAGAAGTTTCTGAAAAAAAATAAATATCCAAACTCTTATTAATAGAAGTAAAGTTAAAACAGTTTAGGGAATATATTTATCTCATAATGATTGCTGTCATGTAACCTGCAGAAGATGACAGTTTCTTTATAGTTTTCTTGAACAATTTCCACTACATAGTAATTCTGGATTTTGCCTAACTTAAAATTCTTTATTTCTAGTTATTAAGCACAGAGCTTTTCAAATGAAATGCTTGGCACAAAGACCTGAAACTAGCAGTATTATCTTACAGATAACTTTAAGACTCTGAATATTGAAAAAGAGTTCACTAAACATCTAGACTTTTTGTTTTCTACAACTGTGAGTATTCTTGTCTCATGTTGCCTCTTTTCATCATTTACTGATACATTTATTCTACCTGAGGACGTATGATTTTTTTTTAATGTTTCTCTTCTATGAAAGCATTTGCTAAAGCAAAAAAAGGAGTTTCAGAAACTATAATTGAATTATATCATTTTTATTTAAAATTTTATTAATTGGACATAGCTGTTAAAAACAGATATCTGGAGGAATAAGTGTTTATGCTGAGTCAAGTCCAATTGCCACAAGATAAAATATTTTTGGAAGTTGTACTTTTTTTAATAACTGGATTCTTTTCTGAGAAGTGAGATACAGCTCAAATCATGTTAAAATAGTTTTAAATGTTAAAATAGTTTTTCAAGATGCTGTTAAACTCTGATTTTTAATATTATAGGCTATGTATGCTATCTATGTTAAAATAGAATATTTCAATTATCAGATGATCGGGTCTTCCTACGAATAATACAGATAAATCCCATGTCTCGAGTTTTCTTTCAATATTTAACATTTGTCATGTCAATCATAAAGACTAAGCATACTGAGTATTCTCACTAAAGATTATTTCATTTCTGCTTCTCACTTAGATTAGCAATTCTCACTAATGGTTGATCTTGCTAAAACTATACTTTTCCTAATTTTGAATTTTTGTCTTTATGAATTTCATTCTATTTTTAAAATACCATCTAGTTTGTACAGTGTTACTCAAAAAGGAAATACAGTATTTGTGGTGTAAACCCAAAACATATGGATAAACAAAATGGAACATAGTAAATTCCCTTTTGTGTTAAAAAAGAGTTCCTCTTTACACATTTCTTGTTTGCAATCTCTTTCTTAATCATTTAAATAATATAGCTTTCATTTTGTCTTTCAAAATTATTCTGAATTACTGCTATATTGAGTTCCAGGTTTCCCTTGATTATTTTTTTTCTCAGAACTGATTTCTCCCTTGTTATATTTTCCTATCCTATGCAATTTCTTCTGTCTTGTAGTCCTTTAATGGCACAATGCATGCAAACAGTAATCACACTGAGGACTATGTTCATGCCTGTAGGTAAGTGTGCAGATAATCTTCCCAGGATTAGGGCCTCTGTTTTCATCATTAGTATTTATTTATATTTTCTATATATGTGTGTTTCTGTCTCTATAACATTATGTCTATTCACTATTTATTAGCTAATTATATTCTTATTTTTATATATGAAAAAAATACAGAGAGAGATGTATTATAGATGTATAGATTTATTCAGTTACTTACGTGTTCACAAACCTGAACTCATTGAAGTAAATTGGCAGGATTTTTAATGCTAAATGCCAGATTTTGAGGTTCTTTTTTATGAGTTCCTTTTCTGTGGCTGGGCTGCAACTTTACTTGTAGTAATCTGTAGGAATTAAAGAGTAAGTGGAGGATAAGGGATTTGTACCCTGTTGAAAGTATTAACATTACTTCCTTCCTTTGACATAATCTCTAACAAGTAGTAAAGTGTTTTTGTTTGGTTTTATATTCTTTCAGCATTCTGGAGCAAGTACTTCTTACTTTTATCAAAACTCTAGTAATTGTAAGGATCAGTGAAAGCTTATTCTAGCAATAGGAGTTGGCAGTGTTATGGAATTTAACAAAGCAACAATCTGCAATATAACTTAACTATCTCTTCATCTATTTAGGGCATTACAGTTCATGTTGAGTACAGAGTGAAGATCTGGAGTCTTTTCTTGTGTTTCAAAACGTCTGTGCATTTCTTTCTAACTAGGAGAAAAAAATACAGAATATACAGCTTTTGTAATGACATTTTCAGCTTGTATGTTTTCATTTTTTACATTCCTGGAGTTTTTTATATTGTTGTAAATTAAACTGTAGGTAGGACTAGTTTTTCATGTATGCAATCATGCATAATTTTTTTGTACATAAGGGTTCTTGTTAACATTGAAACTAAGAGGAGAGTTATTGGGAAAAAAGATAGAAGTATACTCATGTATTTGAGGATTAGGATCTATCAGAAGACATCTTTAGTTCTGTAAAGAGTGAAGTGAATAGATGACATTAGTAACTTGTCTGGAATTTTCAATAGGAGTAATTATTAAAAAGAGGCCAAATAAGAATTTTGTCAAAAGTAATCACTGAAGGGAAAAAAAACAAAAACAAAAACAAACAAAAAAACCTTGAATAAAGTTTTAGCACAGTATGTGATTCATAACTGTGAAAAAACATTTTTTGCATAAGTTTTAAGAATATCCCCAATGTCATGAAAATTCAATGCAGTTTTCTTTAGAAGTTGATTTGGGATACTACTGTGCATCTTCACGACCCTTACAGTGAGATGAATTACAGCAACAGCATATTTCTCAAATAACAGATAGTTGCAAATCCTTTGTCCTTCAGTAGATAATAAAGGTTTTTCTCTTCAAGCAATGAGATGAGAGAAACTTCCCAACTATTTTTTGTCATTCTAGATGTTAGATTGTACCCCTTAACCTGTAACCCTTAAAAATAACATAGCATAATAGCCAGTTGGAGGAAGCTGAATATAGATACACTTTCGAGTCATCAGGATGCACAGAGCAGAAGCCTATGATTTATACACAGTTTGTTCCCAGGTGGTTGTTCTAAATGTGGAAAGCGGAGTTGTGTTGTTCTTTGCGTTTTGTTTGTCTTGTAGGGAGATGCACAGGTACTGCTGTTTTCATTTAATTTCTTCTGTGGGAAATTTTAACAGGGTTTTGGGGTGTTTTGGGATTCCTTGGTGACAAACTTGGCAGTCGTTTATCCATCATAATAGAAACGTTAATTTTGAGCTATTTTATCTTTAGAGGTGCTTCAGTTAATCTTTGAAAAAATTTCTGTGAACCAGCACACAAAATTTTTTTCTGATATAACAAGAATTAAAATGGCCAAAACCTCAGCGTATGTTTCAAGAAATACATTTTTAGGCTCTTGTTTTATTCATTTACTATATTTACTGTGTTAGGAAACTATATTATAATATTGAACTTTCATTTGACCCAGGATCTAGCTTCTGTTCTCTCGTGATACTTGTGCTTCCTGTTTTATATGACCTTTAAAAAATAATGTAAAGCTTTATTTCTTGTATTGAATCCTTGTATGGATCCTCCAGGTGCATCTTTAGTGAGCTACCACACAGCAAAAATATTTGTTGAAGTTATTATATCTAAGAATTTATTTGCAACTCAAGACCGATTTAAAGTGCAAACAAATTTGTTACATTTAAGCCATGTAATTATGGTTATGATCACTGGGGGTCCGTATAATTTTTTTTATTTTTTATTTTTTTTATATTTTGTTAACCCCTCAAACTACTAAAGATATGTATTGTCATTTTGTGTTTTTGTCTAATCTTTCATTTCAAACAGTATCTTTTAATTTCACACTGCAATGGACAATACCATTTCCAACAGAATATTTGATTTGCAGACAGTGGTAGATTGACTTGAGAAAAACAACTGTGAAACTTGTATTTAATAGGATTCTATTTCTTTCTTGGTTAGAATATAATTTAATTTAAATTTTTAAAACATGTAATATTTTCTGGTAAACACCAATAATTATTTGCATTAACCCTTGCCGTAATCTAGTTTTATATTTAATTCATTGAACTTTTGAATTCATATAAAATTTGCCCGTAGACCACTTAATTTATAGAATAGCAATACCAATGTACTTCAATAATAATAATAATTGTTAGCTGCTTTAAAAATGTTTCTGTAAAACCTAATTCCCCCAGTGGGAAATATGTAAGGGTACCTTTCATAATGCTAAGTTCAGAAAAAACATATGTATCCTTTGTAAGTGAGAGAAAACAGAACTCAATGAAAGGAAAAAATATTTAACTGAGTCTTTTTACATTTAATCACATACAATACAAAAGTCCGGTTTATATACGTAATCATGCAAGTAGTAAGTTGCACTGTATTTTAAAGTTTCTGTGCTCGTTTGCAGTTTCACTTTATTTCTTCTAAATTGTAGGAGCCAGTTTTATGATCCCCTTCTTAATGCACTGTCAAATATATTTTAACAAATTATATTTTAAAATTACAGTGTTACTTCAGTGTTGCCTAAATAAGTGATTATTTTCTTCAAGCAGCATCTGTAAGGGAGATTTAATTTCGAAGTGCTTAATTATGATAACAGTTGTTTACAATTCATAGCAAGTAATATTGTTGTTTCAACAAAATTACCAAAACTGTGTTTTTAAAAATGTAATTTTGTGGTGTTAGGATTGCCTTTCCATATTCTGTTTTTAAACTTCTCTTGGCTAGTTGTTGAATACCAGTAATACTCAGATTATTGAAGGGAATGCTCATTTTGACCATACCCTAAACATCTTAAAATTTTTTATCAAATACTTTATGGGAATGCTAATATTACAATTATTATAAATGCTCAAATTTAAGACAGAAAAGTTTCTGTTCATTAATCCTTTCAATAGTCTCAAGAATTTCATTAATAGATTGAATACCTAGAAATGTATTTAATTTTTATTTAAATGCCTGAAACAAAATTACTGGTTATGATATTGGTATACTTCACTAAAATAGAAACAAAACTAAATGCCTAATATCACAGCAATATCATAAATATTGGCTTACAACCTTGTTTTTTAACTAAAGAAAATGTTTAATGAAAACAGTTCAATGGTTAAATGTTTCTAAGAATGAAAAGGAGAATGTGAAAACAATTTCTAAATCTATTGCATCTCTGCCTTGTGGCTTAATATGAGGTCTTATTCTATCTGTACATGAAAAGATCTGTTATGTCTAAGTATTGCATCTTTGTCCCAATATTTGAATACCAATGTGTAGGGATTGTATCATTTTTTATTCATATTCGTTTCAAACATGTAATTATGAGTGAACAGCAAAAACAGTAAAAAAATTATTAACATGGATTTTAATCAACTTGCCTAAGAACAGAGGATGAATCCAAAATATATTTTATGTTAAGTAATGAAGTGGAATGAGTGGTACTTCAGTTCTGCATTCTTTTAATTATGGTGATTCAGTGTTAGTTTTTCTATGAAAAAGTATTTGATTTTTCTCCACATAATGATGTATATAAAAAGTTTATGTTGTCTTTGTAAACTGCCTCTTTCCACACCACAATGCAAAATAATATGGAAAGTGTTCTGTTACTGATGTAGGGACATCAGCATGACTCACTTCATAAATAACCTGAAAAGTGAGTAATCTTTGTGCTTTCAAAAATTAATAGATTATTATAAAAATTTTAGTTTGTTCTATTTCTAAGATTATAAGAGTTTTGTATTAAAAAAAATAAAATAAAAGTCTCAAAGTAGTTTCTAATTTATGTATTTTAATTCCTGATAAGTCAAGTGGGATTATTTTAGTGTTTGAAATGTCAAGTACCTTTCCAAAAGACTGAGACAAGAAGACTGCTTTAGACGCAGTCCTCTGACTAGGTGCCATTGCGCCTATTTTTTAGCTGTATGTACTGAACTGTATTACTTCTAATTATAAAATGCTTAATACAGAAGCTTAACAAAGTCTGTCCATAAGTATATAGTTAGAGGGTTGCTAATACAAAGAGAAAGACAAAAAGATAGATAAAGGAAATTCTTGAGCAATGTAAGAAAACAAATTTAATATAAATTATTTTTTTAAATGTGCAATTTGGATTCTCCTATTCATTTTTATATATATTTTGTGACTGATAGATGACATAACTTCTGTGATGTCAACTTGTTCAGACACCAAAAAAAAAGAAAAGCAAACACTGGGAACATTTGAACATCAGCTGTTAGACATAGTGATTCAGTATAACAAACTTCTAAAACTTTTCAGAAATCTGTATATATTAATACTTACTATTTTTCTTCCAGATCAGTATTTTTTTTCCTATTTGTTTCATTTTGGTTTGATTTGGTTTGTTTTTTAACTTTTTAAATAGAGTTTATATGGTACATAACGCAACTAAACTACCTTTTAGGAACTTACAAACTCAGTAGTTCTGGTAGTAGTCCTGAAATGCAGAAGAAATTTTCTGTACTGCCAAAATGTGAAAGCACTGAAAGTGTTACAGAACTTTTGCGTAAATAATTCTAATATGAAGATATATTAGCAGTATGTCTCTGCTTCAAGTGTGGAAGCATGTATGTTTCTTGAAGAAAAGTGTAGGTCTACATCAGCAATAATAATCGTGTCAAATTTATGTTTAAAAATACTGTAACTCATTTTTATTTTACCAATTCAAGTGGTATTAAGTATCAATTTGTCAACAATGCTAGAAGTTCACATTCCCTTACCTGTGTTTTCATAAGTAACTAATTAGTTTTGTGTATCTTGCTTTTCAAGCACCTGATTTAATACAACTTAAATGGGATTTTCCTAATTTAAGTATCTGGCAGATATCTTAGGTTGGCCACTGACTCACAAAAAAAGGCATCCTAAAATCACTGCTTGCTATTTAAAACATCACTCTCCACAAATTTAACAAGCAGCAAGGAGACAAAAATGTCAGGAATGAATTCAGAAGTTGTTCATCAGCTCATTTATGGGTTATAAGAATTTGTCAAACATCCAGATCTTCCAGATCTTCCTGCATTAGAGATTTAACATGAATATTAGTCAAACTTATTTTTATAACTCAATCAAAAAAACTTAGAAACGTTGCTGGGAAGAGACCTACATGAGTCAGCCTTGTACCCCGGGTGGGGCTGTTACAGGTCTGCTGTAGCTCTGTCTGGCCATTTCTTGAAAACCTCCAGGTTGGTCGCATATGGGAACCCAGAACTGCTGACTATAGAAAGTTATTTGAAACTAACCTTTTTTTCCTAAAAGGAAAAACTAAGCACAGTAGCACATTTTGGGTTGCACTCCCGTTTCTTTGATTTGTACATTTTGCTTAAATCCCTTTCATCAATGATAGCTGGTGCGGGTTTTTTGACCTTGGTGTCACTTGCACATGTGAGGAGTACGAGCCTCTGTAATGGAATGACTCTACAGAAGACTTTGTTCTTTCTTTCTGGGCCCACATGGAGCTGTTTTGATTAGGGCAGGGTGGTTATTTTGTATGTACCAGGAAAGAAGAAAAACAGGTCAGAAAGACAGATCAGTTCTTTATTTTTCCTAGACATGGTTCAACAATTTTTATGTAAACAGAACTTGTTTTCTCTATCGTACTGTGTTCTTGTCAGATAATTAAAAGAGAATTAAGAAACCATTCTGATCAAATATTATTACTGAGGAAATAAAAAAAAAAAATCTCATTTGTCCTTTGATCAATAAATATACAAGTACACCTTGAAACTAAGCTTGCAGGCTAAAGGAACAGCCTGCAAACTAGAGGAGACCTAACTCACAGAGGTCTCTACTCCCCCTGCAATCCGTATTCTCTTCAAGCTTATGATTTATGGCCAGTTAGTTTTGCACAGGTTTTGCAAAAGAGGCTAAAAGATGCCCTGACTTTGTAGTCACACAAAATCCTTTTTGTGATCTTATGTGAAGGGGTTTGCTAACAGCTGTGTGTGCACTTGCATGCATTTAATCGTGACTGCACGTGAATATATAAACATGCGGACAGAAAAAATATCTTGAATGAACACTCTTTGTATTTCTTCCTTATATAATCACAGATGAAAATAATGCCTTTAGCACACATCTTACAAGGATGTCTTTAAGGGAAAAGGAAGAAGACTAAATAGTACTTTCAAATAACTTTTGACTTTTTTGACTTATTTATAATGTGGTTGAACATTTTATAAATAAAGTACATTATCAGTGAATTTCTTCACATGCATTCTTCATGTGTTTTTAAGCAAAATTACAAGGCTAACTATGTAGTATTTCTGGTAAAATAAAGTACAATTTGATTACTCTCTGCTAATGCATAATACCGTTTAATTTGATTGTAGGAGGAGGAAGGTCTCTAATGGAATAGAAATGGACTGTATAAATTAGGTGCACCCTCTAATATTTACCTCTATTCATGCAATTGTAAATATTGCTACTGGTGCCAATGTAACAATACTTGAATTGTAAACAATTTTGAGAAATGGAAATGTGCAAGCACAAAACATAATTCAAATGTATAGAGTGCCTGAATCTCATTGAATTTATCTAACTAACTGCACTTTGGTATTTAAAAATTAAAAATAGAATAGAATGGAATAGAATAGAATGGAATAAAACAAAATGGAATAGAGTAAAACAAAATAAAATGATAATTCTGAAAGCTGTGGAACTAATGATACAATCCATCACACAAGTAAACAGTTCCCCAGTTCATGGAGATTTAATTATGTGGTTCATGTGGGAAGATGCATTGTTAAAGATGGCATGCAAGATCCTGTATTTTTTTAATATTATATATACACATAGCTTTGAACATGGATGAAATTTCCAATCCACACATCTGTGCTCTGTTCCTTTTATAAGATGCTCATGAATTTCTACTATATTTGCAACTTTGTGTATTGTCACTCACCTGATTACCAAAGATTCCAGTAGTAGAGATTTTGAAGCCCCTCACAGTTTGCAGATAAAAAGTCCATAATCTTGAATCAAGATTTAACAAAGACGCATTTGTGTAGTTCCTATGGGAAGTGGCTTAGAAGTGCACACAGAAAGTTAAGCTTATTACTGTACTTGATAATGGAGCCACTGACAGGTCTTTTGTTGAATGAGAGTTGGTGCACATCAGATTTGTGAAAGATGGAAAGCCTTGTTGGTTTTTTTGCTGACACAGAATTTAAATCATGAACATCTGATGATATCACATAGGGAATAAAAGCAGCTTTAGATGAATTGAAATAAAAGAATTCAAAATAAAGCCATTCAGTCATGGCAAGTGACATGTGCAGCCAAGATTTAGAGAAAAAATCCTTGTGTTTTTGCTGTCAGCTGGAACCTTGAGCTGTTCTGGAACAAAAAAAAATAATAAGATCCTGTTTGTTTTTCAAAGTTTTAGCTGATGCGTAAAATATTTTCAAATTCTGCTACATTGTATACAATGAGAGTATGGTTACTTTCAACTCCTTTGACGAGCTTGATGCATGCTTGATCTGTTCTGGAGATATCAACCTTCATTGTTACATTCCACGTTTTGGGGTGGAAATAAGTGTTAACTGTGACCATTTCAAATTCTGGCTGTGTGTTGCTGGATTTCAGTCAAAGTGTATACAGAAAGTATACAGAATGTGACTGTGGGTGCCCTCCTACATAGACCTGTTCTTTCTTCACTTTCCTAACATATTCATGAGCACAACATAGGTAGTTTTGATCTTCTCCAAAGTTAAAAGCCAAACCACATTTTCACTGGAGGGCCAGGCAAGACAGCAAGCTTGCTCAGAAGCTGCCAGTAGCTGCTGATGTCCCTTGGTAGTAACAGAGGAGAAGAGCAGTCCAAGGAGTTGGTAGCTCCAGCAGTTCAACATGGAGTTAGCTAGTACCTTCAGCCAGAATGTGGTCTGTGACTTGGAGAACTCTGAGTTGAGATTTTCAAGAAAAGTAATTCAGGAATAAGGAGTAGCCAGACTGGAAAGCAGTTGTGCATTAAAGCACAGATAATTTGATCTCAGGAGTAGGAAGAATTGCAAGAATGGAGAAGAAGGGGTAAGCAGAATATCTGTGATGAGGTGTGAGGAACACCCATGCTCCTTTACTTGGTTGAAAGAATACACAAACAGGTATGTGCCTTTATCCTTCTCGTTCGCTGTACTGAATGCTAAACTCCTGCCCTGTTCAGCTGCTCTGTTGCTGCTGGAAAGGGAGCATGTAAGAGTGCTTTCAATAAATCCTCTCAGAATTACACATTTAAATGTCTTATATCCATTAAGATTAAAGCCTAAAAACTAGAAAACTGTATAAATTTGGAACAATTATGCTTATATATATTATATATTCAGAAGTTTCTCTTTAGATCATATGCTTTATGAGACAGGTGTTTCTGAAGTTTTAGAAGAAAAGTTGCAGAGAATTAGATCTATGTTCTAACACCATGGAATGTCTTGCTGTCTGATGCATTGTTCATTCATTTGTTTTTTAAAGCTCTGTGTAATAGCAGAATATTTCCATATTAAAAGAGAGAGAGAGAGAGAGAGATGTTGGAATTTTTAAAAAATAGAATATTGTAGACCATGTGGTACAAATACTGACAGGAGGAAAATTGCCACACAGTGGTAGGGTATTGGAGTTACAAATTCGTAGAATCAGGCACTTTTTTGAGTTACTAGGTTACACTCTTATTTACATTTACATTCATAAACTCTTCAGCTACTTCTCCACCTTGGGCCTGCTCAGTAGCTTTCTGAGACTAGATGTGGAGAAGTCTTTATAAAGATAAACTGGAAGTTACAACAGATGTCCATCTCTATTTTCTGTTTATAGTGGCATTGCAAACATCAGGTTTATCACGTGTTTTTATGCAGTAGGTATGTAGAGCAAACATTTCTACTGCCTCTCCATGGTTTTTGTGTTGTCTTGTTTTGTTTTGAAATTACAGTTTCTCTAATTTGCCACTGTTACCTGCAGAAATTTTTCTAAGCTTGTATAGATTTAAATCCCTTGTTCATCAGCTATGCCTTATGCCCTTGGTTTCAATTTAATTCATGAAGCAAGTGAATCCCTAGTTCAAAAATGGCTTCTTTGTGATGAGGTATATTTTTTTAAGTTGTTCTTTCTGGGTGCATGCTTATATCTAATTTCTGCTTCTAATACTTAGTACATACATTTAACTTTTTCAAGAGCCTGTTTTCCATCTTATGTCTTAGTGTAGAGGCATGCAAAGCAAATACTCCAATATTTTAGCTGTTATACTAGGGTGAGAATGCATCCATGGTTGTGTTTTGTTTCTGTCTGCAAAAAGCAATAGGAAAAAAAAAAGATGTATAGTTCTATTTAAAATATTTACATGTGGACTTCTGAATTAGAATATCAGTAATATGATTAAAATCAGATAAAGAATTTATGGGTTTGGCAAAAACTCTTGGACATACAATATTTAAACAGATTTCAGAAATATTGTCATCTAGCATTTGAAATCTATTTTGTGAGCTTCTTGTGAGTATCAGGGTTGATATTTCTAAATCTGTCAGTTTAAAAGTAGGATTAGCTAACAGGCATTTTAAAACACTTCTGTCTATCCAAGTAGCATCTGAGCTCCAGCGGAGCAATATTGATTGATAAAATATTTGTTGCTCTGTCTAGAATCTTTGGCACCAGTTCCTTGTTCTTACTGAAAAAAGGATAGGCTAAAATTACATAAAACTAAGTTAGGTGGGAAAAATAACTACATTTGTGGTAGGGATACATAATATCCTTATGTGTTATGTAATTATGAAACATATGTGTTATGTAATTATGAAAGTATGGATTGATCTTATAAACTATAAGTACTCAGAGTGACATTTTAAAGGGAAAATGAAGATCAAAAATAAAAAATGAATGCAAAAGTGATGTGAATGAGAAAGCTCACAAATTGATCTGTTACTTTAATAGTTTAAATAGGGAACCAAAAGCTTCTTCCTAGTTTGATTCATGAACAAAGAAAAATTTAGTATAGGAAGATGTAGAATATTAGAAAAATCTCTATTGAAAGAAATCTGGGAAATAATTAGCTGGCTGTCAAGGTCCAGGAGGCATCTCTTCTGTCCTGTAGGCACACATAAGCTTCAAGCTTCTGGCAGCAAATAAATGGGAAAAATTATGCACAAAATGCATGCCTGCTTTAGACTACAAATTACACACTGACCATTTCAGAAGGAAAAATGGACATAACTTAATGTAAGAAGCTTTGCAAATGCATTAGTCAGAGAGAACTTACCAGGATAGGATTGGAAAATACAAACAGCAGAGAGAAGCATTTATTTTCTCTGTTTTGTAGAAATTGGCTTCCTGAAGTTTCACTTTTGGATATCGTAGATGACTAGAATTATTTGGGGCTTATCAAATTCCTCTAATCCAGCGAAGTAAGCAAGCATTAGAACATATGAACATGTTATAATATTAGAACAATAATAGAACAATAATATATATTGTATATATATATATATATATTGTGTATATATATATTGTATATATATATAATCTATAATATTAGAACAATATTAGAACATATTTTCCCACTTGAAAGATAAGGCTGCATTAAGTGCTGGGATTGGAAGAACCCTGACAATTTTTCATTTTCAGGTCTTTATATCTTCTTTCAGTGATAGCACACTTGTGAAGTCCTTGTGCCTTGACATAAAAATCCACTGCCTGCCTGCCATGATTTCATAGTTCTGTGCCAGGTAGAACATTTTGCTCTGCTGCTTCCCTTCATGCAGTGTGTATTTGTTAGTCAGATGGTTCGTTCCTGCCCACTAGTGCTACATGCTTAGCATCTGCTCATCCTGTCTTCATGTGGGTAATGCCATTTGTGGATTTCTCTTTTAGTCTCTCCAGTAGGAAGGACAAATTACGCATGTTTTGAGATGCATAATAACTGTCTACTTAAGGTATTAGTGAAAAAAATAAGGTACAATTTGCTCTCTCTACTGAATGTAATTATTGGCTTTGTATATCAGAATAGGTCAGAGACAGAATGAATTGAGCATTGTGTGGAAATAAAGTCAGTAACTGAGAGAAAAGTTTTGAAGAAAGAAGAGGGGTTTAGAGGAAGGCAGAGTGGGGAGGGAAGAGGTAGTATAAAATATATGACAGGATTGAAAAAAAAAAAAAGATAAATTCTTTAAGATGTAGTCTACCCTACTTCTCTGCTTTTTAACTGTCTCCCAAGTCCTATTACCTGGAGGAAAGGCAAATTCCAAAATTGACTGCTGTCACTTTTCCGTTTATTCTACTTCCTCTTAGGGAAAAAGAAAAAAGAAAAGAATTGAAATGTGATAGTTAGGGGTATTTATATCATTTGTAGCTTGCATAACAGAACGTATGTGAAGTATATGTCCTCTGTTATTACTAGTACTTTCCAAGTCAAGGAGCTTCAAATGCTTTAGGTTGTCTGCATGTGGGACAAGACTGCAAGACTGACTACACATACTTTGAGTTGCAGGATAGCTGTCTAGTCAAGGAATTAGAGAAGCAGAAAGTAAAATTACTAAATTCATACCCTGAATTATTTTGCTATAACTTTTGTATATAGGTAAACCAGAACTCTAGTGCTATCTCAACCAACACTGTATCATGAACCATCTGCAAGGCAACACTCTGACCTACTTCATATGTAGCAGTATGGTTTAATACCATCTCTTAACTCACGTACAATGAGTGAGGTTTTGCAATAAGTTGAAATCATAGTATTTTTAAAGCAATATTTCTGTTCCGTATTCTTGAATACTAAAAAGCCTCACTAACAAGCAAATAAGCAAATCTTAGGAAGCTGCATGAAAACTGGAAGAGAAGAAATAAAATAAAACAGCTATCAAGTATGAAACCTACCTGTTGAAAATTATATATTTTGTTATTGATAGTCTTTTATTTTTCCCCCAGACATCCATCACAGCACTTACTAGGGTAAAGCCAAAGCCCCTTTCAGGCTTTACCTAAGCAAAGCTTGAAAACGGAATTGTAACATAACTGGTCAGCAGTGTTTTGATCATCACTTTTTTATCTCATAGTCTCCAGGGGATACAGATGTATTAAATTGAAAAAGAGAATGATGATTTTATCAAATAAGCAGTCTGGTAATTGTGATGGGATACTTCCACAAATGGAACAGTTTTCCAGACATGCAGTGATTCTTGAGCAGATTTCTGCCTTACAATTTAGACAAGTATAAAGTGTTCATTGAATTAACAAGGGAAAAGACCAATTTCTAGTATTGTAGGAAACTTTTATTACAAATGAATGTTCTATACTGAAGCATCAATTTATCTGGTATTGAAGAAAACAAGCTGTATTCATGATATTCAGCAGTTAAAAAATTAAGGCTAGATGTCTCCATGCCCCGTGTTCACAAAACAGCATTGACAGTCCTACTTCTGTTTACTGCAGGCACAGTGCTGGAGAATATCCCTGTTCAGGAAAATGTTGAAATATGGGCTGCTGTGAATAGAGATGGCTATGGAAGGATATATGGAAGTTTAACTGTTATCTGATGATAATGCATGTATTTGCTACATACAGGAATCTTACTAACTGGTCAAGTGTGACTGACACTTATTAATCTATTGATCTTGTTTGATTTTTATGGCATTTTAGTAAATGTGTGTGAAGAAGTTGTGTTCTCACCTCGAAATACTCTGTCTTCCTGAGACGTGTTTTGTTTTTTTTTTTTTTTTAATGTATGAATGTTGCTGTTATAAAATGCAATCCAAGCAGAGGGTGAGTACTAGAAACATTTACTTTTCAGGTCAGTTTTGTGTACTAGAGCCATTACTGACTTGCATGTTTTCAAATAATGATATAATCTGAGGTACCAGGAACCTAGAAGAGTTAATAAGCAAAGTTCAAAACATAAAAGCCTGTGCATAGATGCCTAGAACTCAATAGTGGACACATCAGATTAATACCATGATTTTTTTTTCAGTGAATATTGTTTTTGATATATGGCAGGTTATATTTTTGAAGTGGAGGTGTTATTTTCAGCAAGTGGCAGTTTTCAATGCAGAACTTACCAAATATTCTCTGTAAATATATATATCAATTATATACAGAAATGTTAACATGGTAATAATAACTGGAATACAGCAATGCAAAATTGTCGGGATGACACCATCCTTTCCAGAAGATGTCTAGCAGCATTTTTAGAATAAAAACATGTAGGGACTAGGTAATCCTTCTCACTCTTACACATACAAACAGGTACACTTTGTGCAGAGTCCCCCCAGGGCTGTCTTCCTGTAGCATGCTAAAGCTTACATACCTCTACCCACAGTTTCTTATGTTGGCTAAAATTCCATGCACTTTTTTACCTGTATTTGTCATGCTTAAGCAAGGCAACCAACACATCCCACTGGTTGTTTATTCTTTAAATTCTGTTAGTGTGTCACTTGAAGACAAACAAAATCTATTTATGTCTCTACTTGTAATTGTATTCCTCCATAGGAGCAATATTTTCTATTTTTTTTCTGTAGGATATACTGGGAACTATCTAAATTATTCTTCTGAATATTGCTTGTGATTTGGTTTCTTGCTGGGGGAAAGATTAAGAGAAATTACTAAAAGAGCTGAGAAGCAAGACAGAGGCTTAAATAAGCAGCGTGTCAGTGCAGTACCATACACAGGTTAACTTCACAGAAGTTAGATGCTTGGCACCAGCAAACTTTCAGTACGGTTTTCTTGGGACTTGAGAGTGCAAAAGGCATCTATCTAAAGAATTCATCTGTGAGAAAAGAAAGTGGGAAAATGTCTAGTCAACTCTCTCATAACAAGTCACGGAAAATGAGAAACTTAGGAGATGCAGAAGGGTTTGCTTCATCCAGCCTATGCTGGAAACAAGTTAAGCGGATTTCTCAAGACTGCAAGAAAAATAAAAGAGCTAACTATTTTTAAAACATATGTAGACGTTGTAGTGAGCATCCTTGTTGTTCCTTCTGTGGGAGTAAATATGCAAGTTGCTTCTTGTAATTTTGTAAGTAAATCTTTAAGTCTTGCAAGTAGTTTTATATTGCAATTAATATATTTGTCTGTCTTCTATCATTAACTTTATATGTACTGCCAATACTATTGTAGTCAGTGTAATAATACAGGCAGTCCATACTTTATGAGGCTGAGCATAGTAGCAGTTAATTTTGCTCAGGTGGTCCTTCATGAAAATATGACTGCAGTATGCACAGGTGATATTAGCACGTGATATTTAGCTTTTTATACCTTAAAAGCTGCAGAAATAACTGCACTTTAACATTGCTCTCAGTCTACTTTTTGGAAGTGAAACAAAAATTTAAAACATCAAAACCTGGAAAGATTATATTATGTAGATAAAAAAATAGTACGTTAAGCTCTTTGCCACATTAACATATAGTTTATAATGTAAAGGGAGAACAAGCTCCAGAGGCCAAATTGAGATGGCTTTCTAAGACAGTCTCTAACATACCAAGGAATGACAGAACTTCAGAGGAGTCTAACTGTTCTCCAGGGTAACCCAAGAATAGGTACACCATCTATTATACAGGATTTTTTGTTTCTTTTGGGACATCTGACAGCACACCAGAACAGCCTGATGCCAAAACCAAATAGCTCATCATCTCTAAACATCCTCACATGTCAGCTATAAAAGTGTGTAGGATTCTTTCAAAACCAGGAATTAGATCACAAGACTGAGGCATCTTTTTTTTCGATCAGTTTGGCCACTGAAGTTTTTTAGTCATCCTTATTCTGATGCAAGAATTTGTGATAAATGTGTTTCAAACGGATAGATGTAGTTTCATGTGAAACTGGGGTGCAGTGTTTTTTTGTTTTTGTTTTTTGTCATTTCCTTGCTGACAATTTTGATTTGAAGTTGTCCTTGCGGTTAAAAAGAAACCTGGCATTTGAAAAACTACCTGAGAAGGAATTGATTTGTATGTCTGGCATAATGATATAGTTTGTTATAGTATTACTCATGTTAATTCATTCTGGTTCCGTAATAAAGTTAATTTGTTCTAGTTCCATGGTTGATTATGCTTCTAGGATGGAGGAGGAAGGGAGATGCGGGAAGAAACAAGTTATAGCTCATCATAAACTGTTATTTATTATCTCAGAAAAAGCTAACATTAGTTGTATGATCTTTAATATCTCATACAACATCTAAAATTAATTTACCTGTGTTTACCATTTATCTGTTTTAACTGGGACTATTTCTGTGACAGAACAATCTGGAATGGATTTGGAGTGAAACTTGAGTAGACATATTACTTTAATTTTTTAATATATTAACATCCTAGTATTATTTTTTTTCCAGCAGCTTGTGCTCTACAGAATTAACTCTGGTTTTAATGAAGATGCAACATTTTCATATGATTATAACTGCTGTATATGTAACCTATTTTGCAGGAGATATGTACTAAGTGGGCCAAGTGAGCCAGAAATGTTAACAAAACCTTTTTGTTGTCTAATTAATTTTGTTGTGTAATAACCAATATTTGAGTTTCAGATACAGAAAGCTCAGTCAATTTAAACCCGTAATATATAAAGTACAGAATTCAAGACAAATTCTGAAGTATGTATCCTGAGGCTAAGTCATAGATAGAAAGTTATAGCGGTAGGGCTTTTGCTTGGATTATTTCAATTTGTCTCCATTTTTGAATCTTTCTCACTAAAAGTCAATGTTATAAATTATTGGATTTTTTTGTAAACTTTCCCATAAGTATGCTTACAAATGAAGTAGATATATACAGTCCCAGTAATTTTGGGAGATGCCTGTGTCCCAAAATGTTATAAACTTGTTAGATGGCTTAGCAATAATTGGAATTGCAATGATTCTACTTAGGCATACAGTGTTTTCTGCAGATTTTCCCTTTAGGTGTGGAACCTCAGTACAGCTTAATTTCAGTCCTGTATTTGCATGCACTGATCTCCTTATATCAAAAACATGCAGAAAATCTGTTATGCAACCGGGAGGATGTTTGGTTAGTCTGAAGAATATCAGCATCATAGATGAAGGTAGTTCTTGAAAAATACGCACTTGTATGAGAAATTGTGGCGGACAACTTTAATGATTAGGTCAGGAACTTGCAGTTGTTCGTTTGTGGTTGTTTGTGGTTTTGTTTTTTCTTTTTTTTTTTTTTTAATTCATCCTTCTAATATGGATACTGCTTGTTACTAAATCTCATAGTAAACTAGATGCTGTATATGTACATGCTTACTATTTAAACGCTAACATTCACAGATTAGACATCTAATCATTTATGCCTCATGTAGGTAGGAAGTGAAAGTATTTTATAACGGAAATATGACAGCACCTTAACTGGAAAGGCTGTTCAAGTCATTGGTGCAATTCATCAGCTGTTCTGTACTTCTAGGCTGTTTTCTAGAAATCCATTAAATATGATAGGAAGATGGATTGTGGTCTATTTCTGAATGACATTATAATCGGTACATATGGTAATTAAGATCAGCTTATAGAAATGTTTTCTTCAGGGTCCATCAGTTGGCTAAAAATTTGGAATAATCTGAGAGGGGTGGAACCTAGTAATTTCAGAATTTGTAGTTGTAGAAATATTCAGCATACAAACAGAGGACAAGATTGCTGTTTAACTAATGGTACATTTTCTGTGAGATCTTTGCATTACTGTCTCTCACATAGATATCGAATGACACACAATTTACTGTTGTCATCATATTCTGCTTTAAGAAGACTGTAATTCAGAAATATGTAAAATTTAAAAGGATGTATGAGTGCTAGTATATATTCCATATCATGCAAAACCTTCAAACTAAAAAAGCGGATACCTGAAAAATGTCTCCCTTTTGCTTGCTTGCCAAACAAGCTGTAGAGAATGTGTCACACTACAGCACAGCTTTATGCTACACCAGTCATTGCAGACTCTGCACAGACTTGCTTTCTTGCCCTCTTACCTGATGCTAAAATGAAAACATTGTAAGCAATGATTCTGCAGTTGTTATGTATTGAAGGAAATCCACACAAATTTGTGCACTAACCACATCATTACTTTCTTTTTTCTCTAAATGTTGATGTCTTACATGAGTTTGAGTATCAAAGAGGGTGAGAATTATCTACAAAATGGATAGTGTATTCTTTATGTGGTCCACAGTCAACCATCAAAAGATGCAACAGTATTGCTTTGTATTACATTTCATTTTCATTCTTCACGTTTTTTTAAGGAACTGCTCAGTTAAGCTTCTGTTGTTTAAAAAGGAAAAGCCAGCAGCAAGAAAGATATCTAAGATCTGAAATGTGTAGTCTCCCATAATATTCTTTCTGGCACTTGTCATGGGAAAATAAATGAACCTGGTATCAGGCCTTGAAGTTTTATTAACAGTGAGTATTTTGAATCTGAAAGAGAAGTTTCAGATAATGCATTTCTTTGCAATTCATACCCAAAAGGAAGTTTGAGTACAGCAGGCATTAATCCTTATTATTTTGGTTCAGTTTTAAGTTACTTCCAACAAGTCCCCATCATGAACTAAGACCCTGTTGTGAGATAGTACAAGGCCAACATTTACACTTTGATCTACACAAAACAATAGAATTAAAAAAATAAAAGTAAAAATAAAAACTAAACTAAAGATTGATTGTCATTATCATGTTGTTCATTAATTTTTTTTACACTTAGAAAAAAACAGATGTTTCTTTATAAGTGGGGGTATTGATGGTGTTCTCTCTCACTACAATATCTCAGCATTCATAAAACAATTGCTTCATGTAACATTTTGCCAAGCATTAGCTCGAGCGTTGAAATTTTGCCATGTTTAGCATTCATCTCAGACTAACCCGTTTGTGTCGGTCAAAGTGGTTAATTATTCTGCAGAACAGTACAAGAAGAAAATGTTGCTCTTCCCATGTTAAATCTTTTATAGACCTTTTGGCTTGAAATGCTGTGGTACCTGCAGACTTTGGAAGAGGGGCATGACATTTGGAAGAGCATGATCTTTATATGAGAGACTGTCCTCCTATGGAACAACCAGTCATTTAATCCAAGCTATAAATCTTTGGAGCATTGCAGTTCATGCAAGCTTGTAGAATTTGCAACAGTGAAACATCTGCAGCCTTATCAGTATTAGGCTTCAGTCCCTGCTGCTCCTTCAGCTGACCAGACCATGAATCTGAACAGAACTAGTCAGGGAGGCAGTATTCATCTTGTTTTCCCTGCTTACTGCATCTGTGGATTGAGCTAGGACAGGACACTAACTGAAAGTAGAGCATCTGTCTCTTCTTTGCCGGCAATAATGCTTCTGCTGACAACTTCATATCACGACAAAGAAAGCTCAGTTTCAAAAGCTGAGAAGCCAAAAGTATGCTGAAGGGAAGGGAAAAGGAACAGGAAAAGGTTCAAAGAATATGACCTGGAAGATGGAAGAAGGGGAACCTGGGTTTGACAGAGAGCAAGGTTGAAATGACAAAGACAGGGATGAACTAAGGAGCAATCAAACCAATAGAATGAGAACCCTAAGACTAGATAGTCTTCTTGGGAATGGTGAGAGGAGAGGCTGGGCAATGTAACAAATAGTTCCCAGCTTGTGCCCCAACAATACACTGACTCACAGTCATTCTTTTGGAAGCAGGTCAGCCTTTCAGCTGCAAGGGTTGAACAGTAAGTTTTGCCCAGCCGTGCCTATGAATAGATGTGGCGGGAGCTGTTTAAAGAGGGAATGGTCTTCATGGACATTCAATCTCAAATGCTTCTGAATCAATTGGACAGTATCCTGTGCCAGCTCACAGGGATCCCAATACTTATAATGGGTATGGGATGAGAATTCATCATTGTGAAATCTTCTTTCCACTCATGGTCGTATGGCATACTTGGACAACTCCCAGTTGCTAGAGAGAGCTAGGAAGAGCTGGTAGTTCATGGTAGAGCTCTTAATGATCCTTCTCTGGGTAGGATTTCCAAGGTAATGGCTCTCTGGAATCTGTTCCCAGGAGAAGTCATTTGAATTAATTGCCCCTCTGTGAGTGAGTAGAGCCTCTCACATGCAGAGGCCCTACACCTAACAGCAGTCAAAAGAACTGCTGTAAGGAACAAGAGAAAAGACAGGAAGACTCTGAGCTGGTGTGGAAGAATTAATCTCTGGCTATAATGAAATGGTGACAGAAAGACAAGCTGAATCAAATCTTGTAATGAGCACAGTGACACAGGTTTGGGAGTAGAGCAGAGAGTGAACCTGTCTAGATGAAAGGGAAGGGAAGAACAAATTTCTTGTTGAACTATTCTCAGGCTCTTTCTGCAAATATGAAATAGGTCAATGCAACAAAATAAAGATATGGCAATCTAAGATATAACAATCTACAACAGTACTTGTGTTTATGAAAGCCAATGGACCTAGGTAAGAGGACTTACAAGTCCAGGAGGTTCATAAAACACCTAGATAATAACTTCTTGGTGCAGGTGCTAAGTGAGCCAACTAGGAAAGGCGCCCTCCTAGGTCTGTTGCTGGAGAACAGAGAGGGTCTTGTGGGAGACGTGGCAATTGGTGGCCATCTCGGTCATAGTGACCATGAAGTGGTTGAGTTTAGAATTTATGGTGACAGAAGGAAAACAGCCACCAAAACTTCAGCCCTGGATGTGGGAAAAGCAGACTTCAGGCTGCTCAGGGAATTAGTCAGCAAGGTCCCCTGGGAAACTGTTTTTGAAGGCATTGGTGTCCATCAGTGCTGGTCAATCTTTAAGCACTGCCTCCTAAAAGCTCAAGATCAGGAGATTCCAAATATCGGAAGTCAGGCAAGTGGGGCAGAAGGCTGGCCTGGCTGACCAGGGATCTTCTACTGGAGCTAAGTCGAAAAAAGAAAGTGTACGGCTGCTGGAAGGAGGGTCAGGCGACGATGAAGGAATATAGGGATGCTGTTTGTGTTTGTAGGGAGAAAATTCGTGTGGCCAAAGCCCAACTAGAGTTGAAGCTAGCCATGTCTGTGGGAGACAATAGAAAAGGTTTTTCTAGATATGTGAACAGGAAAAGGAGAACCAAAGAAAACATAGGTCCGCTACTTGATGGGGAGGGTCTCCTCACACCCAATGACATAGTCAAAGCAGAGACGTTTAATGCCTTCTTCACCTCTGTCTTCAACGCTGATGATGGGCTTCGGGACCCAGGGTGCCCTGAGCTGGAGGACCAAGATGGTGGGAATGACAAACTCCCAACCGACCCTGAATGTGTGCAGGATTTGCTGCTCCACCTGGATCCATACAAGTCCATGGGTCTGGATGGGATTCATCCCAGGGTGCTTAAAGAGCTGGCAGACATCATCGCGGGACCTCTCTCAATTATTTTTCAACGATCTTGGGAATCTGGAGAGGTCCCATTGGACTGGAAGCTGGCAAATGTTGTGCCAATTTTCAAGAAGGGTAAGAAAGAAGACCCTAGCAACTACAGGCCTGTCAGTCTCACGTCAGTGCCTGGTAAAATTATGGTTAGGATGATCCTTGAAGTTATTGAAGCGCATCTGGGGGACAATGCAGTCATTGGTCCCCGCCAGCATGGGTTCATGAGGGGTAGGTCCTGCCTAACAAATTTGATTTCCTTTTATGATAAGATCACCCATCTAGTCGATCAAGGGAAACCGCCGATGTGATCTTTTTGGACTTCAGCAATGCTTTTGACACGGTTTCCCATAGGATCCTAGTGGACAAAATGTCCAGCATACAGCTAAACAAAACCATCATACGATGGGTGAGCAATTGGCTGACAGGCAGGGCTCAAAGGATTGTGGTAAATGGGGCCACATCTGGCTGGCGGATGGTCACTATTGGGGTCCCTCAAGGCTCCATTTTAGGGCCAGTCCTCTTCAATGTTTTTATAAATGATTTGGATGTAGGACTAAAAGGTGTTCTGAGCAAATTTGCCGACGACACTAAACTTTAAACTTGGAGGAGTTGTGGACTCGGATGAGGGTGGAAAGGTCTTGCAGAGAGATCTGGACAGATTGGAGAGCTGGGCGATCACCAACCACATGAGGTTTAACAAAAGCAAGTGCCGGGTCCTGCACCTGGGAAGGGCAACCCTGGCTATACGTACAGACTGGGTGATGAGACGCTGGAGAGCAGCCCTGCAGAGAGGGATCTGGGGGTTGTGGTTGACAGCAAGTTGAATATGAGCCAGCAGTGTGCCCTGGCAGCCAGGAGGGCCAATCGTACCCTGGGGTGCATCAAGCATGGCATTGCTAGTCGGTCGAGGGAAGTGATTATCCCGCTCTACTCTGCGCTGGTGCGGCCTCACCTCGAGTACTGTGTGCAGTTCTGGGCACCACAGTACAAAAAGGACATTAAACTGTTGGAGAGTGTCCAGAGGAGGGCGACGAAGATGGTGAAAGGCCTAGAGGGTAAGACGTATGAGGAGCAGCTGAGGTCACTGGGCCTGTTCAGCCTGGAGAAGAGGAGGCTGAGGGGGGACCTCATCGCAGTCTACAACTTCCTCGCGAGAGTGAGTGGAGAGGCAGGTGACCTATTCTCTGTTATCACCAGTGACAGGACCCGTGGGATCGGTGTGAAGCTGAGGCAGGGGAAGTTTAGGCTGGACATCAGGAGGAGGCTCCCAAGAGGGTGGTTGCACACTGGAACAGGCTCCCCAGTGAAGCAGTCACTGCACCGAGCCTGTCTGAATTTAAGAAGCGATTGGACTGTGCACTTAGTCACATGGTCTAAACTTTTGGGCAGACCTGTGCGGTGCCAGGAGTTGGACTTGATGATCCTTATGGGTCCCTTCCAACTCAGGATATTCTGTGATTCTGTGATTCTATGACTTTATAGATCACAGATCGATCAGCACAGACTGCTGTGCCTCGGCCATATGAGGAGGAAAAGGAGAGCAATGGAGCATGGTGGTGTGGAACAAGGTGGAAGTGCTCTTCCTGAGGTTCAAAAGGAGTGCTGTACCGTGTTGGCATGCAGAAGGAGACAGCATCCCATCTGGGGATGCTGAGGGTGGAAGGTTCTGTGATACGGAAGGAAGAGTTATATATATTTGTTTGTAGGTGTATAATCACATAAGTATTTTTGAGGTTACGGTGAGTAATACATAAAGTGTGACAGACTGAGGGTGCTGGGTCTCATGAAAGTGTTTTATTGTGACATGCTACAGAGTCTCACAAAGGATGTCAGATATATGAAGTAATAGCTTTTAAATTAGGGCAGGTCTTTGACAAAGCAGTACTGGCTCGTGCTTTGTTTGAAAGCTTTGGAAAGTTGGAGGGGGTAGAGCAGCATAAAGCTTTTACCATCCTTTAGCATAATGTGGATTGAAAGTACTGAGGATCAGGTTTCTACGATGTGGCTCTAGACGTACAAAGTGTGGCCAAGACGTGTCAACAGGTTGGCAGTCAAAGGTGTCGAAAGATCTTCCAACCCTGTTGAAGACAAGGCTCCTTGCTCCTTGGAAGAGGTTCAGGTATTTGCAGCTTAGTAGCCAGGCGTACATGCAACTATGAGTGATGTAAAGGTGTGGGACAAGCCTATTTGCATAGTCATTCTTTCTTTGGTTAATCAAGGCTGTATTCTGTATCACCAGAAGTTCATTAAACAAGTATATGACTTACCAAGAATATACTGACTAGGTTATTTTTTATTTTTTATTTTTTTCTAGAACACAGCAAGTGTCATATTTTCTCAATTTTTAATGGCATGTATGTGATTTATATCAGGCAACATTTGCCTAGAAATTAGGAATACAACTTAAATGTGCAAAAGCAGCATTTCATTTTTGGTGCTATTGTTTAAATAAAAGTAATGTGAATGCATGGAATGCGTCAGAAAATTAAAAGACTTACCAAAACATGTTTCATGCTAACAGTCTAAACATGCTGAAATTCTTTCATCTGCAGCTAGGGCAGCATTCACAGTTCACTGCCTACTTATTATCACAGGTACTAAAACATGAATGAATACCAAATAGTTAAAACTTCAACCATGGCAAAACAGATCTTACACTCTTATTTGCCTTCTAGAAGATTTTCTGTTGGTTTTGAGTAAATATAATTCCCATATGAGGAAAGCTGAGAGCTTCTTTATTCCTTCATGTTTCCATCATATTTTTCTATTGTGAATATTGATAAGGTAATGCAGAACATTTCTTAGTTATTCAAAAGTTGCCCATAGCACAGTTTAAACAGCATTTATGTTTATCTATGAAGTTGTTTTTCATTAAGAAATTGTGAGGTAAAACCTGGAAGTGTATTTACGTGCTCTTGAAGCATGTCCAGCCTTTAGTTGTGAAGCAGTGCTGCGCTTGCCAGGACATCAGAACTTAATAATAGATGCTAATCTTTCCCTTAGTTTCTCTTTTCTTCCTGACAAAAATAAATAATCAGATGTTTGTCTAGGAACTTTTCTTTCCTTCCCTGCATGCATATTGAAATTCCGCAAATCACTTTTCACCTATTTTTCTTCTGCTTTTGAAATAAAGAGATAATAAACAACCTCCTGTGTTTTACCTTGAAATGTTTGTGAAAACACACTGTTCAGTGTTCAGGGAGTGCTCACCCCGTTACCAATGGCTGATGGAAAGAGGTGATACTGCATGTCCCTTCCTCCTGCACCATTCTCATCCCTCACAGGCTGGGCTGGCTGCCTCACTGTGCGTACTTCATTCTTCCTGTGCATGATATGAGGGAAAAAAGAGGATTTTGCATCTTAGATTTGTTTGAATGCACTGTCAACGTAGGTAGGATTTGGTTAGGATCTGGGTAGGACTGGTTTGCACAGATGGTTACTTTCACATACAAAAGCCGCATCTTTGCACTACATACTGGATTCCTTATGGGGCTGTAAGCTTAGCTGATCATCAGTTTTGGAAACCGGAACAAGTGGCAAACTGCACTCTGGGTTTTATCCTACTCAGCATCCAGACAGATCTGGTTTGGGGGACTTAAATTGAAGTTTTTACAACATTTTGGAAAGTTATGGTGCAAAACAGGAAGAGGCTATACAAAGACTTTATAACCCAGCTGACTGTTTTTTGTTTGTTTGTTTGTTTCCGGCCATCACGTGGTATGTGCATCATATTATCGCTGCTGGGCAGTCTGTGACTTTCCTATTGTCTTCTAGGATACAGATACTATGATGAAATTAATATTCTACCAGATGCAGCTGTTAGCAGCAGGAAACATTTCACAATATTTGGTCAATTAGTTCTGATCTTCCATTAGTACCTATCAATTCTGTGACAAAATTGGCTTTTTAGCCGATTTAACCATTCCTTCACATGACCCCTCAGTAGGTCCCAGTAGGGACTTCATCTTCCTGTGCTGTGCCATAATCATCAAGGATTATGTGCTGTGGATGCTTTGAATGGGTAGGAACACTGGAAAAGGAGACAGCATACTTCTTCTGCGCAAGGAATTTCTAATGCTAGAACTTGGCCTTAGTCTTGCTATCAACCATTTATGAGTTTGTTACAAAAAAATAAAGGGAAGGAGGGGAAGGCAAGGCAAGGCAAGGCAAGGGAAAAGGAAAAAGGAAAAAGAAAAACAAGTAGTGGGATGGAATGCACTGCTACTATAGCAGAGGAAAATCTGACAGCCTAATCAGTATTCTATCAAAGCATTTGATTTTGTAGAACAACATATGATACAACATATCAATGTCATTAGCAGTGACGCACCTTTTGCTTCCAAACTGAACGTGTGCCATTTAGGTTTATTTCTAATGCCTGCTACTAGAGTTAATAGGAAAATGCTATTTTAAAAGATGCCCCTAAAATTTAATTATTATTTCAAAGCTGTTTTAATCATGTTTATAAATGCTAAAATGTTATGAATTGAACAATTGAATGAATCATGCCATCATTGTATAATTAAAACTGACTAAAAGTAAAATTATATTTTAATGGCCCTCTTCTTTTCCCAGTGAGGCCAATGGTAAGAGTCCCATTGACGTCAGAAAGTGCAGGATTAGGCCTTAATATGATCTGCTTTTTTTTTTTTTTCAAGGGTAAATGTTTAGCTGATTGTTTAGTAGCTAGTTCAAAGTTTGTAAATAGAATACATGCTTCCGAGATTACATAAATATTTTTTTTTTAAATCTAGCAGATACCATATTTTTTCCAGCCCTGAAAGCAGATCACTAAAAGATCAATTCAATTGCCTTAGGTTTGTAAAACTGCCTATGTTACTGAAAAGCTAACTTTTTTAGTCCACATAGAATTATTTAATGGGAAAAGCATTAAAGATACCTGAGTTGCTTTGAGATGTGTCCACCTCTGGTTCTGTTCCAGTGGCACAAAGCTGAGTGCAGCTCACTGCCATCTCAAAGTGACAAGCTAGATTCAGCCATTTTGGACTCAGCTCAACTCTTGAATTGTTGGTGCAAGTTTGGATTCAAAAAAACTGGAAAACTCAGTAGAATATCACACAGCAGCATGAAGTTTGTCTCGGGGACAATAAAAATATGGGCCAAAGTATCTGTTGTAAAGTATAGAAATGAGAAGGGTAATGGAATGGCTGTTGGGGTCCACTTTCTTTTTACACACAATCTGCGTATGTATGGGTGAATGGACTGATATTTTTTCCAACTCCAAACCCAGAAAATACAAATAGAGTATTTTTTATTTACTAGGATGGCTGGGATAAAAGAAAATAAGTATGAAATTTGTTTTATGCTATTCCTTTTTCTTTTCTCTTTTTTTTTTTTTCTTTTTGGCTGATTATTCCTCATATATTTGTATTAAAAGCAGAGAAGGGGAAACTTCTGCTCGATATTACTCAAAAGTTAAATTTCTCACTCACTTCTAATGATGTATCACTGTTTTTCAAAACTAACTATAAACACTGCAAGTGTGTATGCATTTTATACAAAATAAATCCGATCCAACTAGAAAGAAATGAGGACAAAAGGTTAAATGTTGTCTGTAGGTAGGAGTTATTAACTGAGAATGTGAGTTTTCTTTCAAATTCTTGATTTGACAAAGGTGACTGAGGACTTTGAAGCTTTTGTTTCTGTGTGTTGGTGATTTCTTGATCTATGGAATTAATAGGGACAAGGAAAAGAAGAAGCAGCACAAATAACCAATGCTTTTCTGACAACTTAATGCAAACAAAAATCCCAGCCAAAATCACTGACATTCCCAAATGTTCTTAGGATGGCTGACACTGTATTTTCTGAAAGGTGATTTGTTTGCCTGAAAGTGTGGCTCGTTTCTAGTTAGAAATAATTATATCTTATGAATCCTGTAATCTAAACATTACAGCTATAATATAAGCAGAGGGGCTTTTCTGAGTCTATAGGTATCTTAATTCTTCAATATATTTCTTTTTCTGCAGTTGGCATTCAAAAATTTAATGTTTTTTGAAAGGTTTTATGTCTGTAAAGAGATTTCTTAAAATGAGAAATACTAATAGGACATTTTTCTTATAAAATGAATTATTAGTGCCTAAAATAGTTTGTATTCTTGTGTTATTGGGATTAAGCATGAGATCAAAATGCACATTAGTATGAGTTGTGGATGCCCCATCCCTGGAGGTGTTCAAGGCCAGGCCGGATGGTGCCTTGGCCAACCTGATCTAGTGGGTGGCATCCCTGCCAGTGGCAGGGGGGTTGGAGTTGGATGATCTTTGAGGTCCCTTCCAACCCGAGCCATTCTGTGGTTCTGCTATTCTATGATACCTACTATGAAAGGGCATTGCTATATACAAACCATACAGTTTTGTAGCTGTTTTAGTGTACAACATTCAGTTTATTCCCTTCATGAAATAAATTTTTATCTTATGGAGCATTTTAAAATTCAATATTCCTTGCAACTGATTCTCACTGCCACTCTCTCTCTGCTACTGTGGTGTTAATGCCAAACCTATTTTTAAGATTTTAAGAGTATAACCCAAGACATAAAGAACATATACCTTCAGGAAAGCTTATGGCAGAGCTGACATAAACAACATTTTGTAAATGGGGGCAGCTAGTATATTCTCAGGTAAAAGAAGTGTAGCTTAGAGAAAAGAGTGGCCAATACAACTGGAACAAGAATGATTTCTTCAATTAATTATTCAGCCTGCATCTTATGGATGCAGACTGAAAAAAAATCTGGACATTAAAAAAAAAATGGACATAATCCAGAATTAATCTTTTCCTGTTCAGGATGAAAAAAAGAAAAGAAATCTGAATGAGCAGTCTAACACAATTGTAATCTAATATTATGTTCTCTCATCTGTTTCTTTGGAATCAAAGTTTTAAAAACACTGATGAAGGTATCCACACAAGCTCTTAAGCCCGGGCAATTTGTTTCATCTGACTTTAACATGTTTTACATACTGTGTATTTAATAAGCAGCAAAGCAGCTAGGCCAATAACAAACCCATACAATATAGACAAAAGAGAACACTGATTTAAGGTCATTGTGTCAAATACAGCAAAATACTCTGTTTATAGCATGTCAGGAATGGCTTTACAATTAGCACTAATTAGTGAGAAAAAAAATCAAAACAGCAGCTTTAAGTAAGGACACTTTTCAGTGCAAGATCAAAGCCATGTCTCTACAGAATAGCAAAGCTATTTAATTGCACTGAAGTGCTAATTGGATTGTGAGGTGCTTTCATGTGTTTCCCCCAATTAGGCAGTCATCCCCGACGAAATCCACCTAAGAAGAGATTATGAGTTTTAAAACTTTTGTCTGCACAGTTGAGACTGGGGTACCTGTGTAAAAACAGTAGTGCCTTCTTTTTACGTAAATTGAGGTCTTTCAGGTCAGGTTACTAGGCTTTCAGGAATGAACAGATAAGGAGCAAAGCAATCCCACACTATGTGATAAACAATTATGTAGATATTCTGTCATTTAGGTGCAAGAAAATAAAGAAAAACTGCAGCTAACCACTCCTTCTCCCCCCATCCCCCTTCTTTTTTTTTTCTTTCTTTTTTTTTTTTTTTTGTTACTTTGTTTACTGGTGCATAGCCTTTAAAGAGAGATTTTGATGCCTGAAGAAAGCCTTGTCTTCAGAGGCTTTATCTGTGCTATGCATTTCTGTTAATTAGACAGAATGGTTTACTTTTAATATCTTTTAGGAAATTTTGCAGCCTTTTCCTGACTTTTACAATTATTTAATTTGTATTATTTGTTTAAAACTGCTGCAACAATTATTCAGCAGACTTAATTTATGACCTTTTATTAACATCATGTACATTTGTAAAGGCACAAAAAGTTGAGATAACAGTGACAATTCATGAACCATACAGTTCATACAGTTTCAGAAAAGCTTTCATTTGTCAGTAGTTGAACTATGTCAAATATTCATAAACCGTGATCCCTCTAGGCAAGGTGCAAATGCACGGTTTTCCTAATGAGATTTATTCTGTGTCCTCAAGAGTCTTGCATGTTCCTCCTCCATGTGCTTAGACAACTTGCTTTCATCCAGTGAGGGATATTTTGAGGAAGCAGAGACTTCTCAGCCTGGTGAAAGTGGCATACAGCAGAGATATGTCTAGATAGACATATAGACACTGTGCATCCTGTGTGTCTTACTGAGATGTAAGTCTGACATCATGCATCCTTGAAGAACTCTGTATGAAATCCCACCAGAAGTAGCTCACAGTCTTATTGAGATTTCTCTGACGGAGCAAAAGTACTTGTGTAAGTCAGAATTCACCCAGATTACCAAGACGTGATGGGTTGGTGGTGGGTGGTGGGATGAATAATGTGGTCACTGTGCAGATTTCCCAACCAAATTCTGAGGGTTGACTCTGTAAAACCTTGCTGCTTTTGTAGTCACAGTGTCCTGGCTGGTGTTGCTTTCCTCCCTGCGTGCTGCAGAGCCCCCCTGCATTTTATATGTCATTAGGATGATCTTTTCTCTTTCCAAGTTAATTGTAATGGAACTTGTACTTCAAAGATTTTAAATTGACTTTGAGAAACCTATGTTGCTTTAGCAATTGTCATGTCACTTTGAAGACCCAGTTACATTGCTTCTTGACTGTGAGAAGAGACCCAACAGAGAATTTGCTAGAATGAATTGCATAGAAATTGCATCCAAAATACATACTTGTATGTGAAGTGTTCTTGAGTTGTTCTTTTTTATTGTTCTGAAGTAAAAGGCTACTGTGCTATTGAAATGTGATAATTTCAGTGCCCAAAGTACATAATTTTATAACCAGGCTAGACCAATAGGCCAATATATCCTGCATCTAGAAAGAACTAGGATTGCTTGTTTTACAGGGAGATGAAAAGGAAAGAAATTGTTCATAAATGAAGACGCATTCTAACCCCAAGCTGTCAGCAGTCAAACTGTAGCATTTTTCTGAAAAGTTGTGACATTAGAAAGTAAGTGCTGTACTGTAATGTTAGCATGGTCCTGTTGCTTATTCAAGTATTTTTGTCATACTTTTCTGTTGCATATGCATTTTATGTTTATAATAAAAAGTAAATATGTCACTGCTTACTCTTTTGAAAGTACTTAGCAAAATATTTAAAGCATGCACTGTAGCTGTGTAAATGGTAGTGTTACTGAAATTACCATTTCATGACTTTTTTATTGTGTTTTATTAATTTACCCGTGTTGTTACATTGCACTAACAGGAAAATGGTTCAAAATTACAGTCTTAGTTTTACTGCATTCATTTCTACCAATAGCAGTGCAATGTGACCTTATACCTAGTGTCTTAAATTCTTCTAGCTTTTAGATAAAAATATACTCTAAACATACATATAAAACTGTGTGGACATGGCCTCCCTCCCCACCCTCCCCCCCCCAGCTGTGTGGATGAGTTTTGTCATTGCTGAAAGTTAGAACTGTTACTTATCCAGGCATCGGGTATCATGAAAACAGTAATTCCAATATCAGCTTTTAAGCAAGGTACTTGTCCGGCTCTGTTTTATTTTCTGTTGAATTATTCCTCTTTTGCATAAGCAGTTTTTATTTTGGCTCATCTCTCAGCTTTTCCTGAGATGACACTGGCAACAGTTAAGCATCTGTTACTAACTGAGTTAAGATTAGTTGTTAAATAACTTAAAAGGAGAAATGAAAAGTCTCAGGATTAATAAGAGTCTATTTCAAATATAGTAAATAGTTAATACTTTATTGTTACTGAATACATGCCTCACACCACAGCTTTTACGTCTAATGTGTCAAAGTAGTTTATTCACTGTCAGTGGCTGAGTTCAATCAGAAACTGTGTCCTTGTATGACCTTGGTCATTGGCATTTTCATCCTTCTTTGGTGTTCAAAAACATATTCTTAAAGGAAACTTGAAAAGCACCAGCTTAACTGGAGCTATGGTGTTTGGGAAAAATTCTTTCTAAGGTCTATGAAAAAAAGTTAGCTCGATTTGCATTAAAAGACTGAAGTGTTCCACTCCTTTATGCTTTTTTCTTTCTTAAATGATCCAGTTTTTCACAGTGTCTATGTGAACATCATTACCATATTGCTCTCAACACTTCAGATCCTACCAGGGTCTGAGCACAATGAAATACAATGGAGGATAAGGGTGCTTTGCAGCTCATTGGAGCAGCCTTTATTTGAAAGTCACAGAGGATGAGCATCCACTTTTTGTTGTTGTTGTTTTAAGTTCCATGAGATCATGTCCTTTTCATTTTCACCTCTCCATCCCATGCGGTGAAAGACTGGAAGTCGTTGGAAGTATATGCCTTCTAAGCATTCCTATATACGTTTTTATTCTGATGAAATTAAAGTTGGCTGCTATTGCTTTTATTTTTTGGAATATCATTGTTCTCAATGTATTTGAAACAAATATATCGAAGATTCACTGGTGTGAATGTTGACTTTCAAGCAGTTCGTATGACTCCTGAACAGTGTCTTCATAGGAGTAGGTGGAGAGGGAACTTAGGAGTACAGATCTGAATGTTATCTCCAGAAAAATATGCTCACTTTCAATTGAAAGGATGGGTTTGAAAGAAATAAGGCACAGGTGATACTCTATCACTCTGAGGTAATTTTTTTGTTTAATAAATTACAGTTTTCCTACAGGTTGGAGCATTTTTCATGGAGAAGGGCTGTTGGTGACACTTTCTAAAGTGCTGCAACATTTTACTAATTTTAAAAAGTCTGCTTCAGATCGATTGTGACCTTATCAATAGGATAGTCTCATTCATCTCCTAAGCAGGCTGCTGTTGCATTGCACACTAATAGCTTTAAGCTGCAGTTACTCGTTTTAGAAAATTCAACACTTGGTAATGCTTTCAAATGAGATTTAGAGAAGGTAAAGCACCGTTGGTAGTTTCCTTCAAGAAAATGGTTTTCACTCTTAAATTCTTAAATTGCAAGTGTAACTTATTAAGCCTTATATTCCATAAAAAATAAAGTGTTTTCTTAAGGATGATTAAGAAAAATGTGGTAGATTCATAGTAAATATAGTTTTCTACATAATATTTAATACTATCAATAATAATTTATTTTAAATAGTTTCCCGAGTCATAGGTGATAAGTGTAGTATAGTCCATAACAATGCCTTTGGCACTCTTCCAGTACATAACTGTTTTCATTTTATTACAATTTGCCCAAAACTTTGCAATGAATTTCTTCAGAGGAGATGCATATTTCAGGTTTACCTTCTAAAACATTTTTCTTCAAGCAGTTCTCACAGAATTACAGAATGGTTGAGGTTGGAAGGGACCTCTGGAGGACATCTGGTCTAACCCTCCAGCTGAAGCAGGGTCACCCAAAGCAGGTTGCCCAAGACCACGTCCAGGGTGCTTTTGAGGACCTCCAAGGAGGAGATCTCCACAACCTCTCTAGGCAACGCTCCACTGCTCAGCCAGCTGCAAACTAAGGAAGTGTTTCCTTATGTTCAGAAGGAACCTCCTGTGTTCCAGTTTGTGCTCCTTGCCTCTTGTCCTGGCACTGGGCACCACTGAAAAGAGCCTGGATCCATCCTCTTTGCATCCACCCCTCAGGTATTTATACACATTGATAAGATTCCCCCTTTAGTTCAGCGGTCTAAAAGAATTAAATTAGGTTCTTTGTATGTGTTAACCATTAGTAAAATAATTTGTTTACTATGTTAACCATTCCTTACTATGTTAGCCATTACTAAAACAATTTCACTGAGTAGCTGTCATGTCTTTGAAATGATGTGAAGTTTGAAGGCAGGGTCATACTGGTATAACTGCTCTCCCTGTACAAATTCATCTACATATGGTTAAATTATAAACTTGAAAAAAACTGTTTGTGTCTATTCAGACAAGACTTATTGGCAGCTAAAATAATGGACTATTTGGCCTGTCGTGGGTATTCTGTATCCCTTCCCAGCTCTTCAATATAAATTGTCTTCAAAGAGGGAACATTTTGTGTCACAAGGCTTCAGGGGCTCTCAGATGCTAAAGGCAGCTGGAAAGTAACCAACCATTTGCTCAGTGGCAGGAATCAGACAAGAAAATCTTTCCCATACAGTGCACTCTCCTCCACCCAGCATTTTGGATCCTGGCAAGCTGGAAGGAAGGAAATTATCTGGACTGAAGAGGAAGGAGCAAAGAAATTAAAATGGGAAGTTAAGCAAGAAGGCATGCAAACAAATGAGGGAAGCAGAGTAGAAGATGGATACTGGAAATGTAAAGAAGAGGGTAAAATCAAAACAAAGGAGAAGGATTATAGCTACGAAATAGAAGGCAACAGTTTGAAGGAACTGGAAAAGGGGAGGGAGATTTTCCAGGTCTGGAGGAGAACAGGACAGAAAATGATGGGAGGCGAGAATCAGGAGCCAATGTGAGCCGGTAACAGGAAGGAGGGGGGACTGGGAAAAAGGCGTGCATGCTCAATAGAGGGTACTCCCCTGGAATCCAGAGATTTTGTGTCATGTTATGTCTCAAGAAGAAGAAACAGAGCATTACACATTTATATGAGTCTCTTTGATGATATTTGAGGATTTTTTACGTTTATAGTTTTGTAAATCATAAGAAAACTGTAACTTAAGAAAGATATTTGTGCAAAGCATTCGACACTCCCACATGAGAGCCTTGTCTCTAAGTTGGAGAGATACGGCTCTGATGGATAGACCACTCACTGGTTAATGAATTGGCTGGATGGTTGCACTCCAAGAGTAACAGTCAATAACTTGATGTCCAAGTGGAGACCAGTAAAAGTGGTGCTCCTCAGGGATCAGTGTTGGGACCGGTGCTGTTTAACATCTTTGTTGGAGATGTGTACAGTGGGATATAGTGCACCCTCAGTAAGCTTGCTGATGGCACCAAGATGGGTGGTGCAGCCATCATGCTAGAGGGAAGGGATGCCATCCAGAGGGACCTGGACAGGCCTGAGAGGTGGGCCTGTGAGAACCTCATGAGGTTCAACAAGGCCAAGTGCAACGCCCTGCACCTGGGTCAGGGCAATCCCAAGCACAAATACAGGCTGGGTGGAGAATGGATTGAGAGAAGCCCTGAGGAGAAGGACCTGGGTGTGTTGAGGGGTGCTGTTGGGGCTGCTTAACATAAGCCAGCAATGTGCGCTTGCAGCCCAGAAATCCTGGGCTGCACCAAAAGCAGCATGGCCAGCAGGGTGAAGGAGGTGATTGTCCCCCTCTACTCTGCTCTCGTGAGACCCCTCTTGAGCCCTGTGTTCAGCTCTGGGGCACCCAGCACAAGAAGGACATGGACCTGTTAGAGAGATTCCAGAGGAGGGCCACGAATACGATCAGAGGGCTGGAGCACTTCTCCTATGAGAAGAGGCTGAGGTAGTTGGGGTTCTTCAGTCTGGAGAAGAGGAGGATCCGGGAAGACCTCATTGCTGCCTTCCAGTACCTAAAGGGGATCTACAGGACAGCAGGAGAGGGACTCTTTGTCAGGGGGTGTAGTGATAGGACAAGGGGTAATGTCTTTAAACTGAAAGATTAAAATGTATTAGACATTAGGAAGAACTTTACTATGTGGGTGATGAGGCACTGGAGCAGGCTGCCCAGAGAAGCTGTGGATGCCCCATCCCTGTAAGTGTACAAGACCAGGTTGGGCAGGACTTTGAGCAACCTGGTCTGGTGGGAGGCAGTGAGGTTGAAACTAAATGGTCTTGAAGGTCCCTTCCAACACAAACCATGCTATTATTTGCTATTATTCCAAGATATTTAATATCAAGATTGTAAGTACTTATTAAGATCAAATTATCCCTGGTAAGGAAAATTATGAATTGTTAGTTGCCTGGTTATTTTGTGTACATTACACAATAAATTTTAAATATGTAATTGCATATTCTTTTTTCTCTCTATTGAAAAGGATGCATTGTTTTCTGAGGATACACAGGAACTGCAATAAGATTGTTGTCTCTGCCTTTTATTGAAGAAGTTGGAAAATACATATTGTATAGATTGGAGACTGCAGAGTGAAGTGTAGTGTCATGCTAAGACAGCTGAATGCTCTGCCAGAGAACTGAATTGCTGCATGCCCCTGCCAGAGAGTTCTTGTGTGATGCCGTGCAAGTGAGGTCTCCAGTCAGGCTCCTCTCTGTGTGTATTGTATTGACCTGCTTTGTTTAGGATGAGTAGGTGAAGTCAGGATGCTCACATGAAGTTTGCTGAAACCTTCTATTGTCAGGCATTTCAACATTATTTGTCAGTTTTGACTCTCCAGCTGTTTCTTGGCTTTAATCCTCATCCCAGTTCCCTGTGTATAAAATTGTGATAATACTACAATGCTATCTAGTTCACATTATAGTTACGGACCTACCTTCAGGTCTTAATTCCTTATGGTATCCCTAAATGATAAGCATAAAAGCATATGGTATGTAAGAATAACACATAATACATTTGGGGGTTAACAAGAAATAGTGAACAGATTTTCATGCATTGACAAGCAATCTATTCTGCACATTCACTGTGGCAGGGCATTGTTGGGATCGCATGCCTAAATCTGTCGTCACCACAAGGAGGCATGAAGGATAAAGTTAAGGTCAGCAACTAACCTCAGTTCTTGTTTTGTCTAACTGTTGAGTATTTGGGTTTACAATGTTCTTTATCACTTCTGTGTTTGAATATGGATTTGTGTCTGTTTCCCCTCCTCTTCTACATACGTATTTAAAAAAAAAAAATTTGCTAATTTCAACTAAGTCTCAAACATATTAAGTTCCAATTAATTTTTTGAAAACAGACTTTTAGGTAAAAGAGAGAAACACTAGTAGCGTCCTCTGTGCAAAAAGTCCAAAATGTCACATGTCAATTCTTATTTGATGTCAGAAGACCCAGGCAAGAATAAGCCACTGTGAATGCCCAAACTATAAGAATGAAGGCTGTATTAGACATCAGTGTGCCTCATCCTCAGTAAGGTTTCCATTTTCAGTTGAATTCTTCAGATCTTGACACGTTTTATTTCCTGTGTGAGATCTCTGATACATAAAAACAAACCAAAACAAAAAATAGAGGTTTTTCTCTGCAGCCTTAGCATAACACAATTAAAAACTCAATCAGCAACAACACAACTCCTTTAGAAACCAGGCTTTATTAGTTCACAAAATGTTGCAGCTAGACGCTTTGTTTTTCTATTTGAATTTTTTTTAATTAACATAATTTTAAAATACTTTGGAAGAAATGCTCAAAAGCCTTCAGTAGTAAGAGGTTGTACTACTGCCAGAACACAAGGCCTTCAGTAGTAAGAGGTTGTACTACTGCCAGAACACAAGGCACTGTTACTTATGTTGTGTATGCCATGTAGTCATGCATGTCCCATGTGCAGTGTAGGACTCCTGAAGACTGAGCCGACGGCCATCTCTGCCCATGTCTTTTGCTTCTAAGAGCATAACGGATTACAAATTTTCTGTTACTTCTACAGTATCCTCAGTTGATGGCTGGATTTGGGGACTAAGTATTTGTATTTGTCACAGTATAATACCAAAATAAAGATATATGGTATGTTCAAAGGCACTTATCTTTGTTTATTGAAACAATTTATTGAATTTGTTACTGTGTGCATACTGCATACCTTCAGTACTTGGGATATCTTGATACTATTACTCACAATCGTGTTAATCTTCAGGAGACCAATTGTTAATGCTGGTATTAACACACTATTTGTCACAGCACCTTGAGGGACTGTTAGCCTGGAGAAGAGAAGGCTGAGAGGGGATCTTATCAGTATGTATAAATATCTGAGGGGTGGTTGTCAGGAAGATGGAGCCAGACTCTTTTTGGTGGTACCCAGCAATAGGACAAGAGGTGACGGGCACAAACTGAAACCCAGGAAGTTCCATCTGAATATGAGAAAGCACGTCTGTACTATGAGGGTGACAGAGCACTGGGACAGGTTGCCCAGAGGGATTGTGGAGTCTCCCTCTCTAGAGATATTCAAAACCTGCCTGGATGCAATCCATGTGCTCTGGGTGACCTTGCTTGGCAGGAGGGTTGGAGTAGAATGATCTCTAGAGGCTCCTCAGCCATTCTGTGATTCTGTAAAATTTCTGGCAACAAACTGGGGAACACACTGTACAGGGCATTGTTTAAAAGTAAATTGACAAGGTTCCTGAGGTCCTTGCCCTTAAGAGTTGATACTCCTTGTATAAAACTGGAGACTAGAGGTACTTAGCCCCTTAAACTAGGAAAAAGTACTTGAGGTACTTAAAAGACCTGTATAACCTTTGAACTATCTCCCTTTTTCAGATTTCTGCAACTTGTCTTCATGGTGACTTTTCAGCATGTTCAGTTTGGAGTTTGGAGAGGGTTTTGTTTGGTTTTGGTTTTGGTTTCTTTTCTTTTTAATTGAAGAAGTACATGCTAACCCTTATGGTTTAAAATATTTAAGCTATCCAGTTCCAATCTGCCCTAAAACTTCATCTTATTCTGGTAAAAAATCTGTTCCATGTCAGTAGACAGCAGAAATACTGAAGAGATATAAACAACTTCAGAACTACTCCCTTATTAATAAAATAAATAATAAAACCTTAACTACTTATGTTTTATATGGTCTTCCAAGTTTGAGTGCACCTGAATGTATGAAAATATATTACTAGATATGAAAAATCCTTCTTAGATGAAATCTTTCTTACATGATTATTTAAAAAAAAATCAATAAAAGGAAGATAATGGCTTTTTTATTCTCAAAGAACATGAAAGAAATGTAATGTCTGCAAAGGTGGAAAGATACAAAGATGATAACCTAAATGTCATTGCTAGAGAAGATAGTGTGGTAGTGTGTGAGATTGAAAGCAAAACGAGATAAAATTGGTCAGTGAATCTTGAAATCAAACAAAAATGTTAATTAGACATACTCTGTTTTTAGGACAGAAAAGGAAATTGTCCTGTTAGTACATATAATATAATGCACACCTGTGTAATCCGTCCAATTCTAATATTTTTTGGTATTTTTTTTTATATTAGAATGATGCAAAACACTGCAAATAGCGTAGCCTTGTAAAAATAGCCTTGTAAAAACTGTCCTTACTTATTTACTTTCTTGTTTAAAACGTGATCTCTACACAGTAAGTGATCAGAATTATTGAAAATGTGGATGAAAACCCTAGCAAAAAAATCTGTTTCCAGACTTGGAAACTGGATTGTGAGAAGTGAGCTGGAATTCTCAAACATGTTGGCTAGAGCCGGCAACAAAACGTGCCGTATGCCAGTAACCTCTGACTTCATGCATGGGTCTGTTACGCTAGCAATTTCATCTCTGTCATGCTTGCTGCAAGGCAAAGGTCTTGCTGACTCTTCCTGCTGTTAAATATCACCTCAAAAAAAAAAGTCAGCTGTTCATATACATATGTTGGTTATTCAAAGAAAACAAATGTGAAGCTCATTGTTATGATTCAAACATTGCCTATGTTAATATATTGCATCAGGAATTATAGACGGCGTGATAATCACCCAGAATTCTTTAATTTGCATGTGGTGATTTTCACATGTAATGACTCATCTTTCATACACAGTAGTGATATATAGCTTACAATTACTAGTTATTAATATTCTATTTTCCAAGCACTCTGTGTATTTACATCCATCCAGACAAAATCATACTTTTATAAACCATGAAGCTACCTATACATAAAAAGTTCTCAAAATGGGAGTTCCATTTTTGGCAAAGTCTGATGGTGATCATCTCTATTGAAAAAAATTTATTACATCTCTGGATTAGTGAAAAATAAACTTTTATGGCAATTATCTTTAAACTGTCTCAGTTACCTTCATTTGAAATTTATTTGTCTTTCTTCATAGAAAGATGCTATTTTCTTTAAGATAATTGAGATCCATATTCAGACCAAACTTTCAAAATTAAATCTGATTGGCTTTTATCAAATTTGATCAACTACCTCATGCCAGTAAGTGTAAGCCACAATTCTATGGGACATGATGCAAAGTGGGTCTCATGACACAGTGCAGCCCTGTTCTGGGTGGTGGGAATTTATCACAGGCGATGGGTTTGTACAGCACCATTAGTTATACTGATGTTATTATTGAGTTTCATTGTATATACCTGCACTTTTTTTTTTTTTTTTTTGGCTCAGGAAGATGTTTAGGAGAAAGAATAGACCCTTTTACCTGCATTTTGCTACTTATGTGAACACTAGAGGAGTAAAAGTTGTGGGCTAATATTAATAACAATAAAATGAATATTGAAATTAGTTTAGGATAGAGGGGATCTATTCCTGTTTATCTTATCACAGATCCATTGTTTATCCAGAGCTAAAATAGCCAAGTTATTTAAAATTAGATATGAGTCTTCTGCAAGCTGAGATTTTATGAGACATGAATAGAATACCAGTCTTTCATGCATCATTTTAAAGATGTTGAGAAGAAAAGTCAAATTATTAGTTTAGTCATTATGGTTTCCTCTTCCATTTAATATTTCTATGTTACAGTATATTGGCTTTAGGAAGCAATTTATTTTGTAAGCAGTACTACCAATGAAGCATGGTTTCCTATGGATTTGTATTTGTGGGCTGAGCTCAGGTTGAGCCCCTGGTATCTAAAAACAAGGATGAGCTCACAGTGCATCTGTTTTCACCAAGTGGTCCTCAGAAAACAGGTCTCAGAAACCTCATAAGAAGTTAGCATCTCTGAGACTTCTCTGTGGGACTTGGTTGGAATTGATCAACAATTCACCTTCAACAGGGGAACTGGATTTTGTTTGTGGCGGTTCAGGAAAAGGCAAGCATGGACATAGCGGCACGTACGTTATATACTTACTTCACCCTTCATTTCCTTAGGGCACTGGGCCAAAAACCCAGTGCTGGTTGCTGGCAGGTCTGATCTTACATCCTGCTGCCAAGTGAGCATGCTGCCTGTATATGTAGGTGCGCAGTCCACTGTAGGGAATTGTGAATCCTGGAGTGCACCACAGTAAATTTTCCTGCAGTGAAAGTGACTAAATATGGAAAATAGTATGTCACAGTAATCTTCATATGTTACAATCTCTTCTTTTGTTCTAGCAAATGAATTCTGTAATCGGCTCTGCAAAGCATTTTACTTTCAGATTTCAAAAATTAATTTTTGGAACTGAGTGGCATTTAGTGGCATTTATATTGTGATACACAACTATTATGAAGAAAGAACAATAACCAGTGTTAACAGAGCTGAAATTAAAAATCCTTTCAAAAAATTCCAGGATGAAACATTCAGCAAAAATGCATTTTAGTATGTTTGATTTGTTTTGTGTGTTAGATTATAAGAACATGAAAGAAAAGACAGAAAAAATTGTTACTTACTATGACCCTTTTTTAAGTTTCTTCCAATGAATTTCAAGTTCTGTGTTTTTTTCTGCACAAATTATTTTAACTTTCTTATTAAAATAAGTATTTCAATGAAATATCGTAAGTTGTGTGATGCAAATTGATCACGGATTATAAGTAAATTCAAAATCATAGCCTAATACATCATTGTACATAATTTTCTTTACAGCTATATTTTATACATGGAAATATTTAAAAATTGTTGTTTAGTAAATACCTGGTTCAATCATAGATGAGATCAGTAGTGATATTTTATTATCTGTCTTTTTGATTCTCAAAATAAATAAAGCAGTGTCTGAAATGATAACATCTTGTGTTAATGCACTTCAGGCCTTTTCTATGTAGTGATGAATTAGCATATATAAACGCATATGAATGTGAGACATAATTCAAATTAATCTGCTCTTGCTGTCATAAACAAAGGGCTGAAGAATAGAAACAAAATCATGTTTCCTACAGTATTGGATTCCAAGTCTTTCATTTCTGCATTTAGAGTTTAATTTCGTAGATCTCCACTAGTATAAGTAGCCCCACTGAAGTATATTATGTTCAGTGTGGAAAAAGATGATTTGTTATGTATTTATATAAAGTATCTATATTTTTGTTTACTTGCATGTAGAAAATTTTAAAATATTAATTGCATTTGGAATCATGATCTTAATTGGAAATGTGTTTTTTTTTCCTTCTTGAGGAGAGTGGATAAAAATATTGAGGTTGGCTTTAAGTTACCAAAGTTACCTTATGTCTTAATAGCCTGCGTTTTTATCATTTTAATCTTCTGCTGGCACTAGAAGCAAAGAATGTATGCTACTTGATAACTGGGTGGCTCTCAATTTAGGAGGATTGATATTTTATCCCAGTGTGTTTTAATTAAATTTAAAAAAATGGTATAAGTCACTGAAAATGAAATAAATATTAATTTTTCAATCCACATTTTAACAGAATTTCTTCAAATAATACATAAAATAATTAACTCATAAGAAGTGTTGTGCATTTCTAAATAAGGACTGCAACTGCAAAATCTTACTGAGATTAAGCATCTTATTAAGTGCATTCTAAATAAACTTCAGATAAACAGATTTTATTTGATCCATGTGGGACCAAATCAAGTGATAGAACAAGAAATAGTTACATAATACTGAAACAGCATGAAAAAAATGTGATTGTTGGTCAATAAAAGAATGTCTCACAGTGAAAATGTTATTACAAATTGCAGTGGAGGAAAGAGCTTCTGACTGGCCTCCTATTCACAGGACAATTTTTTTGATTTATTTATTCATTCAAAACCATTTAATAAAAGTGAGTGATCTTGCAAAATCAGTACTGGCCTCATCTATTCTTTTTTTCATATGAATGCTAACACTCTGTTGTAGTTATACTTCATAATTTGAGAAAAGGCAAGAAAACCATGACTTGAAAAAGACCATAAACTTATTTTACTTTTCCACAAGTACATCTTTTTATCTCATTAACATGGAATTTCCTTTGGAAATGGATTTTCAGATAAGGGGTTCAGTCTTTGGAACTCAGAAGTAGCTGATCTCCATTATACCCTTTTCTTTAAACCCACAGGAATCAAACAAATTAATGTCCTTTGTCATTACCAGCTTAACAACTATCTATGCACTTTTCTCGTGTGTTGGTGTCTCTATGTTGAACCAGAGCTATGCAGAAAGGGGACAGAGTCAGCTGGTGTGTGAATCCCAAATGTCTCTTGGGATCCCAAATCTGTCTGTGATGCTCACAGGGATTCCTGAGCTAAAATGTCAATGTGCTCTTGCGGCCAGGACTCCTGGAGTAGGGTAGGCAGAAATAAATAAAGGTGGTGGAGAATGGATGGAGAGGACAATCCTCTTCCAGACCAGTCCTGGAGAGTACAGTTTTTCAGTCTTAGGCTTGTAGCGTGAACCTGGCCTGATGGGCAGGATATATATTCAGAGAGTGCCACAGTGCTCCAGAACAATGTTACGGCTGCAGTGAAATGCAGACTTCTGAATTGCCTCGTTTCTAGTGGGCTAAATTCAAGTATGAATGTTATTTTTTCTTTTCACTCTGTATTACACTGATAAATGCCACTGTTCTTAGGAACAGAAAGAGCAAGTGTGCATAGTCAACAATAAATATTTCTTCTTTATTTAAAATCACTGCTTAAAATAGCCAAGAGTGTGGCGGCACAGAGTTCAATAATAACATTAATTATTCTCATGCTACTTAATGCCCACAGATATTCCAAATGCACAGTAAGAATGACTGTGAAAATACAAGGAAGTATTTAAATTATACTGGTTTAAAAGTGAAGCATATGGCTATTTCGTATAGGATATGTTACTAGTAATACAGCGTATGGGTGTCCATATGGAAAAGATTGCACTGCCAGTGCTGTAGAGATAAAACTAATATATCACTACTAAGGAGATATAAAAATAAGGCTTAGACACTTGCTGAGTATCGGTGTTGGTAATGGAAGTTCCTGTTTTGTTTATTTTTTTAAAGCATCAGGGTAGATAGAGCAGATTGTTTGTAAAGGTATATATTATTAAATTGCAAAATATAGCAACAAGTTATTGAGATAGATTCATAAGCTAAATTTAATTCAACTTAGTGCATTTCTATAATGGTATACTTGCTGTACTCTGTATTAAAAAATAAATCTGGTCCTATTCATTAAAGTGATCCATGCTATAGTGATGCGATCATACACCACAGTTATGTTACTTAGTCTGCTCCTTTCATTTTTTCTGTATTTTCATGTGGAGGGTCTCCGAGGGGAATTTGTGTGCTCCCCTATTTTCATAGCTGGCAAACAGCCAGTGCTCTCATGTAACGTTTTCTCTACCTTATTTGCTTCCTGCCTCGTCCAGACCATGTTCATCTTTCTTGCTGTTTTCTGTTGGCAACAGCTAGAGCAGGAGTGTTTTCAACTATATGAACCTGAGTGATTAGGATATACAAACCTCCCTGACATCACCTTGTGTCAGGAACATGAGCACTTACTGACAGTGTCTCACCCAGGATATGAGTTAACAGATTTGAAGGTGAAAACCTGTACTGTTAAATATTTGATCCATCACTGATAGTAGGTGCTTCAGTGTGACATGGTATTCAGGTTCAGCACGTTATTTTTTACCTATGCCTAGGACAGATACTCACCAACATAAACATTTGGCTGCATGATGAATTCACAGTTGGACTGATTTAGATATCACTCACATTTCTTCCTTTTTTTGTGTTTTCAACAAAGGTGCTAGTGATTGTGGCAAAATAAAATTTGTGGCAGAATTTTGTAGCACTTTATCAAAGATCTCTGTCAGATTTTTTGTTAGTCTGCTAAAGTTTTCAGTAATGAAAATCATCTGAAAGTCAAGTAATCTTTGGAAGAAACAGTTAAAAGATCTTTCTGAAGATATGTTTAAAGGAGTTTTTGCAGGTGAGGCTAATAAAATTTTATAATATTCCAGTTGGATGATGTTTTGTCTGTGCTCTGTAGAGAACAGCTAAGAACCACATATTGTGTATTGCAAGTTCCTTTTTTTTTTTTTTTAACCTCTGTAAGCGGTAACCTCTGATTTTGTATTCATCTGACGTGCTTATCAGAAGCAACCTTCTAGACAATTCCTACCTGTAGCAATTAATGAAAAAAATGCTTTCCTGGCAAGGTAGTGAAATATTAAACATGCAAGATTATCTTTCGTGCTAGTCAGTGGATCATATAAAATCTAGACTAAGATAAACGACAACATGAAGTCTAGTAATTTCTGTAATAAAGTAAATATATATTTACCGAAAGAAGGGTACAAATATGCTAAGTAGATTTTGAGTCTGAAGTGGTTAAAATCTCTTTAAATGACTTTAAGGTAAAAGTCATACTGAGAAACAACTCTATAGCCAGATGTAAAATTTGTTGGTTGCACAGTTGTTCCTTTTGTTAAAACCCTGTCTTAGATACAGCTTAAACCTGCAAAACTTTTTGTTACTGATTATTTAGCATGCATCAGTAGGAAGTATCAAATTTGAGTACTGTGGATTTTGATGAAAGAAAGCATACAGATTATACTCCTAAAAATCACACTTAAAAAGTATGGCATGACTGTGTTATCTTATACAAATAACAATTTTCATAGAAGATGTGTAAATCATCATCATAGCATGGGATTCATCTCATCTTGTGTTAGCCACAAGTCTAGGTCATCCGTACTTCTTCCATTACTGAGGAGCCAGGCCCATGTCCCCAGGATGATTCTTCTGTTTCAGGCATCTCCAGTAGTACCCCTTCACTGAGCTGGATACAAAGCTTTACATGGTCCTTCTAACTTTCCATGGCTAAAATATTATGAGATTAGTCTGTCCTTGACTTTTTTTTTTAAATATAATTAATGTACCTTTAAAGAGAGAACACATTTATGGTGGCAGATAGTTCATAAAATGTTTGTGTGAAAAACACTTGCTGATACATCATCAAATGCAGTCCTATCTTTGATATTTATCTTTATAAACAGCATTTAGCACTAAGCCTAATCATGCAGTTAGTTTCCTGATAATTTGAAAACAATTTGGCCATTAGCAAACAATATAAGGACAATTATGAAAACACAAATTTGCTTGATGAAAAAGCATTTAAGACAGCCAGTGCTTTTTGTCACTACTAAAAATTGCAGATATATTTTTCTATGTCCCAGTAAATAATCTCATCAATGCATACCATCAGATTTACAGGCTTATTTTCAGATTTGTCTTTCAGAAATTTTAACTACAGTTGTTTCCTTCATCCTACTACAAATTGAGAGGCAATAAAATGTCTGGTTCAATTTGGAACATGTTTTTAGATTTCTCTAAATGTTTCAGCTTTAATCTCATGCAACCACTAACTTAGCTGTGCGTTTGCTGTGAGATATGTCTTGGTGAGAAAGGCAAAATTTGGATGCTAAAAATTAGACCAAGAGAGACTAAGTGAATTGGAATCGTGATGATTTTGGATGTCAAGGGATTCAGGCATGCATCCCACTAATAACAGCCGATCCATCTAGGAGACTTGAGGTTAGAAAGGCAAAAAGACATTTAAATGGTTAGAATCATGGAATTGCACTCAGAGTGCTAGTAAACTTCAGGAAGAAGAGAAGGATAGCTGTGAAATCAAAAAGAAACAACAGAAAAACAAGCAGTCTGGTGGAAAGACAATGCAAGAAGCAGAAGAGTCACGTACAGCTGTGCCAGCTGCAATGAGATAGGTTAGTGTCTGTTTTGGGATTCTTGCTCCCCTGGTTAACAGGAATTATGCCTACCTATTGTTGCCTTCCATATTGTAGTAGATGTACACCCGCTTAAGATCTTGACCTAAGAAAGTTAGGGATCGTTAAGTTAAGAAGTTGTTCATGTGTGTTTGTGCAGTTGTGTTCAGTGTCTGTAGATGTGCTGATTCTGCTCATGCACCAAGGAGATGAAACAGATGTGTTTATGGGCCACCAGGGTAAAATTATGTTCCCTCAGGCAGAGAAAGACACAGTGTCATGAGTTCAGTACTGCACAGGCTTGCTCCCAGGCCAGAAGGTATAGAGGACTTGCTCTGCACCTATCTGTAGGTCCATGCCTCTCAAGACTGCTGAGGATGAGCTGGTGTGAGTTTCCTTAAAAATGTGCAGTGTTTTTTGTGGGTAGGGGAAAATTAATCATGATGCCTTTTGCCACTGTTGTGAGGCTGACTTTAAAATATATGTGACAGAGAACACCACAAAAACACGCACCAGGATGCTCCCAGAGAAGCACTGATAAGTAAAAGAGCATCCCTTTTTGAATGCCACACACAAGTACTTTTTTAACATCTCAAACAGATGTACAAGTTTCTGTTCTGGAAAGTGATTTTTTAAAATGCAATGGTAGCAGTCTAGTTTTATTGTGTTTCATTGATTCACATGCCATGTTTGCTCAGTTCACAGCTATGGTTTTGGGGAATATTTTTTTTCCATTCTTCTGTTCCTGCTGGTACTGCAAACTCCTTTGGCACCTGGAAATTGGTCATGCTTCTGCTGTGCCTCCCTCCAAGCTCTGGTTATACAGTATATGTCCCTCTATTGGCAGAGGATTGCCCAAGTGGAAGCCAGGGCCAATTTCAGTTTGGAATCAATGTAACTACATATGCTGCTTTGCTTCTATGTCTTGTGATTTAAATCTTGCCCATATGAGACGTTACACTGTTTTAATTAAAATGTTTTTAAGTCAATATAGTTAAATCTGTTCAGACTCCTTATACAGAAGCACTTAAACCTGCTTAACCTTTGCTAGAATTGGTTTAGCTAACATTGATAAATTGCTGAAGTAAGCTGAATCAATTTAAGTGAGGTCTTAGCTGGGGTAAGTGCATTTACATTAGACGTTTGCACCAGTTTAACTGGATTTAAAATCAGTCAGTTTAGTTAAATCAATGCATTTTTCCTTGTATAGGCATGACCTTAGTTAAATAACTTTGTTGTTGTGTGAAGCATGGGTCTTACCAAAAAAATAAAAAATAAATAATAATAAACCTTTCTGAAATACTTATTTTTGTTACTAAGTAAATTGGCTGAAGGCTATAAATCATGTTGAATCTTGGTAGGTGGTTGTATACTCAGGATGTTTTTATTTTGTTAGGAGGAAGCTACCTTCTTGGAATCCAGAGGTCTGTAATCTCTGCCTGCTGACCCTGTAACTTTTCTCAGTGTTTAAATTATGATGATGTGGATGAAGTAACAAATTATTGCTCAGTTCGCTAACTGGTCCAGAAGCACAACTGTACTTGTAGAATGATTTCACCAAAAGAAGCTATTTAAGTTATTAAAGGAAATAGACCTATCTGTTCAACATTAATGTGTTATTGTCGATTTAATTGATAGCAGTGATATAATGCAGACATATAATTTTAAATCCTTGATATTTTAAAATAAAAATCCTGATAATCCTTCCAGAAAAAATGTGTTGCTGGAATTCACGGTGAAAAATGTCATCTGCTTTCTGACCCAGCATAAATTCTTACAGAAAGGTCTTGGGAACTCAAGTCTGATCCCCTAAAGTCTTTCCACTTCCAAAAAAGTCTTAGATATCTGAGGAGAAAAAGCTGATAGCCTAAGTAAATGTTCCTTCATGAGGTGTGTTATCTAAATGTTGCTGGTGCACCTTGGAAACATCTAGGACTTCTGTGATTTTTGAGTGTTCTTGGGTTAAAACCACACTCCCTGGGATTTGACAGAAAAAGCTGAAATAAAAATATAATTTTATGTAAAGCACCTAGAGTAAGAGTTTAGGAATCTCTTTTCAGCATTACACTGTAATCCAAAAGTAGATCAATGTGCACAGTAGTAAACAAGAACATTCATTTTTAGTCATTTTTCAACCTTATATCCCCTAAGACTCTATAACAAACATCTAGCTGGTTTTTTGTTTGTTTGTTTTGTGAAAATGAAGTAATTTTGATCTTTCAAGTCAGAGGCTTAAGTAACTGCTTTTATTTTACATGCCAGAAAATAAAATTTAAGTTTTAACAGACACGTTTTTAATAGATATAATTTGCATAATACGATTACATATTTTGCTAATCATCTGCCTATAATACATGCCAGTGTTAAAGAATAAAACGGACTTTGGTGTCAGTTCCTAGGTAAAATGGCAATAATTACTTTGTTTCAGTTTTGTAATATGCTGGAAGTTACATGCTGCGTTACTTAAAAATTGTTTATCTCACTGAGGTTGTCAGGACTGAGCAATAAAACCTTAAATTTGTCATCTTTTGTTCCACAACAGGCAGCGACCCCTTCTTAGACAAAGGTTCCCAAGGGAAAGTAATAGTAATTATGGAGCAGTGTAGCTCTTTGGAAACAGCATTTCCAGGAGAATAGAGGACTTCTGTTAGTCCATGCAAATAGGTCTGATCTCTCATAAAACCCCTAGGATTCCTCTGTTTTTATGGATAACCCCCATAGTTTAATTCATATAAGGTAAAATGCTAGAGCTGTCACAACTGAAAGACACTGGGGACCCTATGCAAGGAGATTAGTTTGGCACTTTATTATCTCATGAACTACCATCTGCAGAAGTGAAAAATCAAATAGACTTAAAATTTTCTTTTTTCAGCATAAACTAGAATCTGCTCTTCACCTTAGGACGTGTATTATCTTCCTGAGATAAAAGTTTTTCTTTAGTTTCATAGGTTTTAAAAAAAAGTTGTAATATTGTCTTTTGCCAAATTACTATCTTCTCCCAACTGTCTATTAGTGAGATTACATTTCCACTCTGTAACTCTTCCTAACGGGCCATGGATATTCTGCAGTACATGCTGGGCACTGGGCTGTGGCCCAGAAAAACTTGAAATCTAAGCTTTTACGTGAGTGATCCATATCTTTTCATTTTAGTCAGATGTAGTTTGTCAGGATCTCTGTTTTCATATCAAAGTTTGTAAGAAGTCTGTGGTACGTGTAATGTATTTGTGCCGATTTCTGTACTCTGGGCTCTCTCAGTACTACAAGGCTGAAATAACATTGAAAATGTTCCAGTGAAATTTGCAGCAGCACATATATTCATAGCAAAATTGACCAAAAAGGAAAAAAAAAAAGGACCCCATACTCATCCAGTTTGACCCCAGACATGTGGTTAGCAACTGATTCTTAACTTTTAATGTAGATTTCTGCAGTTTTCTGTGAAGGTGCAGCGCAAAATTTGACACAGTGGCACAGGCTGACATGTTTATCACAGTTATTTTCCCAGCTGTTTAAATCAGCCTCTACCAAATATTCATTGTATATGTATGAATGTTTTGATATAGCTTGGGGAGTGCTCTCACTATGTGTCTATCTTATTATATCTAATTACGGTAAACTGTAGTCTCAGGATTTTGTTTTTGTTTGCTGCATAGACTTACAGGGATTTGTAGGCAGACCATTTAGCTATGCATGTTTTCAACTGTTAAAGCTGTTAGTAATTCATGTATTGTTTTGGGAAGAACTCCCAGACCAGAAGGTATTTTAGACACACAAATGTGATGCATATAAGAGTTAGAAGTGATAAAATGTTTTGACATATCTCTGAATCCCTTTCTTCCCCCAAAAGAAACAGAAAGATCAGTTTCTTGGGTACAAAGTACCAGAACTGGTTAATGTGTCTTTTCAGTCATCAGAGTTCTCAATATTGACAGTCAGGTTTCTTTTTGCTGTTGATACGGCAAGATCCTTTGAGGGACAAGAGAGGGGAACAGGGAGAGAGAGTGGGAGAGAGAATGCTTTTACCTTTCGTTGCCTGATATTCTTTGCCCTCCATTTTATGACCTGTGGATATATAAACTATGAATGACTGTGTTTGACAAAGCAAGGTTTGAATTATTTGGCCCTTTATAACTAACAATATTCTATACTTCCAGTATGTAAGTGTAGACATTTGCAAAACCTGTATCTTTTTGAAGAAGTTGGTTTAAAGTAGATACTATCTTAAAATGTGATGTTTTAAGAAAATATCTATATGCTGTTGGAATAATTAATGTAATTTCAAGTAGGCATGCAACTAACTGAGATGGGAAAACACTCATCTTAGAATTGGGAAAAGACAGATTTCTGTTCTCTTTGTAAGAAGCAATTCTAGATCAACAGTTAGGCTGCTAATGAAAAGAGATCCTTTTTCTGAAAGCATGAACTGTCCGTCCAGCTGCTGTCAATTTGTTGTAATGCCACTGATCAAAAAAGCAGCAATCATTTTTAAAGGCTTTTGACGTAAGTTCATTTTTAAACATTAACATTTGCTGGAGAAATAAAATTACTCTACACTTAAAGGCGCCTATGTCTTACAGGTAAAATGCAATTTTAATGTTAGTATTTAGAAAATAAATCTCTATTGAAAATGAAATCAACTTCCTGCTTGCCAAATAAAATCATAAAACGAAACTGTCTTATATAAATTCAGCATAAAAAAAGTTTTAGAGCCATGAATGGAACGGATTGCTACTGTATACTCACTTCACTGCAAAGCTAGTCAAGGGATTCAGTTTCATTTCCCTTTTTAATCTTGGTAAAAGCTGTTCCTGAGAGTTTGAAAATGCACCATAGGTGTCCTATTTTCCCATTATTTGCCTCTACATGCTTCTTCTCTTCATGAGACTTTATGATACGACCAGGTTTCCTACACCAGTGGTCAAAGAGAAACAATATATTCTCACAGTTATTATTATTATAATCTCTTTTGTTATGGATGAGAATATGTCCAAAGGCTGCTTTTCCCAGGACAACGCTAATGTTTTTAAATGGCCTCTGCAGGCAACCGGAACTTCAGATCTCTGAGAGTGACACAAGCTACCCTGAAATACTTTCTTTTCTGCACTTAAATGCCAATGAAGGTCGGGGGAGGAGGGGTGAACCTAGGTGGAAAAAGTGTAATTTATGCTGTTGCATGGGAAGAGTGGTAGTGCTTGCAGAACAAGTGCTCAGCTTTGAATTAAAAAATGGTGCTTTATTATTCCTGTCTTCCCTTTCAGGCATTCTGCAGCAAAACTTAGAGTAGCAAAATATTGATTCTGAACGTGCAGAAATTATTAAAGAAAATCATTAAGAGCAATGAACCATGCATAATAACCTCCTATAATTAATGTCAATTAAATTTGATTTTATATTTGTATCACATATAAAAAAGCCAGCATGTCAAAAGGCTAAATAAACTGAAAAAATAATCAGAAAATCCATGCTTAGTTCCTGTCCCTGTCACAGACTTCTTTATGACTTAGGAATCACATTTAGTCTGTTGTGTTCTGCTTTCCTATCTGATAAAAATACCTTTTCTGAAAAGGCATTGAGAGACATACTACCTACAATACCAGTGCTGCAAGTAAGCCTTTTTTGAGGCACATTTTGTTCTAATTACACATTTACACTGGAATACTCTTTCAAGATCCTTCCTAGGACCGCTATATCATTTTGGTGTATCACCAGTAAGTGTTTCTAGTATAGCCATGGTCAAATGCCTTGGTAGTGGAACACAGGCATGGTTTGAAGACCGCAATCAGTGGTGTAATGTAAACATGGAACTCAGATAGGGATTTGTTCTTATGCTTGTTTCTATTTTATGTGAGGAAATTGATACAACAAAGGAAATGCTGGGAACAGGAAAGCTGACAAAATAATGGAAAGATACTCTAGGATTAGCCGTGTGAATGAAGACTTTCAAGTCTTCTAAGCATCCTATCCAGACATTTATCTTATATTGCAAGAGGAGAAGAGAGACCAAGTTTTTCTGTATAACGAAATGGTACTAGTTGCACTACATACATTGTAGAAAGACACTTTTTTAAACACTTTAGATAACCTTGAAACGTAGTGAAATTTTTGAAGAAGGGTTAAAACAAATGCACTATACAAAGACTTGACAAAGATGGTCCTTTGATAGAGGGGAAATTCACTTCAGAAAATGCTTTTTTTAATCTTTTCTATAGTATAGTATAGTAGTATGCTAAAATAATATACACGGTATTTATTAGTAAGCAAAACATTCAGATAAGTTGACATTTTGTGGAAACAAATAAAAAAAGCAAACCAACCAAACAAAAAAAAATCAGTTGTCCTCTTAGGGGAAAAAAAAGATGAATGAATACCACTCAGATGTGTTTTTTTATGCTTCCTGGCAGAGGACTTCCAAGAACTCTCTAGATAAAATAAAGAAGACCTGATCCCTTTCTTTTCAAAAATAACAGTAGAAGTTTTATAGCTGACTGTTGGAGAGGTATTGACCCTGAACACAGCACTATTTCTGTAAAGTGATTTTCAGAACTCCATGCAATAGTTCATCAATTGAGAAAAAGCCTATAATCAAAAGCTATGCACATACACAAGAGGGAAATCAGCTTCATCCTGATTCTTTGACATTTTCTTGCTTTTGAGTAGATATAAATAAAAGTGTGTGTATCAGCTTTTCAGTAGTTACCCTGCAATCAGCTGGCCTAAAGAGACATTTCACAAGTTTTTCTGCATTTTTTCTTTGAACACTACACTTGGTCTTTCACTTTCTTTCACCCTGTTTATGTCTCTGTCTAGGCATATTCATAAAATATAAGGAGGAAAAAGTAAAAGTGTAATTAAATAAGCAAAGAAACAAGTTAACAAAAGAACCTGCTGAAATTTGTTGCGAATTATTATGCTTGCTTATCTATTGTTCATGCTACTATTTGACAATAATCCTCATATCTGCAACTACAGCAGTCAGATCAAAGGTTAAAAAAAAAAAAAAAGATAGCTGGTGCCTTTTCTGTATATGACCTAATTAGATCATGATTTTTATAATCTTCGAAAGCTATTTAATAAACAACATACTAACACTAACATTATGTTAACATACTAACATTATGTAACATACTAACATTTTCCAAAATCTTGTCTTAAAATCTTAGTTTAATTTAATCTACACATATCTTACATTTAGATTTTAATTCTCTGCTGAAGTTAAATTTGAATTCAGCATTTTTCTTATAGGAGAATCCTTTTGAGCAAACTGAGTGTACAAATATCTTATCTACAGCCAAAAAAAAAAAAAATGTTTGGAAAAAATGGTAACTTTAATATGTTATGAAATAAATACATTTTTGAGCTACCTTTTTTTTATAGATGTACTATTTTTTTATTTTCTTTAATGCAATGTCAAATCTAATACTAAGATTTGGGGGTTGTATGTAGGAAGATCTTGAAAAATCAGGATCTTGATGAAAAGCAGTGGGTTTCAGGAGGAAATTGACAAATTGTGCTTAATGAGAATAGCCTTAGTAATAGTCCACATCATAACTGCTTTTAAATGAGCTAATTTTTTTTTTTAATAGTCTTTATTAGCTTTGCTTTTGGTCAGCTTCCTTTTTGTGAGTCACCTGATTTAGCTGATTTCGTAGTGGTGTAGTGAATATGTAATCTATTCAAATCGGAGGTATAAGGGTGAATGGTTCTTTTTGCCTAAGAATCTTTTTGACTTTATTTCTACCAAACTTTGAGAAATAAATTCAATAAAATGGACTGTGAGCTGTACCTGTTACATTGGTTTACCTGGCCAAGCATTAATGTATTTCTTCCATGTTCTGTTGTCTGACTGTTTAAGCTTTTCACTCTTTTCAAGCAACCTAAACAATTATTGCAAATTTTATGTTCTGTTACATGTCTTTTTTCTTGAGTTTCTGTCTTTTTTGTTTGTTTGTTTGTTTGTTTTTGTGGGGTTTGTTACTGTCCCCCATAAATGTTTTGCAAAACCCTTTAAGTTTTAGTGTTTTAGGAATCCATGCTGATATAATACATCTAAAGTAGAGTGGACAGTCTCTTAATGACAGTGGCTGCTCAGAGAAGAATTGTTGTTTTATATATACAGTACTTGTAGTGGGCAATATTCTACAATCTGTCATGGGCATGACAAAACCTTCCTGATGAATTAGTGGTTTAGAGAAATACTGTATTTAGTATAATTTAATGCATGCACAGAACAGTCCAGATCCTAGGTTGCATAAACTAGAATAGTACCACTGAGGTGAGTGAAACTTGAGATTATGACAAGTTAGGTCTATCTGAAATAACTGATAATGTGTATTGTAATGTACTTGTCCTGACATACTAGAAGACAGTTTCCATTGTGTCCGGAAAATGGACCGTAGGTGTGACTGGGAACGTGTGTAACAGAAATTAAAAATTTCTCATGTTTTGCTCAAAGCAAACTCCTCCATGATTCAAAGTGCTGCTGGTAACCTGTAATGTTGAAATTAACAACTTTTAGTGACAATTTGTAGAGTAGTTCTTAGGAAAGAGCCTTATGTTTCTATGGGAATAATCCTCACTTTTTGCTGGGGAATAATGCAGCAGAAGCCATTACCTGACTGCATCCACAGATTTTCTTCCAGAGATTCTCACTGCCCTGCTGCCCACTGGGCCACGTTGCAGATGTTTGTTCAGGTAGGCCTCCAACCACAAGGAGACAGCCACCATCCTCTCTGTGAAGTTGACCAAAGAGAACAACATTCTGTAAGAGTATCCTAACTGGAAGGGTCCTTATTGTGGTTACTGAATGCTTGTAGACATTGATTTCATGATAATATATGATGCAGGCTGAGGGCGGCTGCGTGTGTATTAAATGACAAGTTGCTGCAGCGGGAGCAACCCCAGTGACCAGCATCTCACTTCTGTATCATGTCTGATCTGTTGTAGTTCGGAGTTTACTTCAGATCTAAAGTATTTCCCACATGGCAGAGAAATTCTCTAAGTGTTGTTTCTAAAAAAAAAAAAAAAATACGTATATTTGACATTTATAAAACAAAAAACAACAAGAACAAAAAGAAAGAGACAAATCTTGTTATTGTTTTGCATTAGGATACATCATCTCATTGAGGTGAAAGGCTATAAAATCATATTAAGTGAGTTTTCAAGTACCTTTCTTTCCCCTGTGGTATTTGATCTACCTAGTAAGGGGATAAATGCATTAAAACAAAACAAAACAAGCAAACAAACAAACAAAAAAAGATGACTAAAGCATATGTGGTTATGTACCCTCTCCAGTTTATTCTGTTTTCCTAACATTATGGCTAACCATTCTTTGGTAAAATTATGTGTGAAGTTTATCAGAGTGTAGTCTCAGTAGCTAAAAGATTATTTCAGAGGTTTAATAGAATCCCATAGAATGGATCCATTAATCTATATAGTTTGTAATCCCTGTAGAAGTAGAGTTTGCAAGTGGTTACAGAGATGAATTTGGCATTAATCTGAACATCCTAAACCTGCTGGCAGTGTACATATATTCTAGGGACATTAGTATCATCTAACTACTTACTAAAATCCATGGAAGCAGGAAATAATGTGAAACCTCTGCTTGGGTCCTAGGCAAGCTTCTCTTCTAGTTGATCTGATGCAAGGAACTTGTACAGTTCCTAGTGGAGCTATACAACTATTTCCATGACTTTAAAGCTGCAGCAAAATCTTCTAGCACTGACAGATTATGTTTTGGAGGCCTGTTAAACATTTAGCTGTGGTGAACACTAAATATGGCTCAGCAACAGGTTTATTGCTGTGTGAGGAACTTGCTTCAGATAACTAGGTTGTATGTGTGCTATTGATCCAAACTGGTGAGCAGTTCAGTTGATTTAGAACAGGTTACTGTATGGATTTAATTTCTGAAAATTGTCTCTGAAGTCTGGCAATTCCGAATAGCCTTTTTTGAAAAAGAAATTGTTTCTTTTAACAGTACTCACTGTTAAAACATTTTGGCTACATGGTAGTATATTCTAAAATTGAGAAGCAAACTTGTTAACATAAGGCTTAAATAGCTGGTGTTTGTTTTTGTTTTTGTTTTTGTTTTATTATTATTACTACAGTGTTTGACATCTTTGGGGTATTTAGAATAAACAACAGATCGATCTAGCTCTTTTTTATTTTTATTTTTTTTTTTTTAGCAAAACACTGTAACTACTCTCTTACACTTAGTGCACTCTCTTATTTAAAGGTCTTCCAGTGTTTTCCTTTAGCCAGTGGGAAAGATGCTTACATTTTGGTTTATAATGGAGTCTGAACAATTAAAGTTTGCATTTTTCACTGAGATGAAGAAGGAAGTTTCTTTCTAATTTGGCTACGTAATGAAGACTGAGATATGACAGAGGGCTGCCTACATAGCTATCAAGTTATACCAGGTAAAAGAGATCAGTTTCAGCAAAATGGATTAGTTTAGAAGAAGCATCCAGATAATTGATTTTATACCAGATGATATTTATGTTTGCTGGTAAAGTGTTCTGTATATGAATATTTTTCAGTTGTTCTCTGCTTTAAAATGATTAAACAGAAGTAAACAAGCAGGAATTATGTTTGGCAAGGAGACTTCAATTTTTTTCTGGCTGTGATCTCCACTCCATTAACTCATCTTCATCTATTGACTTGAGAGCACATTAAGGCAATGTGCTCTTCTTGAAACTATGTATGAGAGCTGTTGAAAAATTCTGGCTAGAACAGAATATTGCTGCCTGCTGCCTTAGTGGATTCTCTTCAGATATTTTTGATACACACTCCAGAGTATGCTCTAGTTTTTATATAGTTTTACTGCATTGAAGATGTTGATTTTACTGTAAGACCTTGTACGATTTTGTTCCAGATAATTTCTCTAGGCGTGTTCTGGCCTACAAGTTAAATTTAGTTCAGTAGCTAGCTCCCAACTAGAATAGACAAAGACGTTATAGTATCTCACTGTAAAAGACTGATGATTTCATATGATGTCTCAGGATCCTGGACTTTAATCTCCCAATGATCCTTATAGTGTCTTTCTTTGTGAGAGTAATGTTTACATTTTTATCTTTCTATTGAGGCTTTTTAAAGGAGGAGTGAATGCCTGTGGAAGGCTTGGGGGTAGAGAGTGTTTCTCACATGATTTTAAAAATTATGAGACTTACAAGTGATGAAGAATCACTTTGAGCAATCAATTCTTTTGATGCATTCTTAATCTTTTTTTTTTTAAGAGGTCTGTGCAGAATTGCTTAGTACATTGTACACTTGTACAAATACACTTTTACATTTAATAAATGCATGCTTCTGTTTAAAATTAAGCATCTTTGATATCTATAATACAGTCTTTTTCCTGCTTTAAATGTGACTATGAAATTTTGCTTTTTGTGCACTGTATGATGGAAACAAACCCTTCCAAGCATCTGCTACATTTATACAAAACATAAAGGCTTTTTTTTTTTTTTTAATATACCCATGTTAGTGTACCTATTGAGTTGTACTAGTGGTGTTCAGCCTTCTTTAGTTTGTGGTTCTCTAATAATTTTCTAATGGAAATGTGGTCATTCTAGAAATATGTATAGATTACTGCATGTAGTATTCAAGTCTTTATGGAGCCTTCAGAAGTATTTCACAGATTCCTACAGTCCAGAGAACACTGTTTGAAAACTACTGCATTATGCCAACAAAAAAAATTTGTTTGTGGTTATTCTCTCTAAACCAAATCATGCCAATAAATTAAGTGGTATTTTAGAAAAAGAATGTTATAGAAATGTAAATTAGTTGTTGCATTATAAAATATTAAGAAAACTTGATAAGTAATTTTTTTTTTCATTTCTTTGTTTATTTTGTGACATTTGCAATATAATTCCATTAAACTTCTTTTGGCTGTACCTCTAGCTATTAGAAAGATAAAGGGAATTTGTAGCTGGTGTAATTCAGATGTTTCCCTGACTGAGTTTAAAACTTCAACTGGGACATAATACCTGGATGTGATTGGATTAATAAAGCAACAAGCTGATGCTTACCATACTATTTATTAATAACGCTTACAGGTGCCATCTGTTTATAATTTTAATCATTTTAAAAGCCATCACTTTTATCATTTTAATTAACCTGCCATGAATTTATTTGTAATTTTTGCTTGCAAAACAGGATCTATTTTGCTTAGTTTATCTTTCTGGGGTAAGAAAGGAGGATAGTTTACTTTCTATTTACATAGATATCCCAGAAAGGGGATATTTATTTAAAACAATCTGGTTTTCATGGAAAATTAAATGAAATCTTAGACAAAAAAAAATGGACTACGACTTAGTGATGGACCTATAATTACAATCTAAGACTAAATCCCTAACTTGTCAACTTAATGGAAGGTTCTCAGTAAAGAAAAATAAGTTATATTAATGGTATGTGACAATACCATTTGCTGATATAATCAGTCAGAAATGAACTCCATTAATTTTGAAGAAAACAAGAATACAACAGGCACAAACTGAAGCACAGGAGTTTCCAGCTGAATGTGAAGGGGCACTTCTGTACTGTGAGGGTGACAGAGCACTGGGACAGGTTGCCCAGCGAGGTTGTGGAGTCTGTGAATATCTCCTTCTCTGGAGATATTCAAAACCCACCTGGATGCCGTCCTGCACAATGTACTCTAGGTGATGCTGCTCAGCAGGGGGGTTAGACTAGATGATCTCCAGAGGTCCCTTCCAACCTCGGCCATTCTGTGATTCTGTGAACATGGGTGTGCTGGGACTTTTTTTGACCGAAACTGTGATGTGAAAGATAAGTGCCATCTTCATTGTTTTCACTAGATCTTAGAAGACTGAATAAAAGAACTTACATTTGAGGATTTTGTTTGTTGGAATTTTCTCTTTTTAGAGGCTTTGGGAGTGATTTTGGCATACGGTCTGTGGAATCTGGAGAGTAGAAGAGAAACCTTGTCATCTCCATACTTTCCAGTTAGATTCATTCTTTTCTCTCTCACTTACCTTCTCTGTCTTAGATCTTCTAATAGTAACAGGCCAATAGAAAGAAAGGAAAATTTTCACAGATTTCCTCTGCTTTCCTTTGCTGTTTAGTGGCAAAAAGGATTAGTGGGTGAAGATCATCAACCATAATGGACTCCCTTTCTCCTGCCTTCCACTGAGTGGAAGTTACAGCTACTGTGCATCTACTAAACTTTTTCTATATGTGAATGAACACAGTATTATTTTTTACAAGATACGGCTTGCTTTAGTGAAGCAACTTCAATTTCCTGAATTTTTAATGTAGCTATATTGGGGGGGGGGGGGGGGGCGGGCAATGAAAGAGGACTATGGCCTTTGTTCAGCTTAAAAGATAAGTACCCCATACACCTCTAAAATGTGCTCACAACTGAACAACATATTAATGGATTCCTGTGTGATTCTGCAATTCAGGAAGTTTGTGGACATAATTTGTCTGCCATAGCTCATTAAAAAGTAGGTATATGGATAATTTTGAATTATCCTAATTTTAGTGTCACTTCAATTGAAAATAATAAAAATTAATCAGTAGTAAATGTTATATGTTCATTGTTGTTTTTCATTTGAGTATTCTTTGAGTTTTGATTCTGTATTCAATTTTACTGATCAATTTACAGATTGATCATTTAATTTTTGTAATTAGCTAATACGGTAGGAGTTATCCTTTTCTTGAGTAGGACACTGAGCAATAGAAGAGCTGGGAAAAAAAAGGCAGAGTAACAAACAGAACTTACAGAAAATATTTGAAATAGCTGGCTTTGGAATGCTGGAAGAAGAGCCAGCCTTCCAATGTGGGCTTCTTATCAGTAAGATACTGTTATCTATTAGTGTCCTAACTGATATCCTAGCTAATAATGTAATAATGGATTTTACAAGGTAGGTTCTATGGATTTTACAGAGTAGGCATCTTTTTCTTTTTTTTTCCAACAACCAAAAAGTTTAACTACAAGTGATACAGGTGTATAACAGTAAACATAGAGTTTTGGCACAAGTACTGTTTTGGATTAAAAGAAATATAAACTTTTTTTTTTGAAACAATTACTGTCAATATGATTGAGGACAGAGATAGTATGGCAAAAAGCAATATCAACAAAATATGGTGGAAGACCATTTCAAGTTTGGGGACCTATTGTCTGCAATATAGTAGAACAGAAGACATCCAGAATAAAAGCAATGCTCACAGCTGAGAAAAACAGAGATATTGATCTATGGCAAGGATCAATTTTGTATTTTTTTTTCTCACTACATGCACAAAGGTGTGTTTGGTCTTGACAATTATCTGTAGCAGGACTGTTGATATTTCTGAGTAATGTTCACAGAAAATAATGGCTAGCAGAGAGAGGAAAATACTTCTGTAACTCCTTGACAAAAGTTTGTTCTGTGCTTTTTCTCTTCTTATTATTGAAGAAAAATGAGATCTATGGATTTGATTTTTAAATGTTTTTGTACTGAGGTTTTTGTTTAGTCTACTTCCTGCCTGGTCAGTAGTTTCTGTGAATATACAATTCAGGTAAATAGTAATAGTTTTGGAATTTCAATAGCATGCAGATTAGGCCTAATTTTGGAAATAATTTACTAGCATTTCTCCCACAGGAAAATTTCCTTTATATGGGGATGCATAATTGTAATTTGTAATGTAAATTGTAATTTCTTGAACCAGAATAGTTAGCTGAGACTGGGGCCATATACCCCATACAATAAGCAGTCCATAATGGAACATGGAGCAACTCAGTCCCTATAAAAGATGCCAGAGCATGAGTCAGAGAAGAGTTAATTTATCTGCTAAGATCATGAATATAGAAATTTCAGTTATGACAGTAACTGCATGTAGTTTTTGGTATTTAAATATCCTGCTTTTTGAAAAAAAAAAAACTCATACACAGTACAAACTGAGAAATTTTTGTTTTTATGGGGCCTTGAGAAATTTGGCTTGGTGGAAGGTGTCTCTTGCCATGGCAGGGGGATGGAATTAGATTATCTTTAAGGTCCCTTCCAACCCAAACCATTCTATGATTCTGTGAGCTTCTAATCTAGTTCTGTCCATGTGCATGCCCATTCTTTATCTAGCTAATTTTCACAAAATTATTCTTACTTTATTAAAACCTGGTTTTATTTCAGTTTTGAGTTTCTTTTGAAAAAGATATGCCACATAAAATTATTAGGTAAGCTATTGTATTCTTACATAACATTATAAAAGGGAACTTTTTCCACGTTTATATTAACCAGCCAAAAGGAAAATTAGTACCCAATGAGCAACTGAGATAAGCAGCCAGTTTAGCGAGTGGCAAGTCTGTGCATTTCTTTTTTTTTTTAAACCATTTTTATATTGGAAATTTGGAATTTTATTAATGCATAGCACTAGTAATTAGAAATGTTCTAATTATCATAAACTCTTCCATATTTTCTGATCCAGTTTAATAAAACTTCCAGGTTTTGTCAGAGAGAAAAGGTTTTACTGTGCTAAACTGTGCCCTGGATAGTTCCGATGGAAATGGCCTTTATTGTTAAGGGGATAGATTAGATGCCTGAATGTGAACTATACTGGAGAAATACTTCAGAAAGCAAGTATTTTTCAAGCCCTTAGGAACTGACATTTTTTGTTTGCATTTCATCTTGCTAATTGTTGTTCAAAGAGTTCCTTAGGTGATTACACTCAGCTAATTTTATGAAGTTTCATTCTATTCATTATGTAGGACAGCTAATTAATGCTGGTAATATTATTCTAAGGAAGAACGTGTAACTGTTCAGCTATAGACACCTTGCACATGTACTGTAGTTGTCATTATCTGAAGACAGTTTGATGACTGCATTGAACTATTCTGCAAGAAATTAGGGATAAATACCTTTTTCTTTTTCATGGAAACATGGCTCTAGCTGTCTTGCTAGAATATTCACAGCACCCTTCAGATATTTAACAGGAAAGGTCTTCAAAATGAATTCCCTGAAAGTAGTTCCTTCATTATTTTTCAAGCTTGCTTGTGATGATTCACAGTATGAAACCTTTATAAATTTTATTCAATTCCCCTTGTCAGTTGTACTCACTCTCAGCATCCAGTTGTATTGATTTATATGAACAACCTCAGTTTCATTAGTCATGATGAAATTAATGGCAAGTTGCATCATTTTTCTCTGACTGTGTTTCCAAAAGCAGAACAATATATCTGCATTGGAACATATTAAATTTTATGTTAACAGACACAAAATCCTGTGTTAAAGTTAATTCATGTTGAGATGTAGAGTGATACATGCTGACAAAAACAGAAAAATGCAAAATTGATGCTGACAGTCTGTCCTTCCCTGATTGTATAGATTTGCAGCAGCACATGCAGTATGTAACTTCATGCTATGATTCAAAACCTAAGCAACAATCGGCACAATAGCAGACATTCAGAACAGTCTGTCAGCCACCGCATCAAATTTTATTTTCTTTTTTTGGAGATCTTTAGGGATCTACTTCTGTAGATCCTGATTCTGTATCTACTTTCAGTAATAGATTGTTACTCAAAACAATTTTAAGAAAATTATATTGATTCCAGAATTTATCGAAGCAAAATAAATACATATATATTACATATAAAAGTATATGTTGTTTTCAATATTGTTTTATTTTTAATTAAAATGTGACATAGAGTTACATTTTGACAACATCATAGAACCTATTTTGTCAAATGTGCATGTGATTCTGTTATGTATTACTGTGTATTCTACTTCTGGAAAGTTAATCTAGACTTTGAATTAACTGCATGAAGCCTCTTCATGCCCTCTTCCATGGGTGCCTGGTCTCTGTGAAGATTCAGCTCTCCTTGACAAAATGCTGTGCTTAGACTTCTGCTGATCACTGCAAAGCCTTTAGCAGTGAATGGTATTCCCAGAGCTGTCTTCAATATTCATGTACAAATGCACTCAGGCATAATTAGATAAAAAGTCTGCACAAGCTTAAGGTTGTAAAATTGGTATTATTGCTGCCTAGATTTGTATCATCCTGCATGTCCTAGCTTCATACCCATCCCGTCCTACTTGTTCCCCATAAGTGGTGGAAATAGAAACAACATTGTACCTGCTATAACTATATGTATTCCTCCTGTGGAATCACATTGGCTGGTGTCAATAGCAAATTATGTCTTCAAAAAATGTTCCTGGTGGTCAGATTCAGTTTGGGAAGAATTATGTTGTGCCATATCTTTAGCTTTCCGAATACTTTTGAACTATTCTTCAGAATATTATTTTAAATCTAGAGAAACCTTTAGTGTTAGTTCCATAAATAGAAAATCGTTGTGGATGAAAGAAGACAAAACCAGTGTACAAGTTGCTTTTATCCAGATTAAAAAAAAAAAAAAATCCACAAGGAAAAGCTTTTGGTAGAAATCCAAAATAAAATTAAAAGGTATGAAAGAGTTGAAAGGTCAATGATGGTGCACTTGAATAAATCCTACATTTTAGACTTTCTTTTTTAATGCTGTGGAAATGTCACAGTTCTATCTCAGTCATGTAGCCATACAACTACATAATTTTTGTCTTTATGGACTTTTTTTTTTTTTTTTTTTTTAACATACTGTTGTCCTCAAGACTGTGGCAGTTAGCCACTGGTCTCTTGGAGACAAATTTGACAATCAGTGGGTGTGATGGTGTATGGGATATATTGAGGCTTGGCATTGAAGTGGTTTGTTTGATCAATTTTTTTTAGCAGATCACAATACAGCCAAATTATTACAAATGTTCGTGGTTCTTGATGCCAACTTGTTTTCAGAAGTCCAGCTGCAGACTATTGTGATCTTATTTATTTTCATGCTTTCTTCTTATTACTTTATTTAACTTTTCAAAAGTATAGTAATAAGAAAGCATGAAAATTAATTAATTAATTAATTAATTAATAGAAAAATAAATAGAAAAATAAATAAGTAAAATTAAGCCCAGAAGTAGTTAGAGAGGAAAACACAATGTGTTAGGGAACGATACTCCAGGACTATGAGGAGTTTTAGTAGACATATTGGTACACTCTGTTGTTATGTATTCATGGACTTATGTGGGCTCCATAGATATGACTATGTACATATGCATAGGAATTTTTCCCTGTTTTGCTTTTTTCATGTCCTTCTCTGTTCCACTCTTCTCTTCTTTAAAAATGTGTTATATTTCATGCACATGATCACTCACCTTGTATCTAGCCCTTTCATACAGCTAGTTGCCATTTTATAACATAATCCAGAGTGTCTTGAAGTCAAGCAATTTTTTTCACGCTGTTCAGTGCAATTCTGTCAGACTGATATTCCTAGTTGCTAGACATATAACTTTACAAGAATTAGCAACTGATTTATTGCATGAATCTCATTTTTCCAGTCTTCATTTAATATTTTACAGGAAGGCTAAGTAAGGAGAGCGAATATGACCTGGCTGAAAAATAGTTAGAAAAATAGATATGCAATTTTGCATGAACGGTAAATATTGTATCATTACCTTAAAAATGCATTGGATATGTTTCTGGGAATTAAAAAACACAGCCCTCAAATGCTTGCTGAAATGCACAAATAGTCTGTTTGGTGTAACACCTCACTCTCTGTGCTGTAGTGATATATGTGCTTTTATTGCCCATTATTTTGTGTATGTGTGTTTTGGTGAGCAGTCAGATATCTACTTCTTGCTGAGTACTGAACAGTTATACACCAGGAGTTTTACAACAAAATCCACAACTTTCAAAAGCCATTTGCTTCCATTTTTAGATTGTGCATGTAAAATTTTATTTTTGTAAGGAGTATTTGTCTTCTAGTTAGCATTTATTTGGTTCCTTTATCTCCATTGAATTCAATTTTATATGCTAAAAAAGCATCTATTGTATTTATTTGCTGCTAAGTTCATAAAAACATAAGAGTTATTATACTGAAACATGGTTTAAGTAGTCATTGTTCTCTTCTCACCTTCAAACAGTGTGAAATTCTTCATGGGAGTAAAAGTTCCTTCAGTACATTATTCAAAAGTAACATGCTATCATGCATTTGTTAGATGCTTGCCTTCCTCCAGTGTTTTGGTGTTTTTGATGTGTCCTTCAAATTGATAAATTTGTGAGTCCTCCTTTTTGAAAGGGTAAAATGCACAATTCTATTGTTCTTCAGTTTAGGACCTCTGTTTTCAATATTTTCCCTCCATGGCAGAATGAGTATAGACCTCTGTCAGAGATGTCATCCTTTGTCTCAGCAAGCACTTGCAGACTACCGAGTAGCCTTTTCAAAGTAAGTCAGTATTTATTAATCAGAATAATACAGTAGCTAGAGTCTGGAGGTAAGAAGGACAAAGCCAAATTTGCAAAAGGGTATGTTCCCACATCATTTAGGATTACCTTCTGTCATTCTCCAAAGAGGCACTCTCGTATCTTAGCAGATCTCACAATTTACCAGGCAAAGCAGTTAAATTCCCTTACTAGGAAAACATCTGTCTCTCTCTACCCCCTCTCTTGCAATGCCATGTGGCTAAGAACTAGTGAAAATTTTGCTTTTTTGATAATCAGCATTTCAGCGTCCTGATTTTTATTTCTTCTCTGATATTTGGACTTTCCAAACCCAGCTAATTTATCAGAAGTTTGGAATAATAAGTGATAGTTAATAAGTAATTTTAATAATGCTATTATTACATGTATTGTTATGTAATACTATAACACTACATACTACATACTACATATATTCTGTGTATATATAACTGATTTTTCTAGTTTCTGCCAGTTATCATCTCAAGCTGTACCAGCAAAACACTGTGAGCATTGCTTCTGGTCTGTATGCAATATTCTGTATTCTGTCACTGTCACCATAACCCCTGAAGTGGGCCGTGATAACAGCTTTTTCAAAGCACTTTGAGAAATTCATAAGCAGCACATACACCAGTTCTCCAAATGATGCCAGATTTCAAAAAAGATACTTTCTTTCATACATCTGTTGGTTAATGTGTTGCATGTACCTCATGTCATTCAAGGCTACAGACTTTATTTTTCAGAGTATCTAGATCTGGATTTTCACTGTCATTATTAATGACTCATTTCTGAATGCCACTGAGCTCTTAGTTGCAGCAGCAACTAGGAATAACAGCTTTCATAGATAAGTGTTATTTAAATAAAGTCAAACATACTATGTTTTGAAAAGATTGTATTTCGTTTTCCTTGTATATCTCTCGTTCTTGATTTATGCAGATAAGGTATTTTTCAGTGGTTTTGTTACCCTGAAACAAATATGTTTCCACCTTTGAACTGGAGAAGGAAACAGCTGTTTTTAAGGATCTCTAATACGTCTTCTCAAAGAAGCGCTATAGACATTCAAATATCTCTCTTGATACAAAATTGTTTACATATTCCTTGTCTGTAGGCTCTATGATGAGCCATTTTGTCATAGAAAGGCAACCAGGTTGGCCAGGCATGGTTTCCAAGCAGATCTGTGCTAGCTGTTCCCAGTCATCTTTGTGTTCTTAACATCTGGTTGAATTAGCTCCATAATTTTCCAGTGGACTGAGCTCATGCTTACTGTCTTCTGCCTGCAGTCAGAACAGGGCTGTGATGATGACAAAAATTACTCTTATTTGAAGTAGTGCAAAGAAAACAAATTATCTTGCAGTGTCATCAAGAAAGAAAGAATAACAAGAGTTTGTTTTGACCAGCTTGGTCTATGGGGGCTATTTTGTCTTAAGGTCACAGGGCTGAAAGCCCTTCCAGCTTTTACCACTTCCAGAGTCCATCTCTGAAATCGGTATTTGGTAAAAGCAGAGCAGAACCAAGTATGCTGCATACCTTTCATTTTAAAGCATTAGTGTCTTTTTGCATCCTTGTATTGAAGGTTTGGGGTTTCTCTTTGTTTTGGTTTGATTCTTGCTGTTGGGATGCATTGAATTAAATCTGTTATTGAAATGGCTAAAATATCATGGAGCCTTTCTTCTGCATGGATAGAGTTTATTTAGAATACAGATGTAATTAATATTAATTCATTGTTGTTGATGCTGAAATATATTCTGTAAAATACAATGAACCATTTTGTATTAGTTTGTTCATAGCTTAGCCTTCTTCTGAATGTGGACTTCTGGGGAAACAGTTGTTTAATACTTGTTATGTTAAAGATGATTCTGAAAGATCACTTTTTCTGTTTGTTGTTGTTTTGGTTTGTTTGTTTTAATTTCATTTCTATTTTATGGCAAAGTTTTGCTAACATTGTAGGACAACAGAATAACCTTTGTACAAATATACTATTTTGTGTGTGTTTATAATCAGGGCAGAACTGACAAATGTTCAAGATAAAAAGCAAAGAGAGCACCAAGATTAATTCTACCTGGGAAATCATAGTCCTCTAGTTGCCACATTTCTAGGGGTTTGAAAAAAGGATAGGATAAGATAAAAGACGACTAAGCAGTTGTCCTATTTCTATGTACTAGCTAATAAACTTGTCATCAAATACAGCAGTGTATACTGTACCAACTTAATGTTAACCATGTAACAATAACTATAATATAACCAGTATGAACCAGTACAGAATATATATATGTGTGTGTGTGTGTATTATGTTTTCCATACAAAAATATACAATTAAATACTTTTCCTGTAATTGCATAAAAGCAATTGATATATAACCCCTGTCACTTCTTTCCTCTTGGAGGCATTAGGTCTTTTCAATTCCTTGGGACTATTCTTGCCTCCAAGGATTTTCTGAAGGCTTGCTTAGGTAACCAATACTTTAAATAATGGGAAACCAGAAACGCGTTGTTTATGTGTTATCTTTTTCAAGTAGGTTTTCAGTCAAAATTACCGTGGTTGAGTGGTGTGCCACCAAATTTCCAAGAAAAGGTCAAAATATGCATCCAGATAAAGGGATTTATCCAGATTTCCTAAGCTCTTGAAGAAAGGAGGTTTGCTTTAGGGAGACAGTCTGACTTCTTTTCATTTCCTTGAGGCATCTTGTTAGATTGGTTTCCCAATGCCCCTGTATGTTTCTACATTTTAGCTCAGTCCCATGCTTCATTCTCAAATGTTGCCTTTAGCCACATAAGCACAAAGGTGAAACAATAAAATTATCACGGGAGACCTCAAGCAGCCTCAGGCAGGTGAAGACAATAGCAAAATAATAATAATAATAATAAAAACACAAAGAACACAAAGGACGTTGAAATGTAGGCTTCCTATCCAGAGAGATAACACAGCATTCCATTGGGAAAATATTTCAGGCTGGGCAACTTTTTTTTTTACCTTCTTTAGGATGTACAAGAGTTTAAGTATTCACCTATTTGAATACCTAGCTGGTTACTGTGTTCTGTGAGCACTTGTTGTAAATGCTAAAATACACCTCCTGTAAAATATGAAGAAAATAACCTGGCCATCTCTCCCATTTGCACCCCATACCATGGGGAAAAGGACTTAAATGGTTCCCTCTATGTTTGTGTTAGTTATTATTACATGGTTTTATTTATGTATTTACTATTATTTCAAGGAATCATCTCATACAGTTAATACCAAGAGTGTATTCTTGATTATATCAAGAATCAAGTGCTTGATTATAAATGGGATTGGGTGAATTCCCTGGTAGAGAGCCAGTTCCTGTGCAAGTTCTGTCTCACTTTACTATTTTATAGTGTCACTGAAATGTAGCTGTTACATGAGGTCATGATTATAAAAAAATAAAATAAAAATTATACATAGGATGTTAACTGTCAGATGGACACATGAAGGCCTGAGAAGAATTAGACTTTTGACTGGGAAGCCATCACAAAGTAAAGTTTTGGAGTGATATACTCATAGGAGTCTTGATTTCATAGCAGATGGACTACAGTGTTTGTTGCATGATTTATATCAGTATATGACAAACAAATATTTTATTTAGTTATGAAAATACCCTTACAAATGTGAAACAGGTGTAGATGAATTGTTTATTTTAAGAAGTTGTATCATGCAGTGATTTTTATCCAAATGCTTTTCATTTAAGGAAACAATGTGAATTGTAAGCTCTGATTCCTGTTCTGGGTGAATGAAGAAGCAGACGACTCGAGCAGTGATTTCTTCAACCACTGCAGTTACTGCAGCAAAACATTTCTGACACATGGGAAGGAGATTAGGCGTATATTCGATGTGTCTCAGCACATAACAGATTATCTAAATTGCAAGACTTCACATAATTTGCATGGCAGATAACCATCAACCTCATTAATGCAGGGGGTAACCACAAATCCTCTGTTGGCATCATGTGAAAATTCACCGTGTTTTTGCTTATGGTATCAAGCTTTGCTCTAAAGAATCAAATTCTGTTGCCCTCATTCAGGAAAAGAACCCGAATAGCTGCAGATACGTTGAAAATACGTTCTTGTAGGTATGCACTCAAAAAGGGGAGCACTTTCTGTGTAGAAGAAATATTTATGTTAACTAAATATTCAGTACTTATTCTATCGTATGCTGTAGAGAATATTAGTAACATATATTAGTCAATGTTTTAATTTCAGTTCTTAAATATTGCATTACATTAAATTGTCTATATACTCAACTGTGTATTTTACAATTTACAAGTGCTTGTGTTTAATTGCAGGCTAATTTATAAATACTTTTCCACAAATTACTGAAAAATGAATGTCAAACTAATTTTTGTGAGTGGTAAAGCTTCAATGAATTCAAATGTTTATAATTTATCTGCATTATTTACATCTCCCTCTTTTGTTTCTAATTCAATAGGCTAAATGACAGATAAACAGCAGATAGAAAGCCCCATTTAAATTGTCTCGTTCAGTCTCATAAATTTTATTTGTAACCTCTCCAGAGCTTTGTCCACTTGTATTTTAACTAGCTCAGGCAGATGAACTTCCACCAACAGAAGAATATTTCACAGTTTGTGAAGTTCAACTGTTACATCATTTTCTTAACACCTAGATGTATAGCGTTCTTTGCTAATTTTCTTTTTATTACATCTGCTTATAGCAATTTTAAATCTCATAAACTTCTCCCCCCCCCCCCGTTTTTTTTTTTTTGTGTATTAGGCTTTCATTAGCAAGTAGATGGCTATCAAAACCACCTTAATAGCTTTTAGCTATATAATAAATAAAAGATAATGGAAAGTTCCATAAGAAAACTATATACTTGGTAATACTTGGAGGACTGATTGATTTCTACTCTGCATGAAACCATTAGAGAGTTTGGAAATTTTAAATGCTAATTCTTGAACATTTACATGTTTTTTTCATTAATGATGAAAGAACTGAATAAACAAATACTAGAATGTTTTTTGAGTGATTGGATATATATACACATATAATGCCATGGTGTCAGGATGATGTCAGTTGTAATTTCTAAAAATATTTCTATCCAGTTCTCACTGAAGGTTGACCAAGTGCAGTGCTTTTTGCATATGTAGTGTGGTAGGTGATGATAGGAGAAAAACAGCAACACAATTAAATCTCACAGAGGTTTATTTTCTGTTAAACTGATCTAAGATTTAATGATTAAGGAAGTACTCTATTTTGTAGTAGGTACATGCCAGTAAAAATATGTTTAATTGGGTGTGATCATGCTTAATACACTAAATTTCCAAACAATTTTAGTTGGTAAAAATTATGCAAAACATGGAGTATTCATTTCCAGATTTAAAAGTACAGTAAAATTAATTTAAGATCGGGCCAAATTCTGGCTGTTCATACCAAAGATATGTTACTTTTTACGTTATAGGGACCTCATACTTAGGAATCGTAGAATCAAAGAATGGTTCAGGTTGGAAGGGACCTTAAAGCCCATACAGTTCCAACCCCCCTGCCATGGACAGGGATGCCACCCACTTGATCAGGTTGCCCAGGACCTTTTCCAACCTGGCCTTGAACACCTCCAGGGGTGGGGCATCCACAGCTTCTCTGGGCAACCTGTGCCAGTGCCTCACCACCCTCTGAGTGGAGAATTTCTTCCTTATCTCCAATCTAAATCTCCCCTCTTTTAGTTTAAAACCATTCCCCCTTGTCCTGTCATTATCTAACTGAGCAAAAACTTACTCTCCATCTTTTTTATAAGCCCCCTTTAAGTAATGAAAAGCTGCAATGAGGTCACCCCAGAGCCTTCTCTTCTTTAGGCTGAACAGCCCCAGCTCTCTCAACCTTTCTTCATAGAAGAGGTGCTCTGATAGTCACGACTTAGTAAATTATGAATGCTAATTAGTGAAACTTTTGTAAATTATTAGCGTAATACTTGTTTCTAATTTGGGGAGGAGGGGAGGGGTCATGTATGCAAAATCAAAGAGGAAAGCCTTAAGGTATATGCCAAGTATAGTTTTCAAAAACTACCCTGTAAAATAACTACAGCAGTCTTGCCCCTGGTTTTGTCAGCTTAACATCTCAGTACCTGCCTAGATCAGGTCTGGAAGCAGTTAACCATGATGACATTTGTATTACAACCATTGGTTTCACAGGTTACATGTAGTTAAAAAGAGACCTTTCTCCTCTTAAACAGTCATTTCTGCCCATAGTAGTAGATGCATTATCTATGTCAGTTTAATGAAATCTGTTTTAAATTAAATAAAGTTAAATTACTATTTACTGTGCACTAAGAACAGAATCTGTTGGGTTTTTTCCAACTATTTCAGCTGGCCATTGAAATGATGCCACGCAGCCCTGGTCCTGCATATGTCCTTTCACATTCAAGGCTACAACAAAGCATCACTACCACTACAACCGGAAAAAGTTTTTGCTTAATACAGCTCAAGGCTGTGGAGCTGATTTTCCAATTCCAGTTAGAGACATTACACTTCATCTTCTGCCTTGTAGGAGCTGTACATCAGTTGATTTCTATTCCTCCAACCTAGCTCTGGAAAAAGAAATTGGAGTGTAAAAAAGGAGAGAAAAGAATTGGATGCACTGTTAAATATTCACATACAGAGAGGTTCATATGTCAAAGCCAGCATCTGTAAACTACATGGTAGATTTTTGTGTTCCCACTTCTACTTACTTTCAGTGTGTGGGGATTTTGTTTTGTCATTCACTGTGTTTAGAGCTTGGTTGTCATTAGATTGAAACACACCTTCGGCTCTTCTTTATTGCTGATTGTGCTACAAGATCCTAAGACAAAGAATCCAAACTTACTTCGTAAGGCTTTTACTGTGTGTCCCCTTGTTAAATTACCGCCAGGCTTTATGAGAACAGCAATGTATTCTGTTTATTGTGGACAAATGTAGTCAGAGAGGGAAAAAAAAAAAAAAAAGGCTGTTGAGCAATGCAAACGTTTCCCTAGCTGAAACCTATGGCTTAAAGTATTTTGCTCATGCAAGCAGAAGAACTGTGTGTACCCAAGACTTCTAAAAGAACTCGAAGATGAAATAGTTGAGCTGCTAACAGTAGTCTAATCATTCACTTAAACCTGCTTTACTACCACAGGACTGCTTGGCAGAGGTATTCAAAAAAGGTTTCAGGGAAGGTCAGAAAAATATAAATTGACAAGCCTGACATCTGTTTAAGGGAAATTATTAATAATTAGGAATAAAATTAGTGAACACATGAATAAATACATCAGGGAAGAGCTGACACAGCTTTCGTTAAGATAGATTGTGCTTCACAGTCATATCAGAGTACTTTGAAGAAGTCAGCAAGGAATAAGGAAGATGTGGTTGATACAGTCTGTTGGGATTTCCAGGAAGCATTTGAAAAGGAACTGAGCAGTCACAAATAGGACCAACCATTAGGGCTGGTTCAAAACTAACAAGTGGTTTTCAAAACATGGTAACTGAATGGAGGGACTGCTTGCCAACAGGCTGTTGTGAAGCCTAAGTAATTTGGTGGGTCAAAAGGCTGGTTAGTTAGACAGATTTATAGAGCTACAGAGGCATCAACACAGCTTCAGAAAGTTCCTGTCTATAATTTTTCTCATGTGAGGAAAGTGGTTAGGGAAAGTATCCTTTTCACTTGTTCTTGCGGTCTTTGGTCCCAACTGTTGGGTGCTGCTGGAGACCGAATAGTGGATGTCTTCTCTGACCAAGTAGCATCGTTCTCATGAGGGTGCAATGATACACATTCAAAATTTTCTGAAAATGCAGTCAGTGTTTTAAAATGGCATACTCTTTATGTATTTCACAGATGAACTGTTGTGATATATGACTACAGTGTAACACTGAAATGTTTTGAATACACTCTTTTCAAAATGTTTGGTTTTCTAGAAAGACATCTGCTAATCTGGGGACAAAGAGTTGCAAAGTAGAACATAAATATGTCATTTTATACTACCATGTGAGATAATATTATAAGAGCCAGGCAGGCCATCTGTAATACTGTAATTGACTTCTAGCATCACTTGTAATTAAATTAGAAAAATGTTGTAAATTGTTCTTATTTATTAAATAGCACATGTATATTTGAAACTGTTGAACAGAAAACCAAATATATGCATATGTTACCTGGGAGCTCTGTAGTAAGTAAGAGTAGACAGTGAATTATGCTGCAGGGGAAAGGCCAGCCAGACAAGAGTACTGCCCACTCAGTGGTCTCTAACCTAAAATTTACCCCAGGCATTATAAGCCTAAAATGTACCTGATTCACAGATTAGACACACAGATCAATCACAGCATGAAATTTCATCCAATTATTTTCGTATACACTGATGTGAAAAACAAGTGAAGACATCAGATTAGTAATTTTCTGAAAATCAATCTGGAGCTTCTGAAGTGTAAACCATGCTAGCTTAACCTCTCCCACGGAAGATCTCATACTTAGATTTTTTTTTTCATTCAATTTTCCATATATCATATTCATACCTTGCCTTAGGCTTTTTTATTCGGGTTTGTATTGTTCCTGTAAATATTGCTGCTTGTACAAAAAACATGGTGGTTATCTCATACTATTGTTAAAGTTCCGTGTTCTGGCTTATCTGATAATTGACAGAATATAGTAATGACAATGTAGTCCCAAAACCATACATATACATTTTCAATTATGGAAACTTATGCGTGCTTTCCAAATTCCAGGTGCGACCTTACTCTTTTTCATTCTTTTAATACTTATGGGAAATAATAGTTAGCAGGTTGTTAAAGTATTGATTTTCAGAAGGCAAGCACCGAAGGCCACTTTTGCACAGTGCCTTCACGATATGTTATTTGATAATTACTTTGTTCTTATTTCAATAATTATTAAGTCCCTTTTCCATTATGTTAAAATAAAAACAAAAATTTATATTTGCATTAAAAAAGGTAAAACTTAACTGGTTTAATTAAAGGTCTGCTCTAGAAATTAAACGCTTTACCCCCCAAAATGCCAAAATAAAAGGACTAACATATCAAACCATAAATCAACATGTTTTAAGTTATATTTTGTTATAAAATGGTTTTATATTAGTATTTTGTTATAAAATGGTATATGGCATGTATAAATAAGAAATAGAGTATTTTATTCTTCCAGTTTGTTTAATATGTGCAAGTGGAAATAACATGCCTGAGATTTAAGCCATCTTTCTGCCACTTTCAAGGTAGCTTCATGTACTAACTATTTTCAGGTTATATTTTAGTCTTGGGCATTCTGCACACAGTGTAACATTTTTGATCTTTCAACAGCATCATTCCCTACTTTCTTTCTAATCTACGTGTTGTGAAGGAGCTCTCAGAAGTTATATGTCTAATGTCCTGTAATAGATTTACTAGGAGAATTCTTTACCAGTGAGCTCTGATGATCTTTTACATTACGCCCATAAAAGTATTTTCTGCTGATTTTCTCCCATTTATCACCTTTTCATGAAGCATTGAAAAGGGGTGCTTTTTAGTTTCTTAATGATAAAATATGATTGTAACTTTACAAGATAATATGATTGTAACTTTAAAAGAAAGCAAAAACATTCAGAGACAAAGAGTTTTTGAAATTACGTTTAACTGACAACATTCTAATGTTATGGTAGGTTTTCAGTATTCCTGAACAACAAACAAGTAGCTTGTAAACTAAAACATTTTCCATGGAGTTAGGTAATCTGTAATTGCTATAGCTTTTGTTATTGCAAAATATATACAGAAAGTTTCTGACTCTTTTCCCATGATTTTTATTAAAGTAACGTTTTTGAAGGGGTCTGTGGAAAAAAGGATAAAGTTCATATTTTGTTACGTATATATTTACCTATTGGCAGAATTAGGATTTGTTTTTAGGGATGTACTGAGAAGAGGTAGTTGGTATTGTCCTACAAAAATCAATGAAATCATAATGAAACTAAATAGATGATTGTATTATAAGTTCATTATGTCAGCTACAAAATTTAATTATTACTGCCCTTTTTGGTGAACGGCTGGAAGAAAAAAATGATGTCTCACTCCATCTTCCATAGCTTCTGAGAATGTATTTGGCCTCTTTTGGCTGATTTTGATTGCAAATCAAGTCCACCTGAATATTTATAAATTAACATATTATCCTCACTGCTGTCTGCCATTAGTTTAGGTCTCTGCAGAACTACTGCAAGGTCAGGTGGGTTCTTTCTCTCTGCTTCTAGCTCTCAGTTATACACTGATTAGTGAAGATTAACATCTGGCATATCAAAAGCTATCAGCTCTTTATAAATTTTTTTTTTTTTTTTTAATTGCCAGTAGGCTCTGTAGTATGAGTGGAACTGGCCCACAGTTGCTGAAAACTCTTACCTTTAAAGATATTTCCGTTATTTGGAGTAACTCACGCCTTCATCTTCATTTTCAGTGACTGCATTATACCTAGAGTAAAAAGAGTAAACATCTTACCCCTTGATGATATGCATGTTAAGGGTTAGGACTTGGGTAGGCTGACTTTCACACTGGAAGCCTTGGACTTTTTCATAAGCTGAGTTTTTAGCTGCTGAAAGCTGCCACTCATTTCTGATAATAAAACCCAACTTGACTAACAGTTTCTGAGCCTGCGTTTTGTGGCAGGTGTTCTAGTTGGTGGTGACCAGAGTGATGGTGATCCTTCACCGTCCTTCATCAATCCTTTATGACTAGCAATGTCATGACAAAGCCTGCCCAATTTGTTCAGATACCTCATGGTTTTCAGTCCTTTCAGAACTTCCAGATCCTTTTTCCTTTCCTTTTATGAAGGTTCAAGTTTTTGCTCTAATTTCTTCTGGCCTTTTAAATTTATTTATTTTTTATTAGAAAAGTGAAGAAAACATGAAAGTAAGGCATATGGTTGTTATTACATAATCAATATGAACAATAGGAAACAAATGCAATTTTAGAATATAGTTGTAAAATATATGACATAAGATATCTGCAGGGTTTCCTAAACCTATTTGTTTTATTGACACAGGAAATGTTCTGTTATTCTTTGTGCTGTCTTTGCAAAAATACTTTGCTGGAAAAAAGGTGTTAATTTTATAAAATCAGTTACTTTCTTTGAAGAGTGTGGTAGACTTATTTTTATTCTATAGTTATTTCAATTTTAATTGATTGGTCTTTGATCCGTCCAAACAGAGTAATTAAAAGAGTTCATATAGAATATCTCTGCTAACTGGTCTATTTATGTGAATTGGTAGATAGAAAAATACCTCATGCATCCTAATTTTAAGAGATAGTTATTCTATGGTTAAAAATGCCAAAAGACAAGATCTTTCACAAGTTATATGAAATCTGCTTCTGAAAATTCTATTTCAATACCATTTAGTATATATTATATATTATATTATATATATACATATAATTGAACTTATCTCCACTGAGCTTACCTTATAACCGAGCTTACCATTTCTCATGTTTTTAATATTTTTACAGCTCTGATAGCCATTGGACGATACAGCATGACAATAGAGACCGTGGATGTTGGATGGTGCAAAGAAATCACAGACCATGGAGCCACCCAAATTGCACAAAACAGCAAGTCTCTCAGATATTTAGGGCTGATGAGATGCGATCAGGTAAGCAACATTTGCATGAACTGGTACCTGCTTCAGAGTGAGTGTGAGACAGTAAGTTTTGGGGTGTGTGTATGCAAGAGAAAGAGGCGGAAAGATTTGTATTCTGCTGTACAAATAGGTTTGGCATTCACTAGTGTGGTAACTCTTCTAGTACACTGTGTTCATGTATTTCACTAAAATGTATCTAGAGAACTAAAAAGAGCATTATAAATTTTTGCTGACATAGATTTTCAAAATACACCCACAAGCAACACCTACAACCTCAGATACTCACACAAGTTTTATGCAAAATCTGCCCTCTGAGAGTTTTGAATGTTTTTGGCTAGCAGTGATTGGTATGTCATGTCATAACTGTGATAGACTGCTTTGTTTTAAAAAAGAAAGAAAAAAGATAAAATACAATACTAAAAATACCACAGTGCTACCTCCAGAGTGATTTTCTATAAGTCTTTGTTCTTGCTCATGTGCAATGGTTTTGAAAACACACAGGGAGGGATTTGGGATGCTGGAAACACCGATTTTCTTAAGAATATAGCTTTCCCACTTGGAATGTATTAGGAATGCCTACAAGTTAATTTCTCTTCATTAAAAATAATAATAATTAAAAAAAATTAAACAGTATAATAGTTTGTAGTTTTATAATTTAAAAGGAATTGAATATAAGTGATAACCTTTCTCCTCAACTGAAAGACAGGAATGACAACTATGTCACATTAAAATTTTGAAGCCTTTGGGAAAAAAAAAAGATGCGGGGTTAGACTGTGTTAGAGTTAATGAATTGCACATCAGGAAGTCCTCACTCAAAATGTCTATTTGGTGGGATTGCCAGAAAAGTAGGAACAGTGTGAGGATAGACAGATCTAACTCAGTCATGTCTCCCTTATTTTCAGAGACCCAATTAAAACATTTATTCTGTATCTATATGGATATATATTTATAGTAATGTTCAAGTGTACTGAATTCATATCTTTTAAACTGAAGCTTTACCCTCCTGTTTTAGCATCAGTAGAAGCCCCCAAGTGATGTTAAGAATGATAGCAGAGAATTTCACTAACACCAAAAGCTCTCTCTGTCTTTTTCTTTTCAGTACTGTACTGTGTTCTTACTCATCCCAGTATAAACATGCAGGGAAAAAAAAATGTTTTGTTCTAGTTTTATTCAAAATCACAGTGTGTGTATATAGGCTTCAGGAATCGTGTCTCAGTTCAGAGATGAGAGAGAAAGATGTCTGGGAGCAGAGCAGAAATAGCTAAGATCTACTGGAGGTTCAATCTCTGGTCTCAAATCTGAAAATACACCTGCAGGAGTTGTTTCTTATTTAGCCATCATGAAGCAAACTTCAGAGTCCAGTTTGTGATTCTCCTCATGAGCATATCTCTCAGGCATGCAAATTTCTATCTGGATACAACCTGAACAAACACATTTTTTATTCTAAGATGCTTCCTGCTCAAAACCATTACCTTGCATCCTTTGCAATGTGTTAAAGAAGACACTTAAATCAAACAAACAAGCAAACAAAACAGTATTTCAACTGGTAATGAATAATAATTTCCAGGTCAGTTGTAAAGTTAGAAATTGGATTTTGCAAACCCAACTTTAGAAAGTTTCCACTGCAAGGGGAGGTTTAGCACTTTAGAAGAATTGCTGTGTCTACTGAAGCTGACTCCAGTTAATCTCCTAAACTTGAGTGTTTTATAAGAACCAATAGAAGAAAAGAGTGTGTGAGTCTCTTTGATGGATTGTGCTAAGATTATGTACTTAGAGAATGTTCAAAGGGTTACTTGACCTTGGGAATTAGATCTGACCCTGAATCACCTGATCAATTTTACATATATTTATTTGTGGATTTAGCTAATGTTAAACAATCAACAAGGATCTAATAAGTGCAATAATTTTATCCTGCCTTCAGCTGCTATAGAAAATCAATGACCTTGATGCTGAAAACAGGTTTTACCACCTCATCAGTTAAACTTTATGTACTACAGTCTGTATTTCTCTAATTGCTGGTTAATGCTTTCCTAGTTCTTTACAAAGGATTATGCACTGTCTTTTGTGTTGTTAAAGTCAACTGCTAAAAGGAAAATAATATTTTCTGAGAAAGCTTCCAGGCAGATAAGAAAAGCAATGTTGATTCTGCATGCCCACACGTGTGTGCATTTGTGTGCATGCACATGTGTGCGTGCATATGTGTATTTGAAGTATGGTGGCTAAATTTGCTAAGATGTGAGCAAATGCTCTTAAAGCATTGTAGTATTAGGACGCCACTGGGAAACATATTCTTGCTTGTGAAGCCTTGATGGGAAAATAGCTCCACAGACAGAATGAAGTAAGTATCCTTGACTTGAGAGTTTTTGGCAGCTGGAAGATGCCAGCTCCCTTTTTCCACTGCAAATGAACAGAGAAATTACTGAAGAAAATCATGTCTTCAACTGTCTCTCCCCAGTATCATGCAGAACTAATTTTTTCCAATGGCTGCTCTATTAAATTAAAAATGTCAGTGTCCAGCACATCATTAAAGGGAATTCTTGGGCGGTGCAGAAGGGTTTATTTGCATGCACTGTTGACTGAAATTCTTGCCTTTGGACTGTTGCCAGCTTGCAGTAAGGAGGGTTAGACTTGCCCCCTGTAGCCAGCCTTCCTTTTCTAAGGCACTGATTGTGACACTGGTACCAGGTAGCATTTGTGTGTTTCTAGGAATTCCCAGGCATTGGAGGGGAAGTACTTAAACAGAGTTACATAAGGAACATATGTAAGTAGACTTCAAATGGTTACCACTAAAATACTCTTTATGACCCAGGCTCTGTGGAATTTCTTTGATATGCAGTTGACATAAATTACAGACGTCAAGGGTCCTCCCAAGAAAGATCAGAGAGGCTGCAAGCGTGGGCAAAGGCATGCTCTGTTTTATGCCATTGATTATCTAAGTGCCTTCAGGCAATGGGTTTCAGTAGATGCAGAGCATTATTGATCCATACCATGAAAATAATCAAATTATTCATTTCTCATCAAACTGCTGTTGCCATGACCTTTCTTTTTATCATGTTCCCTACCATATAACATGCACACCACAGGAGCAATATGCTCTTTGCCTTAAAATAAATGTCATTCTCTTTAGAAGTCTCATAAAAACGCTCTACCATGAGATCACCATAATGAGGGCATATGTTTAAGTTGGAATTTTCTAATAAGCATTTTTAACACTATTTTTGTTACATTTAATGTTACTAAATAGCAACATAGTCACTATTTACAAATCAAATACAGAGAAAGTCAAAAATTGGTAGATGAAAGTTTTTCAGAACTAGCCATATTATAATTTTGTTTTACAATACATAGATAGAAAATCTAAATATTCTTTTCAATGTAAAGACACTAAAGGCAAGGTTAGTGAGAAAATGTCTCTCTTTCTTAATTTTCCTTAGCACCACCACGATGGAGTCAAATTTGGCTCTCCTTGCACTGTGCAGCAGTGGTGTCTGAGCCACGGAGAGAGCTCTGAATGCACTGATGCTGCTGGGGCAGTGCAGGGCAGCATGGATGCTCAGGCATGTGTCCTAATGGCAGGCTGATTGCCAAGGCCCAGCATGTTGTCCAGGAAAATTAGCACTCATGAGATCCTGTCACAGAGATGTGGTGGTGTAACTTACTACTTGCATTTCCATGACCGGCTCAGATAGTGCTAGCTCTGTGATCTCTCCAGGCTCCTGCACTGTACTGCATAGGTGTAGTGAGACAAGTCCCATTCATTTTCAGTGACAGGTGGAGTTCTGAGAGACTGTGGTCCAGACATCCAAAGGTATTTAGGTGCTTAGAAGGCAGACCCTAAATATTTTTGAGTCCCTGTATTTTGGACAGTGCAGTCCCCAGTTGTCTGCAAGCATACATCAGCACTCTTGAAAGCAGCAAGGCCCCTCATCCCTTCTGGTAGCTCTCACGGACGCTCACCAGCCGTGCTGCATCCCTGGCAGAGACCCATCTGTTAGGACATATGCTGCTTCCCAGTCAGGGCACAGAGCGCTGTGCTGTCTCCTGATGCACCTCATTCTCCATTTTCTAGGAGAATACCAAGAACTATGTGGAAATACGTATTTGTATGTCTGTTTATGTGTGTGTGTGTACAGGCATGTAGCAGCACTCGGGGCTGCGCGAGTTACACATTTCATAAAAAATAAATGCTGTGGTTCTGATTGCCCACTTCTGAAAGCAGTAAGAGGGAGGGTTAGTAGTTTGCAGCCTAGGCAGGACATTTTAGAGTTTTGCAATTGGAAAAGGCGTAAAGGCCGTGGCATTTCTGTTTGGCACTCCCGTGGGCACTGGCACGGCATGCCATTGCCAGTCCCTGACGCTGCCCCTTCCAGCTGCTGGGGCGGCACAAGTGGCCACAGCTCCCAGCCTCCTTGCAGCGAGGAGAACTGCTGGCTGCGGGCTCTGATGGCACCCCAGGGCCCCGCTCCGTGTTCAGCCAGGGCAAGAGGGAACTCGGGCTCCTCACCTCCCTGACTGCTGAAACAGGCAGAGGGCTGGCTGCAGAGCGTGGGGCAGTATTCAATTCACTCAGCTCAGCCTCCCGCAGCAGACAACATGACTGTCCATTCTTCAAAACAAATTTTAATTGTATCTCTATTTTTATCACAGCTTTTCAAAGCGTATACTTCAAAGTATTGCTTGTCCTTTCTATATGAAATTGATAAACAATGATATGTTCTTTATGTCCCAAAAATGGTTTCTCACACATATACAAGTGACACTTTACCTACTTTGAGAGGGCAGTTACAAGGTGCTTACTTTTCTCCTACAAAAACTGACATCAGGACTTTTAAGAGCCCTGTGAGCAATCCTAAGGCATAAAACGATGTCCCACATCAGATTCACAATTTGAAATCCAGATGTTTCATCCTTGTTTTTCTGAACATTTTGTACATTCCTACTCTTAAACTGACCTAGATCATATTTATTGCACCACTGTAGTTACTTATCTGTTTCCAGTTGTTGGATTTTTCATATTTCTAAAATATATCAGAGAAAGAGAGCAATGTTTTCTACACTAGTAATTGCTAGAACTCATTTTAAAGATCTCTTTGTAGCACTTCTTTATTGTGCTTTCACAACATTCCAACTAACTTTAAATAATGGCAATTTGAACTCTTCACCTTTATGGAAAATGGCTGGATATCACCTGGGAAATTGTGGCTAAAAACTTGATCTGTTTCTCTGGCTTATAGCTCGCTTGGCTGGTGTCAGAATAATCAGGATAATGATTGTTTGCATGTTTTGCAACTTTTCTCACACAGATTTTCATATTTTGATATCCTTTTACTATAGCTGTGGTGCTATTTGCAATGGTTATCAGCCATTCTACCACTTAAATGCAGGAGACATTTCTTGAGAAGATATGCAGAAAAAAGACACTGAAAAACAAAGGCCTGCAAAATTTGACATTCACAGCTACATGTGAATGAAATGAAGAGAGTCTGACAAAGTTGGCTGTGAATGGATACAAAGTTAATAAATCATCACAGCCTTTATTCCTTGCATTTAAAAATTATTTTTTTTTAGAAATTCGTGTTACATTAATTCATGAAAATACATCTGAAAGTCTGCAGCTTATTCCAGATGACTTTCTCAGATCAACTGTAGCATATATTTCTTTTCATAGTTTTACTGAGATTTCAGAGTGCAGAATTTGATGGGAAATACAACTGACAAATAAAACCCACAATATTTTATATTACAAAAAAGAAGGAAGATGGATGACCACCAAACATAAAAATACTCCATTAAAAATTCATTTGTATCTTCAGATTTTTAGATATTCAGTAGATTTTTTAAAGTAATTTGTCACTTCATCCTTCAACAAAGTCTGTTTTAGAAACATTTGTAAAAGTATACTCTGTGCAAACTGCAAATCATTAGCCTGACTGGGATGCAGCTCCCCTTGTGTATGAGGAAATGCTAGCTTATGAAAAAAAATATCAACTCAGGACAAAAAGATTTTTCTGTTTAGAATATATATATGTTAGTAAGCATGACTTTTGACATTTTTACCCTTCATCCACAAACTTTTAATTTAACTTTGTAACTGAAGTTACAAGTAAGTAAGTGAAAAGGAGACAAGATCTTAGGTGCATCTTTACATTCCAAGTACATTTTTGAGCTAAACTGTTCTTAATCAGCAAGGGAACAGCACAACTTGGCTGTGGCTTGTTTTAATATAATTGGTGCAGCAATTTACCTTCTGTCTTCAGAAATGCTAACAATTGTTAGCCTGATCAAAAACCCTGACAAACTGCTACCAGTTCATCTTTTATATTTTTAAGGGTTTCATTTTGAGATTTGAAATGATGATTTTGTGATATTGAGGTCTGAAAATATCCAATCCTTCCCTATAAAAACATTTATATAGCTTTTTTTTTTTCCTCTTAAAACATTATAATTTGTTAAAAGGCCTTTGCTGCATAAAATAAAGAGTACTCTGATTTTTTTTATTTTTTTTTTTTAAATTGTATATGTATAGTGTAGGAGCTGCCAATGTATAACTAATTAAGATTTTAGATCCATAAAATCTTTGAATACCATTAGAAGGAATCTAGTTATCCTTGCTAACCCACAATAGAAGGAAAATAACATTTAGAATCATGGAATCATAGAATATCCCAAGTTGGAAGGGACCCACAAGGATCATTGAGTCCAACTCCTCAAAAACCAGACCTTCTGTCTGAGAGCGTTGTCCAAACACTTCTTGAACGCCAGCAGGCTCAGTGCTGTGACCACTGCCCTGGGGAGCCTGTCCCAGTGCCCGACCACCCTCTGGGTGAAGAACGTTTTCTTAACACCCAGCCTGACCCTCCCCTGTCCCAGCTCATGCCATTCCCTCGGGTCCTGTCGCTGTCCCCAGAGAGCACAGCTCAGCGCCTGCCCCTCCGCTCCCCTCGTGAGGGAGCTGCAGGCCGCCATGAGGCCTCCCCTCAGCCTGCTCTGCTCTGGGCTGAACAAACCAAGGGACCTCAGCTGCTCCTCACACATCTTGCCCTTCAGACCCTTCACCATCATTGTTGCCCGCCTTTGGATGCTCTTTAATAGTTTTACGTCCTTCTTATAATGTGCCCTGACCTTCCCATAGTACTCAGGGTGAGGCCACACCAGCACAGAGCAGAGCGGGACAACAGCTTCCCTCAGCCAGCTAGCAGTACTGTGCTTGATGCACCCCAGGGTACATCTGTTTTATTTCTCTTTGGTTTTCAATACAACAATTTTAATACAACAGTTTTAAAAGACAGAACAATACCTTTTTTTTTTCCTAGCTAACTAGAATAACAGACCCATTATGTGTGTGAACGAAGGCATCTGCTAAAATACAAAAAAGGATTCTTTATACAAATTGAATGTTTTTGTACTTATAGGTCAACTCTTTCTTTACCAAAATACTTTAATCTCCTAGGCTGATAGTTCAGCAATAAATTTGTGGCAATAGGATGGATATGGAATCTTCCTTAGTTAATCAGTCTGTCCTTACTGTTATAAACTGAAAAAACTGAACACATCATACTGCAATAGAAGGATGGGCCCTCAGGTACTGACCACTGGTTCAAAATCATGATACGGTCAATTATTAAGGAAAAACACAATGTAAAGTAGTCAGAATTTTTATGATAAAAAAAAAGTTTTCTTTTTTGAAGCATTGTCCCCAGAAACTTCAAATCATTTTTTCCAGCTGGCAAAATTTGGGAATGAAATCTCTGTTAATATTACAGGTCCCCATTTTGACAGGTGTTACAATAACATGCTCAAATTATTGTTAATGTAGCAGAGTAAGAAGGAAAATATCTGATGCTACTAATTCAATAGACAGAAAGTAATCTGAAAGAATATTTATCACTATGTAAAAAAACACTGTCATTTCATTGTGTATGATTCTTTATTAACTGCAATTTTTATAAGTAAGAACAAAGCAAAGCATGGAGTGTCATCATAAATTTGAAATAATGATGATACTGGTAATAATTTTACCTTGTAAAATTGTATAGGTGTAGTCTAGAAGTTCATCTGATTAAAATGAACAGAATTAGCAAGCCAACCAAACAGCCAAAGTAACAGCTCTTTCAGAATGATTTCTTTGATATAATAGAAAAGTAAGTCCTCACAGTAAGCAAAGAGAATTGAGACTGAAAATCTTTATCACTTAAACAACTTTAATATTCAGTGATGTGGTGGCAGTAATGATTAGCACAGCAAGACTTGAGACTCTGGCTCTTCTAGAAAACTACACAAACTCACACAGACCTGAAATGAATTGTATTGTTAGTTTGCAGTAACGCTTTCCTCTCTGTGACTGCAGCAACTGTGCAGGGACTGGCAGTTTGAGGCAATAGCTTTCACCTGTGTAAACAACCACAGCAAAGAATCTCATCCTTCTAAGACTGTACCTTTCTGTCAAGGTTTAAGCAAAGAACTATAAAGGAGGTATATTTCACAAGCAACCTTGCTATGTTTTCAGAAATCCTTCCAGAAGTGCTACCATTAAATACTAGACAGTTTGTCTATTCCATTTATTTCATTTCACAACATAGAAACGTTTACAGGTATTTCTGCTTAACTAATTCTTCCCCTTTCCAAATATAAGTGGAAAATAAATTGCTGGCTTAACACAATTAAGTTGTTGAATGTCATGATAAGAGCAGTACATCAGTATTTGTGGGGAAAAAAATATATATATATACTTGTCAATTTCATTATTTATAAATCCATATATACAATGGCTGTATGTGTGCATTTATGTACTTTTTTTTTTCATTTTTTAACAACAGTATTCATTAAGTCAAAATACTTTTTTGTTGTTGTTGTTGAAATTGTAGGGGATTTTATTTGGACTACAGGATATTGTGCTAATATCAGTAGTGCTGTTATTTTATTAAAGTCCTAAGCAAAGGCTCTGCCCCTGGGCATGGGGGCAGTCATTGAAACTGTGGAATATGTCTGCCTTAGCTGATCAAGTGCACTTCACACAAAACGTTTCCAGAAATCTTTAATTTTGTTATGGCTACAGGCAACAGTTATAATTGGGCCACCTGAGAATAAAACTCATTCAACTATTAGCAGAAAAAAAAATCAAACATTTGTTATTAAGTGCACTTTTTATAAGACACTGACTTGAGAAAACAAACTATTTCTTATGGAAGAGGAAGTGTATATGAAAATATATGTTTCTTAATATCTCCAGATACGAATATTTTGGATTTTATTGTTGAAACATTTTTAAAAATGGAACATAAAATGTACCCAAAATCCATCATTATGGGTGCACACAGTGACTACAGAATCATTTATTTGTCCACTACATGCAAATTGGGTTTTCAAGTAATACTACCACATGTATATTGAGACAGAATGGCACACAAATTTCAGTACCCATCATGCTGCAACCACCCCATAAGCAAAAATTTCAATAACATGATTAGAAAACCCTTTTAAACAAACGAAAGTTTACATAAATGAAAACACCTGCTTTGTACTAAGGAAAAGTGCCTCATGAGGTTATGAAAGAGCTAAGTTAGATACTATGCAGAGATTGTTTCAGCAGTCCATACCTGTGAGATGTAACAAGCAACAGAAGAACATAGCCAAGTTTTCCTAACAAGTTTTAATATTACATTTTTGCACTAGTACTTTTGCAGTCTGATTTTTTGTTTGTTTGTTTTTGGGGGGGCACAGGTGGTCTATATGTGATCCTGTTTTTTTAGTTTGTTTGTTTGTTTTAATTATTATTAAATTATGTGGCTGCTTATTGATTTCACTTACTAACTTGGAAAGGAGAACATTTTTTCTTCTGAATTATCAAGTGAATTGGATGTTACCCTGGAACTCTTCCTTATGTAGGAAGCCTTTTAGATTAATGGTGAATACTTCTTCACTGTAGAGCAACATAAAACATTCGGTTCAGGTGATGACTCTACTCCCACTTTTCAGTATTACCCTGAATGACACAACACCCTTCTTGGGAACAGACTTCTTGGGAGGTTTTAGTAGCTTTAGAATCAGAACTGAATGCTGAGACTGCCCTTCATGCAACTGTAGGAAGAATTTCTGAGTTCCAGGCAGTCCTACAACTCTTGTTAGCAGTGTACTAAAGGAGTTCCCCCAGTAAAACCCAAAGGGTTTTAAAGCCCCTGTATTTGCCACTTACTATTCCAGTACAAGACATCTCTTGGTCATGATACCAACTTTTAGCAAGTTAGCTAAAAGTAATTAGAGAAGTTCTGCATAGGAAAATTCCTTAAATCTCTGCTTGTCTTACTCATTTATGAATGAAGCTGGCACTCTCATTAAAAAGAAATGTCTAGTTCAACCAACGGTTTCAATTGTAATCCCTAATTTATTTTAACAAGATTAGGAAAATTTGACTCCCTTGAATTTAATCAGATCTGTCCTGGGAACATAACGGACGTAAAAGGTAAAGAAAAATAGACCCTAGTCCTAAACAATTCTCTTTAGGATGATTTAGAGTCTTTAGAAATTTTTTATTTTCTGTTCTAGAAACGAAAGAAGACAATGCTGAAATTATCACTGAAGCTTTGAAATGACATGGCATATTTAAAAGCAAAACCTAAAAATTATCTAGTTATTATTTATGTTTGCAGTTTAAATTTTGACATGAGAACTCAGGGAGGATGCCATACAAGAAATTACTCATGGTGGTCCATAGCAGATATCAATGATGTACTAAATCAATAAATACTAGCAATCACATGAGGTGAGTAAATTTAGCATACCAGATCAAAAATTGGAGTATTTTTCTGCGAGTAGCTTATTAATTGAAAACTGTAGTTTCATTAGATACTGAACCTGAAAAACCATGAACCTGAAAAATCAACTCATAAATGCCAGTTAGTTCCTTCTGGGAAAAACATTTACAGACTGGAGGTGTTTTTTCAACTTTTCTGTTGTTGATAATTGTAATTAAAAGGGAGAAGGAGTTATGGACACTGGTTTCCCAGTCTTCTCAACATTTCACCCACATTAGGTGTATACCTAGCAGAGTGAGACTGAGTTTAGAGCTTGTTGAAGAACTACTCTCTCAACCCTTTTGTGGGTGTTCTTCTACTTCATGTTCCTCATTTGCAGATGAATTCCTAATTATCTCATACAGAAATATTATTTTTTTGCTAGTGCAAATAATATGTAAGTGTTCTGTGCATATCCACACTATCATCATAAGAAGAAATTAAGGAGGTCCCACCTAGATAACATTCCTTTATCACAAATTCAAATATACTGTCCTGGCAAATATGAGTTTTGTGTTCAGATTCTTTAAGCAAAAAGGATTCAAAATCATGATTTCTATGTAACTGCTCCAGTTGGATTAAGAGGGGATGATATCACTTGCTCCTAACAGTTTCTGTAACTTATCTTCTCCTTTGCTTTTATGAATCAGTTCTTTCTCTGGCCTGGAATAAATTTTTGTCAGCCAAAAAAAAAAAAAAAAAAAGTTTGAAACTGAACTTCGTTGCTGTTTTGTTTTTTCTGTTTGATGACCATATTCACACAAAGCTAATAATTTGACTGTTAATAGTAAGGACTGCATTCTTTCAGTATGTGTTAAAATGTAATTGAAGGACTATTCAAATGCAGATGAATGATTATGTATTATGTGATCTAACTAGTTTATGTTTAGCCAGTAGTCCTCCTTTTGACAACTCAAAACACAAAGACTAATGAAAGTTGTGTGGAAGAAAAACAAAACATTTTAAGGGGTATTAAGATGTGAAGATTTTTATTTTTCATTCTGTGAACAAGACTGTTTAAACTGAGTAGGGAAAATTGCTGTTTATGAAATTAATTTATTTAGGGAATGGCATTCGGTGCTTTTGTTTTATCACGAGCCAGACTGCTTCTAAACAATGAGACAGAAGCTTCTAATGGTTAGACATAAGACTTCTTTGCATCTTAATCCTACCTTTAGGAGCACTGATGAGAAGGGTACCACAGGAGTTGACTCAGATGTTACTTATCTATTTTATTCATTAACAAGGACCAAATTTTTCTTGACTTCTCTACTTTTCCACCTTTTAGATAGTGTAGTTTTAGTCTAATACTACAGAAAATTTAAAATACTAAAAATTTTACATTCTTTTAGTGTTTGATCTGTTTTTCTGATGGTGAAAGACAAGCTATTAAAATATTCTGGTAGGGAATATATATTGTGGCTTAACTGTCTGCATTTGTTTCTCATCCTGGGTCCCACTGCCAAATAGGATCTTTTTTTACCCTTTTCTGTTGCATGGTCTTATACTGAATTTATTTTCTCCAGAATAATTTTTCACTATTTACTTATTTTCTTTGGATTTAAAATATTTACATTTTACAAAAGGTTACATATATTTGATCTCTATTTATCATGGATATTTTTTTCATGGAGAATTTTTCAAATGACAGATTTGTAGTTACTTTGCTGTTCGATACCACTTGAATTGTTGCTTAGGGTCAAACTAACAAATTAAAAAGTTCTTATAATATTTCACCAAAAAATGCAGAAAACCTTCTACTATTTGGGTTTTGGTCATAAAATATCTGACGTTGTCATAAAGCCATTTCTGCAGTGCTTTTGCCTATCCTCTGCACGCTTATGTTTATTTTTTAACTGCAGTTGGCACTCAATATCAAAAGCTTATTTCTCTTCTTTAGTAAAGTAGTAATTAGTAATAACTGTATTAAATATTATTTATACAGTAATAATTGCATTTATTTATTTATTTATTTATAGGCTATAATGGCTAATGCTAAATGGTTTACCATGGATTTCTTCATAGATTTTGAGACTAAAAGACAGCATTGTAACATCATCTGTCTTCCTGAGCATCATGGGCCATGCTATTTCACTTAAGTTAGCCTTGCAGTAAATACACTATATCTAGCTAGACTGTTGCTCCTGTAAATGTGTTCAGTCTTCGGTAAGATATATCAGGACATGGAGGATCCATGGCTTTCTCTGATCATTACCTCTCTTCTGGTGTTTGAATGTCCTCTTCATAACAGATTTGCCTTATTTGTTTCCTGTAACAGAAAATCTTCTAATGATATTTCATCAGTTAGCTCTTCAAAAACATAACATCCATGCTATTCTAACAAATAAGGCCTACCAAGTGTGTGTTGAAGCATAACAGCCTCTATTTACTGCTAGTATTAGCAGATATCTAGTAGAAGAACAATATCTCTTAGTTAAGTTTCCCATTAAGAATGAGCAGCTGTCTGTGATGTGTCAGCATCTTCATTCTTGCTGGTTAACCATTAAGAGAAGTTTCTGGTAATATGATAGATTCTGCCATGGCTCTCTGAGCCACAAATTTAAAGAAAAGAGCTTTTGACTATTTTTGAATAGGCAAATAGTAGCAAATACAGCTTAGGGGATTCTTCTCTTACAAGCAATATTCTGTGAAGTGTTGCTGACAGTTTGAAAATATGTATGTATTCAGCTGTAAATACCAGATATTTCAGAGGACTTGTGCTATGTCTGATTTCATTTTGATTCATTAAAAGTCACTTCTTGTTTATCAGCATTGGAAGTTGTTTCTGTAATGTAGTAATTTGCCAAAAGAGTACAGTGTGTGTTATAAAGGAAAGTTAAACCAGTTTTCTATCCAAGTCAGTCTCAGCTAGATGAAACTTCCAATGAAGATTGAGTGTTTCTATTATCAAAGCAGAAGAACTGGATATTAAACCTTTCATTTATCCCTGTCATTGAGTGCAATCACTGCTCAGAAGGATGCACTCCTTGTTATCTTTTAAGGACAAAAATATAATTAGATATTGTGGTCACTGTGCTTTAAAATATTATTCCCAAGGTGGATCTTTGTAATGGTAGTAAATATTCTAGTACAGTTTTTTACTTTTGGCCTTGAATGTGGGACACAGTGGGGAAAAAAGCAACAAGTGATATCTGTTGTACATGCTACCGATCTAGGCTGTTTAGTATTTAATTGTAGTACTGATGTATTTTAAAATGTCCAAGCATACAGCAAGGATTTTAAAGAGAGCTACCTAGAAGTTATAGTTCTTCAGTTAATCTTTCATTCATCTAAAGGATGAAGGAAGCTGTCTAGTTCTGTGATATGAACTGCAATCAGCTTAAAAATAATTGACAAATTAATCCCTTAACAGTGCTGCAATTGTAAAGGTGTTAGGTTTAGCTAGGCTTGTCTTACTGCCTTGTCTAATCAAGAGTAAAGGTGCTACCTTTGATGTTTAAGATTTAGGAGGGACATCCCTGACCTGACAAGCTTGTATATTTTAATTATTGATCCCCTTATTTCTGCCCACAAAACCCTTTGTGTAGTGTTAGCCTTACACTAAAAGGCTAAAATAAAACCTTCTACCTGTGAGGTATATGAAGACATGCAGGACTTTGAATATTCAGAAAAGTTGACCTATATTACCAATTGATATACCTGCAATATAGAATAGCCTGAATTTTTTCTCCTTGTCATATTATCTCCTATTTATTATTGCAGCCACACTGAGAGCCACTATGCAGTGCAAGTTCATTTCAGTAGTGCTGATTGTGGACCTTCTACTTAGTATGTGCAAAAGTATTATAATTGTACCATAAATTAATTGATAGATGTAATCAATTTTCATTTTCCAAAACCAAGAAAATCTTAGATTCCAAACCTATGTCTGCTTGAGTGAGCTGGAATGAGTGTGCTTCCACTTCAAGATAAAGAAATCTGGGCAGTGCATTGTTAAAAAATATGGCTTTTCTTTGAGTAATTATGTTTTGCGCTCCAGGACTAACCAGCTTGGTCCAGCATGGAATTATAGTAGATTGATAGATTATTAAACACTGTTGCATTTTTTTTTTAAACAAAGATATTTTCAAATGGGGATATTTTGTCTTTTTTTTTTTTTGCTTTCAATCAAAAATAATCAAACAGTATGTACTAGAATGTTGTATAAAACTTCTCCCTGTAATATGAAATTGAGCTATTTTTTTCTTCTTTAATAGAGCATCACGTTTTGTACATTTGTGGTAAGTGCAGCCTATTGTATCAGTGGACAGTCCAATCCTGCAAGTCCTCCCAGGAGTCCAGAGCTTGATTATTTATTTAGCTTGCATAACATTGTCCTTTTCATTCACTTTTTGCCCATCATGGACTCTTTTCTTCAACTGCAGGTGAATGAAGCCACAGTGGAGCAGCTAGTGCAGCAGTATCCGCATATAACCTTCAGTACTGTACTACAGGATTGCAAGAGGACATTGGAACGGGCTTATCAAATGGGATGGACACCCAATATGTCTACTGCCTCTTAACCTCCTACACCAACACGACAGTTCTACCACCCTGCTGCATTCAGTAGATCTAATGGGGCTGCAGGGGGTTCATAACCTTTCATTGTGATACATACAATGAATGCAATATAATTGTGAGTTTACAGAGGTTACAGTAAAATGGAAAAAGCTGTACACTGACTTTGATGTACTGTACAACTAAGTACTGCTATTGAAACAAAACTTTAGAAATTCATCGTATGTTTTTGTTTGCATAAAATATATAAATGTCTTTGGCAGATTTCTTGAAGTGGATTCCTACTAGTTCTATGGGTAGCTTGAGTTATAAAAGATATTAAGCTTGTTTTCTTCTGTTTACTTTCTTTTGCCTTGGTCATGTGCGTTTCCTTTGATTTTTAGATGGTAACTCAATGCTAGCACCAGTGTAGATGATCAGCAGAGGCCTGTGCTGAAACTGGGAGCTAAACTTGATACTTCTTATTTACTAAAGCTACCCCAGGAATTTTACGATGCATAGTGTATAAGAAAATCTACAAAGAATTGTGATTGTCTTACAGACTTTTTGATAATTTTACAAGTCGTTATTTTGAACAGAAATCTTAGTAATGATGATAATGACTGAATGGATATTTAAAGGACAATCATACTTCTTTTCTTTCTTTCACTTCACAGAAATGATATTTTCTTTCATTTTGTTTTGTTTAAAATGGTCACATAGTAGATGCTGTACAGATTTCCAAATCTTTTCATGTTGCAATTTTTGCAACGCTTAACCTCACACTGATAACCAGTTCCCACCATATAAAGTCGAGCAGGAACTGAATACACAAACAATCAGAAATAAGTTAACAGACAACGTTTAAGTATCTGACTGAAAAAAAAAAAGGTTTGTTTTTTTTTAATTTGTTTGTTTGTTTTTAAGTGAATTTGCCTGCTCTATGCTGTTTTATTGCTGAACTGGGCAATTCAGATGAATGGTTAGAAACCAATAAGGGGATTTCTCTCATTTCATTTGTGATTGTAAATTTACAACAGATCTTACAATGCAAGGAATGCTTACCTCGATAAAAGCCTCTAAACATGAGGCCTACTGTAGGTTATTATTTTGTAGGACCATTATTTTGTAGGATGCTTTATAATACAGTGTAAGCAAAAAAAATACCAACAGTAAATACATAAAAAGGTTAATTTTCTGTGTGTCACATTGCATTCTAAGGAGTAAATTTTGACAAGGGGATAGTGAAAATAGAGATATTGCAGCTTCAGTTTGAAGTTGCATTAACTTTCAAAGTATTACCATTTGGTTAAGAATGATTTCATGTGTATAACACTGGATATTTGTTCTTCAAAGGTAACAGCATTTTAATCCAAGGTATGAAATGCTTAAGCTTCAGCTGAAGAGTTGCTGTTATTGTAAAAATGTTTTGCTAATCCAGAAAGTTTGATGCAGCCTAACCTAGAGAGCTTGTTTAGTATGGCTGTATAACTCTGTAAAACTGTATGTTGATTTCCATGGCATAATTTTTTACAACAGAAACTTCAACTCACAGTAATTCCAGTGAGAGTGTTGAATGTTTTCTTCTTAGACTTTTCAAAATGGGGATGAACTAATTTCTTTTGAAAAATATATAGTAAAGTTTTTGCTTTTAATATGGTAAATACATGTGAACATGTGTAATGCTGGGCTTTCTGTTTACTCCAAAATGGCAACAAATATTTTCAGAATAAAGCCAATTAATTATATTGCAGATATAGTACAGAATCTTAGTCATTTTTCTTTTAATGTCTTTTTATGAGTGCATTAAAACTATTCACACAATTTGTAAGTTTCTAGTTTTCCGTGAAACTTCTAACCTTGCAATGGGTTGCAATAAAAGAAAAATGAAAAATGTTATGTCTTTTGTTTATCTGTGCTACTAACAGGGACTGAAATCTCAATCTTGAATATACCGAACTCATCTGGACATGGTCTTCAGCAAACTGATCCAAGCTGGCCCTGTCATGAATGACAGTGATCTAGATGAGCTCCAGCAATCTTTACCAGTCTCAAATACTCTGTAGTTTAAATTTATGTATATATTACAGACCTACAGCAAGTAGGTCATGTTATTTCACTTCTGCCGTTAAGTCACTTCCAGTAGTTTTGCATTTGACTGGCTATTCATCTGTCTCTTATTTTTCCGAACTAATTAATCTTCATAGATCTCAGGGTAGCTAATTAATTTCCATGGATCTTATCATTAACATCTTTTAAAACTTTATGTGGTATAAAAATTCTACACATAAACATGTCATAGAATCATAGAATATCCCGAGTTGGAAGGAACCCGCAAGGATCATCACCTCCAACTCCTGGCACCACACAGGTCCACCCCAAAATTCAGACCATAGGACAAAGAACATAGTCCAAATACTTAAACTCCAACAGGCTCAGTGCCGTGACCACATCCCCGGGGAGCCTGTTCCAATGCGTGACCACCCTCTCAGTGAAGAACCTTTTCCTGATATGCAGCCAGACCCTCCCCTGTCACATCTTGACTCCATGTCCTTCTAACTGCACTGTTGCCACAGATACCTTGTTCATTTCCTTGTAAGTAATCAACATTTCCTAAATGGTTTTATGAAGATAAATAACAATGTTACATGCTTTTAATTTTTGAAATGTCATTTAGGGGAAATGCCATTTATAGAGAAAGAAAAGCTACTGCCCCTTGTAAAAGGAAAAATTACCTGTTTTCTTTCAAAGTTTACAGTGGATTCAAAAACCCACAGGCAACTTCCATGCTGGATTTCCAAGGCTGCAACAGTCCTCCTTTACCAATAGTGTCTTTTTTCCTTCAAGAGCTTAGTGGGAAGCTGCCATTACGGTAGGGATGGAGTGACTCAGCATTTGCCTTATCAAAGCTGGGGGCTTGTTCAACCTGCAGACGATGTTAAGGGAAGCTCCAAATGTTTTCTTAACTAAAAAGTAGGTGGCTGTAGAAGAAAATCAGGCACTTTGGAGCTGCACAAGAGCCAATGATTACAAGATGCAGAAGGGGAAATTTGCATTAGACACAAGAAAAAAAAAAAGCCTTACTGTGAAGGTGGAACAGGATGCCTGGAGAGGTATGCAATCTCCTTCCTTGGAGATACTCAAACCTGGCTGAACAAGGCCTTGAGCAACCTCTCTGGCTTTGAAGTTGGTCCTGCTTGAGCAGGGGCTTGTATTAGGTGACTTTGGATCACCTGAGCCATTGTCTGATTATATTCTGTGATTCTAGACCTAAACTGCCTCCCTGGCCCTTCATCATCCAAGCTAGCCTCTGTTCTGAAAATTTACTCACAGTTTCTCTCTCCCTCATAAAAGGGACACCCAAATCCAGACTGCTGTGGGCTCTGCAAACACACCAGAAATATGGACCCTTCACAAGGAGTTTATAGTCTCTGCAGGACTGTCAGACAGATAACCTTGTGTGCTTGCAGACTCTAAGGATAACAATTTATTTTCAATCATTCACTCTTCTAAATCCAGATATAATTCTCTTTTAATCCCACTCAAATCGTTCACTTGGTGGTCACTCTAAACACCTCTCGCCACTTCAAAGGTGATGTGGGGGAAGCTTCCTTATGCAATTTATCCCAGCAGGGGAAACAAAATACAACAGTATTTTGCATTCAGATTCAAGTTCACTCAGCCCAGGCTCCCAGATGAGTGGAAGTCTCATGAATTGCCAAGTCCAAACCTCCTTCTCAGCAAATGTTCCGCACAGCACTAGGCAGCTTCTAGTCCTCTTTGAGCACAAAGTGAATTTCTCTGAAAAGTACCAAAGGAAGAACTGAGCCCAGAATGGCCATTCCCAGCACCATTGCCCAAAGGTTTTCTGTTCTACTACAACTGACTCAGCCATGACCCCAGAACCCCACTGGGCTCACTGACGGAAAACATTTCTTTCCCTCTTGGTCTACTAGAAGAATTTGAGCCATCCTTAACAGTTTCCTAGAGCTGTTAAACTTGCTAATTTGCATAGCTGTGTTTTCAAAAAACAGTATTTAGTAAAATCCCTTTTGATTTGCTCATAATCCCATTTGAATGAGAAAATAGCACAAGTAAGAATAATTAACAAACAGTAATTTTTTTCAGTCTCTAAGCTGGCTTCAACATGAGCTTGCTGATGTCCACCCAGATTTCCAAGAAATAAATTTGACCTTATTGTTACTCAATATATCTGTGGTGTCTATAGGAACAAAATCAAAAAAAAAAAAGGGAACAGGTCACATACACAATGTAACCTATCAAAACGTAGCAGAGGCACAAAGCAAGCTTTTCGGGAGGCTCACAGGGCCCTCTTCAGGTACTATGACCTTGAACAACAAAAGGGGAAGGACTGCATCTTGCAGAGAAATGCATTGCAAAATAAGAATTGTAAATGCATATGTAAAAATAACGTGTCTGATCTTGTAAATTTTCATATATTTTTTTTTTAATTGGGTGAGGGTTTATGCTGCTTAGTTAAGAACATTACATTATATTACATTAACAGAGAGTGACTTTAATGATGATCCCTTTAGAGATCCCAATAAAATAAAGTTGTTTAAAGCAATGATACTCTTTTCATCCTGTAGCTGATTTTCTAGTATATTCTTCAGAAGTGATCACTATAATGGCTGTATTGGTGACTGAGATTTTATTTGAAGTTCCGCAAAATATGCAAGTAGAGTTACCAAAATGATTTTTCAAACTACAGACACAACTGGGAGATGCTTTACATATCTTGATCATTTAGTGTCTCATAAATTGGCACCACTTTAAAAATTCAGTACAGGATAGGAAACAATGTTTTGTGAGAGTTTTTGTATTTTGCTCATCTAGGTGGGTACTTGTTTTGGGTGGCTTCTTGTTTTTGGTTGGTTTCATCTGTTTTGTTCATTTGATTTTGTTTTGTTTTCCCCTGAGAGGATATAGAAAAGATTAATTGATGGATTCCTTGTCTTCTCCTCTCACTCTTCTTATCCTGCCTTTTTTTGGAGTTGCAGGGTGTTTTGTTTCATTTGCTTGTTTCTTTGTTTTGTCTTTTATCCTGTTAATTAATAGAGAAATGAAGAATAAGCATATTATGGCTGTCTTAAATAAAAATGTTGAGGTTATGAATTCATGTGGCAGTACCCATATAAGATAGTGTTATGTAAAATTTTAACAAATGTAGACACTTGCAAATGTACTTCTTTTTTTTTTATTATTTCACTGGTTACAGAAGTCTGCAGACCCTTAAAATGACAATTGAATCATGGGATGACAGAAAACATTAGCTGTTGCATTACCATATTGGTAACATACTTCACACAAACATACATCTGAAATATAAACATGTATCAGTATTGTACTTGATCTTGAGATTAGAGAATATGATGCAAATTGTTTAAAATAAAGTATGTAAAAATTGAATTCAGTTTGGTTTTCATATTGGAGGGGGGAAATTGGAAAGAGCTCATATTCACCCAGATCTCAGATCAAGTTTGCAAGCCAAAAAAAAAAAAAAAGAAAAAAGAAAAAACCTGAGCCCTACTTTCAGGTTAGCAAGGAAACCTGTGTTAGTTGAATTGTGTGGGTTTTTTTCCAGTTTTGCTTGAAACATTGTAAACAGCTCCACTTGTTAAATTATCTGTAATTCTGCTGGGGAAAAGACATAGACATTTAACTGTGGAAGTCTATCAAAATTAAGCTAAGGACTTACTGGCAAATATTTGCCTAAGCTCCCAAATCTTTGTAATCTTCTATGCTTCAACTGTTCTTGAGCTACTGTACCATCTTTTCTCTGCTTCTCACTCTGGGAAGTAGCACTGAGCTGACAAGTGGATATATGCAGAGCAAAACATTGAGCTCTACAGACAGCTACTTATTGATCAGACAACTGCTCACAGTTTCTTTTATTTTTTCTCTCCCACCCCCCTTTTTCTTAAAAGAGAGAGACAGAACTGTAGAAAATATTTATTGTTGGACATCAAGTCCAAGGCAATGAAAATATTCACATTGCATACTGCATGTCATAAAATAAAGATTTAAAAATGAGATTTAAAAAGGGATTAAAAATATATAAATTTTGTAGATAGCTATACAGTACTTTTTATATATGATGCTTGCAAGGCTAAACTCAAGCAAGAATAAAAAAAATGTATACATATTATTCCATAACTACAGTTCACGATGATTAAGTAAGGAGAAGAATTTCTGAAATTTCACTTCTGAATTGTCTATTCTACAGCCAAGTAATTTTGGTTGAACTGACTGCCTCCACTAAATGCCTTCAATTAAACTATAGGCATCAATTATCCCAAGGTGAGAAACTTACATGTACAACAAATAGTCACATTTCACTTAAAGGCTTCAGATGAAACAATTCATTTGTCATTGTGTTTCTGTGATGTGCTTTACTTCTACATTTTCAGAAGTTTAAAAACACAATATCCTACTCTTGAGCACTTCTGCTTTGCATTATCCACTACTGTAATGCTGCAGGTCAAAAAGGGGACTAAAAGACAAAGTGCCAAAGGAAGCAGAACATACACATGGATTAGATGTTACACAACAGTTAAATCAGACAACCCCAGCATTTCATAGTACAGTGTGAAATAGCTCATCCTAACTTCTCATACAAGTGAAACAGGCTGTTTCTACTTTCAGTAGAGAAAGGAGAATAGGAAATTGGGCCAGTATTAAAGTTAGCTACAAGAATCCAGTGACTATTCATTAAGGAGTGTTTATATCATGAACGTCTGTCCTGCTTTTTATGGACCGCTCCTTAATTTTCTTAGTGTATTTACAAGTCTTTTGTTTAACTCAGAATACTAAATGATTTGAGATTCCTTTCCTCCCTGTGCTTGGTTCCTTGCATATATTGTCCACTGATGCAATCACGATCTGAGTTTCTGAAGAACAGTTAAATAGCTCAGTTGTTCTCTTTACTTGCTCAAATTAACACAAATAAATAGGCTAAGTCCCACCGCTGCAGCTGCGGTTGCTTGACTGGGGACATTTTCACAAGCTGGAAAAAGTTAGCACAGAAATAAGGTTCTCTGGAACAGCTGCATCTCCACAGTTGTTAACAAACTTGGGCCAAGTCTTTTTATTATTATTATTTATTTAGCTTTGATTTTGTTTTTGCTGTTGTTTACTTCTTTTTTCTTTAGTAAAGTCTGTCATAATTATGTAAGGTAAACCCAAGTGGTACAGCTTTATGAAGTTTTCCTAATGGGATTATATTTCAAATTTATTTCTGGAAAAAAGTCAACAATAAGAGCAAGCTGAACTGTTTCAACTTCTGTGTTCAGGCAGGTCTTTCTATATGTTGCTTATGAAAAGTATTTGTGTATAAAAAAGATTTAGAAGTCTTAAAATAAAAAATTTTGCAGCCAGAATTATTGGTCATTTATAACTGCTATGAAGATACAAAGACTTTTGGACTGAATTTTTCATAATCTCATGCATTCATCATGTACCCTGTGGCAACAAAATATAGCCTGTATGGTTTTTTACATACCAGCTGTTGGAGAAAGCTGCAAGAAATCAGCAACCCTGACTTCAAGTGTGAACGCTTGTCCCAGGTGCCTTGCTCTGCCTCCCCACTGAATCAAGATCAACATCTCAGTCCTTACCTTAGAAAGACTAAAAGATTGTCTTCATCCTGCTTGTGGTCACCAAAGGCTTTACCACAATTAAGTGCATTCTCCAAGGTGTGGTCTTTGAACCAATATGAACTAAAAATTCTCTGCTCTAAGGAATGGGTGTTTTTGTCTAAGGTAGGCAGCAAAGTCATATTTATATACTATACTAAATATTCCATATCCTTATTTCCTTGAAGACAGATGAGAAACAAATGCAGTGAATGTTAATCACCTTGCTTGATGCTGTAAAAGATGCATCCAATACTGAGGTGAATAAGCAACCTAGAGAACAGGAATAAAAAATGTCGTTAAGAAAGACTAACTACAAAGGAGCATTTCTGATTAGGGGTCAAATGCAAAAACGAAATGGTTGCCATTAAAGACGAATTGCTTTTTAATGACTCTGCAGAAATGTAAAAATAATTCCAAATTCCAAAGTCCAAATGCCCTCATGATCTTCTCAACAGAAGAAAAAGGAAAGGATTTGCTCATTTCAAGTTCTCAAATATGACTATGTTTAATTTTAATACAATACAATACAATACAATAAAGGTAAAATAAGGACCAGTGCCCAGCAATGAATAAATATTAACAATGGTGTGAAGCGTATGGTGATGAGGAGCTGGCATCACCATGAAGTTCCCAGGTTGTTACAGAGAAGCAAAATGATGGTAAATTGAAGTCTACAATTTTATCCCCAATGCTCATTTGCAAGTTGAGCTTTTCTGCTTTAGAGCAGAAGTTGTCAACAATTCTATGGTCTGAATGAATCTCTGCTCTTTAGCAAAATTTTCTGAAAGCAGAAATTACATTAAGATATACCTCTGTTCTTGCACCCTGCAACACTACGGGTATTGAAGTTTTATTCTAGCTGCTAGCTTCAAGAGCAAATGTCCTGATGGCCTTTCTGTTTGCATACATGCCATTTCCTTTATGTTCTCCTGTCTATGCCATCAGAAATAGTTAACAATAGGAAGAATATCTATATTTCACTATCCAGAGTTAGGAGAAAAATGAATTTATGGATCAGTGTAATCTATTCGTCAGTTTATGGTTGCAAAGTCCTTCAGGGACTGTCACAAATTCCCATCTGTCCATGAGTGCTAGATTTTGCAATTGCATCTCTAAGCTATCTGCAAGGCCTGTAGGATTGAGCTGCTCCCTGAATAGCCAGGCAACAACCTGTGACTTTGCATCTGTGAAGGCCAGAGAACCATTATGGGGTGTGCAGTAAATTAAGCTCAAGAAATCTGCCTGTGAAGTTTCCTTCTGAAAAATAAAGATCTTACCTCAATTGTCCATGTGTAGAAGCCTTTTCAGCAGAGGTAGAGCTAAGCAAATGCAGGCAGCTGTTAAATACTGCAATGATTACCAGTCCTTAAGAACTTCCTTTTTAGCTGTTTTTCCTTTTCTGTCCTTTGCGTCTTTGTGACTGTATGCATGCATATTTTTTTTTAATGAAGTTCTGTTGATACTCCTGTAAACAGGAGAGAAATATCTGAATCCATTATAAAACAAACAGAGACATCTAATGTTCTTAGATATTCTACAGTTCCATATACCATGACATAAGGATAAGATCTGGTACTTGGCAGAAACAAAGATGTCTTGTGTAGGATATTTGCCAAGTTAACAGAATATTCTTGGGAAATGTCAAGAGCAAGATTAAAGAAAGACAATTTCTCTGTAAGATCAGCCCATATATTTGTTTCCAGTCTGGGAAGCTGCCCAGTATACCTGGGGGAGGAGAAAGGTGTAGCATGTACCTGTGGGGAGAAGAGAAATGCGTGAAGTGGAAAACCAAAAAAATCCTTGGGACAGCTAATGACCATAAATGTTAACTCAGCATCATGAGACCATAACAGACAAGAATCACATATTACTGCTGGTGTTAGCTAAAGGGTAAGAATTTGAAAAGTCTCTACATGACTCAGGTGAGTAAGTCCTTAAGGCATTTTGGAGATTTAATGGAAGATACCCATATACTTGTTAAGATAAGAGCCCTGGGAGTTTCTTTCTTGCTTTTTCTCTATGGAAGAGAAGCCTGAATCAATAAAAGTAAGAATAAGGCCTTTTTTTACTGCATGTACACCTGCCCTTCCCCCTTATTTTCTGGTGATGTCTAATACAGTGATGATTCCTTTCTTTTGCCAAAAAGTACAAGGATTTTTACCGAAATAAATATGAAACAAGTCATATGTAGATCATGATTCCCTTTAGGACATCTGCAAAATAATCGTCTAATTTGCTGGCAGCTATATTGGGAAGACTATTTTTCAATTTCTTCACTTGCCTACAGTCATCCATAAAGTATTTTTTTAAAACACAGCCTTTGTTGTTTAAGACTGAGTTAAACCCAATTCCTGGAAAAGCTCTTGCTACCCTCTTAACATTTTCATAACAGTTACCTATTACCTCACATGAGGAACACATCGTTATCATTACATTAATCTATGTATTTGTACATGTTACTTATGTTATATAATATTGCAATGAGGCTTATCATCTTAGTTCCATGTGCAGGTTTTTTTCCTTATTGTACCTTCTCCTTTGTTTGGAAAACACGTAGTGTTTAGTCTGCAGCATTAGCATTTATACTGACACTAGTATTATTGTTAATACTTAGTAATACTGAATCTTCTTTGTAATGAAGACAAAAAGCATTAAGACCCACCAAAAGCTTCCACGCAAAAGTAGAGCCGCTACCCCCCCAAATTTGAGCAGGCATTGACCTTAGTCTTTTAAATAGTGTCATTAGACACATCTACTACATTATGGTGTCTGTTGTAGTTTCCAAGAAAGCTAGTATTCATACAGCTTCATACAGAAGCTAGTAGTTGGAATCACTAACCAGTACAGTGCCACATTTGTACTTGGGTCAATGTGGTGGTTTCACACCAATGGGCAGCTGAACTCCACCACAACCACACGCTTGCTGCCCCTCCTCAAAGGAAGAGCGGGAAAAAATACGATGAAAAAGGGTTCAAAGGGTGAGATAAGGACAGGAAGAATACTCACTCATTACCCTCACAGGCAAAACAGACTCAACATAAGGGAGATTAATATAATTTATTGCCTATCGCTAGCAGAATAGAGCAATGAGAAACTAAAAGCAAACTAAAAACACTTTCCACCCCATCCACCCTTTTCTACCTCCTCCCTCTGAGCAGTGCAGGGGAATGGGGGCTGCGGTGAGTCCCTTCACGGTCCTTCTCTGCCCCTGCTCGCCGTGGGGTCCCTCCCACGGGATGCCATCCTGCCTGAACTGAGCCTTGGGGGGGCTGCCCGCAGGCTGCAGCTCTTCAAGAACTGCTCCCACATGGCTCCGTACCGCGGGGTCCATCCATCCCCCAGGAGCAAACTGCTCCAGCACGGGTCCCCCACGGGTGGGCGGCAGCTCCCCCCAGACCCCCTGCTCCTGCGTGGGCTCCTCTCCACGGGCTGCAGCTCCGGCCAGGGGCCTGCTCCTGCGGGGGCTCTCCATGGGCCGCAGCCTCCTCCAGGCCACATCCACCTGCTCCACCGGGGGCTCCTCCACGGGGGGGCTGCAGCGTGGAGATCTGCTCCATGTGGGACCCATGGGCTGCAGGGGGACAGCCTGCTCCACCAGGGGCCTCTCCCTGCACAGGCCAAGGGGCTGCTGCGTGCCTGGAGCACCTCCTGCCCTCCCGCTGCACTGACCCTGGGGTCTGCAGGGCTGTTGCTCTACTGTTTTTCTCACTCCTCTCTCCCAGCTGCTGTGGTGCAGCATTTTTTTTTTTGTCTGTTTTTGTTTTGTTTTGTTTTGTTTTATTTTATTTTATTTTATTTTATTTTATTTTATTTTATTTTATTTTATTTTATTTTATTTTATTTTATTTTATTTTATTTTATTTTTATTTTATTTTATTTATTTTATTTTTCCCTTTCTTCAATCTGCTCTCCCAGAGGCCCACCCAGTGTCACGCCCTGGCTTGGCTCTGGCCAGCAGCAGGTCCCTTTTGGAGCAGCTGGAGTTGGCTCTGATCTGACATGGGGCAGCTGCTGGCTATGCTCACAGAGGACACCCTTGCAGCCCCCTGCTACCAAACCCTTGCCACATAAACTCAATACTGTCAGTCAGTATGACTTGAAGGAACAGTTAAAGGCTGAGCATTTTCTAGTCCTTCAAACTGGAGATATTACGAATTTGAGCCCTCTTAACCCTCTTAACCACTTACAGTCTTAATACCCACACCAGCTTGGAACCTACCTCCTTACTCCCAAGGCTGGAATTTGTTCCTCTAAGAGTGCACAGTCTGAGCTGAGGACCTAGAGGGTTGCAAAAAGCATTAAAAATCCAAACATAAGGATATCTACTACTTAGTTTAACTTTAGTTATGTCAGTCTCCTCATACCCTAAGGAGGCTGGAAGAAGGAATGTAAAAATGATGAGAGGAAAAAGTACAGCCATGCAAGTGAAGTTGTAGAAGCCTATGAAAAGCTACTGGAGACAATAAATAACATTTCCCATTTAGAAGCGTAGCTTTTATAAAATGCTTGGTGCTGAAAAGAACAACAAGGCCTTCCTCAGGTCACTCAGGAGGTGAGAAAAGAGGTAGTACTATTTTTTAACAAGTTTTCAATGAGACTTAACAATGGTTTATACACTAGAAAACATTTGGAAATTATTTTCATTCTTAAAATAAAGCTGTCCCTGGTAGCACTGCAAGATACAGTAATATAAATTACATTTAAGCTTTACCTTTAAACTTCAGACCAAGAACACACTATTAATCAGAAGAAAACTATTCAAAACACTATTTAAGCAGTTGGTTATTTTTTGTTCTATCAAGCGCTGTTGACACCATAACAAGATCTACCTCTAAAAAGTCTAACAAGAGACCTTCTAAATTTGACTCATTTGTATTTTAAGTGGTTACAGAAGTAAGTCTTCTTCCTTCAAGTTGTTGCTCTAATAAGCACAGTATAGAATCACTTAATCCCTTCAGAGAGAAAAGAAAAAAAAAAAAAAAGATAGCTACTTGCTCCTCCTTTCTTCTTAGATGCAATCTCTTGCACAATGTTCATGTCCCTGGGCATTTTTTTTCCAAAAATTCACTATCAGTCATCTCAGTATTCCATTTTTCATTTCTTACTATTTTATCAAGCCTTTTTGTTTCTCAGCTCTGATCTGATCAATAGAAAGAAAAAGAAGGAAAGAAGAAAAGGAGGAAAGGAGGAAAGGAGGAAAGGAAAAAAAAAGAAAAAAGGAGGAAAGAAAGAAAAAAGGAGGAAAGAAAGAAAGAAAGAAAGAAAGAAAGAAAGAAAGAAAAAGAAAGAAAGAAAGAAAGAAAGAAAAAGAAAGAAAGAAAGAAAGAAAGAAAGAAAGAAAGAAAGAAAGAAAGAAAGAAAGAAAGAAAGAAAGAAAGAAAGAAAGAAAGAAAGAAAAAAGAAACAAAGAAAGGAAGGAAAAAGAAAAGAAAGAAGAAAGAAGGAAAGAAAGAGGGACCAAGAATTCTGCAGCAAGATCAGTCACAAGATCAACAGCAACTAGAAATCGGTAGCAGTCAGACTTCTGTTGCTACTGAGACATTCCCTATGAGCTTTCTGGTTAATAGAAAGCTATGTTACTGCTGATATTCATGCATTCTCGGAGAACAAACCTACTAAATAATATTGCTGAGCATTTTTATTGTAACATCTATTAATCTAAATGAGTCTTGGCACTTGAATTTAATTGATAAGCTATATTCCTGCTACTCTATCCTTCTACTCTGTTTCAGAGTCCTCACTTCAGAATTCAAATATAACAGATTTTTTGAAAAATAAATCTTTTCATTCCAAGCTGCATTAAAAAAAAAAAATAAAGGGCGGCGGGGAGGGGGGAGACTATGTTCTCTTCTCGTCTTATGGAGTTCTTTCCCTTTTGAAATTCTCCCTGTCTAGTTTCAAAGTTAAATTTTTTTGGTCCTTTGGTTTCTTTAGCATCTTCCCTTCCTAACTACTGCTGCTTCACTTCCTTAAAAAAAAAAATAAAAAAATTAGAAGAACTAGAAGAAAAATATGTTTAGAGTCAGCTCAGTACAGTAGTATTTCTTCCATTTCAAATCCTTCTCTATTTTGTTTTGTTTTGCGGCTTATGGCTGTGAAAAGGGAAACAGTTTCATGTTCCTAATGGAATAAAAATGATGGTGTGTTGCTTTTTACCAACATTTCATCGTCCCTGGAAACAAACAAACAAACAAAACCAAATAAAACATGGACATTTAAACTCAGAGAAATTATAGAGGAGATTAATTTGGCCACATGTATTGAGAAGAGCATTTTTCTCTTCTTAACTGCACAAACCTTTTTTCTTTCCAATCAAATTTTTAAACTGATGTTTCTATATTGAGCTTTTTAATAATTTACACATGTTGCTGCAAGAAGGGGGAGAGAAGCGGGAGGAAGGGTAGGAAGAAGAACTGGAAGTTTAAAACACGAAGGAGAAAAGTTAATTTAAAATGATGTTTGGTAAAAAGTCCCCTTTGAGATCCTGTTGTGTAATTGAACAGATTAAGAGAACTGACAGTAACTTCACGGTATGCCTAAGTGGAGGTCTCTACGGGTCAACTCTCGGATCTTGTGCCGACACGTTAAACAAGTTTGTCAATTTTCCATCAGATTGATTTTTCTCACAGGTCTGGAAGCCTCGTCTCATTTCATCTTATTTCCACAGGGGTTCTTAACATTGCAAACTGCCATTTACTTTTGTCTCAAAGTGTGAGGAATGATTTTTATCTCCAAGTGGCAATCACGGCAGGCAGCTCCAGCTCTGCTTATAATGTCACATATTGTCCTCCCTCACCAACTGGGGTTTCCTTTGTGTTTTTCCCCTCTTCAGGAATGATGTGGATTTTTAGAATACATTCACAATAATTATTAACAGAATGTACTTAGGGCAAATGTCTAGTCTCTGAAGTGGAAAAAAAAAAAAAAAAAGCAACAGAAACCTTGTTTATTTTTTCTTTGCAGTTTTCAGCATAATGAGGGGTCAGCTTGAGAAAATATGATGGCCCTGGGAAGGTCACAGGGAAGAGTATTAACTTCTCTTTACATTTCCATGTCTATTATCCCTTCCTGTTAATGCCAACTGAAGTTATGTGTGTGGAATAAAGAGAAAGCATGCTTCTGAATAGGTTCATGCTGCTAAAGATTTTAACAGTATATTTGGATTAATTGCAGTAAAGACAAGAATCTACTCTTAATCTACACCAAGTTAAACAGGAGCAAAATTTGCCTTACAATTTTTTACAATTTGTCTTTGCCTTTGGGACATGACGATATTCTCATATGGATGTACAACCATGTAGTCCTGTTGACTCAAATTAAACTACTCTGAACTTACCTCTCAGTTGACCTAATGACATCTTATTGGAAGAAGACTGCCATTTATATCAGTGGTAGCAGAGTCAAATCATAAGATTTTACCAAAATCCGTGTTTTATGTTGCCTACAGATCTCATAGTCATTTCCACATGTGAAAACTAGGTGTAATCAATCACTAGAGCCATAATAATCATCCCAGTGTTTGTAAGAATTCCTTACTGGCATCAGTATCTTTGTCAGATACAAAACATTGAGCCTGATTCCTACTTGCGTTGGTGCTGCTTACATAGCCCTGCCAATGGCATGGATAGACTCATTGTTCCTCCTTTTGGAGCCTTGTACAAAGTCAAAAATTTAATACAAATGTGAATAAGGTCCATCATTTTGTGCTCTTAAGTGTGATATGCCTAACCTAATAAAATGATCATAGACAATGTGAATTGTTACCAAATCATTTGGTTATAAGCAGTTCATCACTATTTCATAACATGTACCACAGTTTTAGAAATCTATATAAATAGATGAGAAAAAAAAAGAAAAAAGAAAAAAAAAAGAACTAATAGTGATTTTTTTTTGTGATCAGACAGCAAAGAAAACAAGAAAGGCTAAAGGTGTCAAACTGTTGTCCTACAGTGCACTTCCAGAACAGAAACAAGCACTGAGTGCCAGCCCAGCACTGAGCACCTAGCATGAGGAACGCCATCCCCTGCCAAGTGTCTTTCCGTGGGTTGTCCCATGGAGCCTGTGGCCATGATGGTTGCCTGAGGTGTAAGGGAAGAGGTGGGTAATCCAGGAAAGCCCCAAGGAGACCTGTAGTTAGAGCCACACTACACTGCCTCCTGCATTTTCACTGCCATGAGTGGTGGTCCTGACTTGTCCACCACCTGAGGGAAGAGGTACTGCATGGAGGAAGCTAGGGTAGGACAGAGAGATGCTCATGGATGTCAGTCCACAGGTTACAGCAGAGGAGAAGCCAGGGCAGAGGGTCTGAAGTCAGGGTCATGCACTATTAAGGATGGGCTGGGGAAGAGTGGGGAGCTGAGTGGCTCTGCCCTTTCTCCCTCCTTCCTTTCTTGTTTAACTTTCAGTGGACACTAATAGCCAAAAGTTGCTTTTCCAGGACGATTGCTACCTTCTCCACAACCTGTACATTCCCAGATACTCTCATGGATTTGGCAGATCTTATTATCTGCCAGAGATAGAAATGTATTTAATGAGTTAACCCAAAAAGCCTGTGCTGATCATTGTAAATAGCAGCAAAAAAGGGATATCTAATTGATATCTTTTCTACTCAAATTGATCTTTCTGTAGTTCTACTTTACATTCTACAGTTACAGCCAAGTGGGTCCCCCAAAAAAGACCTGAGAAAAACTCCTTCATTTCCACGATGCATTTGAGTTACTCGGCCATAGTAACAGGTGACTGTGGTGCCAATGGTTGTTTCTGTGCAGGGTGAGCACACAAAATGTTTTGGCAAAGCCTCTGGAAAGTCTTCTGGGTGAGCACTTGCCTTTGTTTGGTTTTGTGAAAGGAACAGGCAAGCTGCTGTTGCTGTCTTCTTACAGCTTAATATGAAAGCATGCAACCGCAGATTGCATTAGCAGAAACGAGTGAAAACAAGTATTTCCATGTTTTCGATCATGGTGTAGATGCTCCTAACGTCACTGCCTGAAATGGTAATCTGTTGCCACAGATAGTTCAGTGAGATGAGGTGTGATGGTTTAATGAGCTTTAAAATATAAAAATATTATGTTTCAGCTGTTGTCAGTTTCTGTATAAACAAACTCCAACACTGAGTTTCACCACCTGAGTGAGGAGCTGCTTCCACCGCAGCCAGGCCAGCAGGATACTGAGGCATCACAGGGTGGCCCCAGCTCTGCCAGACCTCCCCTGTGGCCATGCACTCCAGCTCACCTCCTCTCTCCCTCCTGCCTACCTGGTCACCTTTGCCAAAGTGAAAAAAGCCCCTTCCCTTCTATCCATGCTACTGGAAGTGGCAATAAGAAGCAGACACGGTGCCCAGGGGCTGGGGTGAATTGTAAGACCTAGAGACGTTTTGTGGTTTTTTTGTGTGTGTGTGTTGTTTGTTTTGTGGACTCCTTAGTATCCCATAAAGAGAAAAGCACAATATTCTGATGCTTTAGGTATTTCAAACCTGGCACAAGTGTTTAAAAGTATAATGAGAAGAAGTTCACTACAAAGTTAGCTTACTAGACACTTATCACAATTAAATATTTTAGACATCTTACATTTTTTCCCATAATTCCAACAATAATTAGATCACAATATGGATTAATTTCTTGTCACATCTAATTTTTAGTGGCAAGATGCTCTGAGGGAGTGAAACACAAAAACAAGTTGCTGATATTTGTAAACTCTCTTGTGTTGTACACGTAAACTTAACACAGCTGACATTTGGCTCTTTCATCCTGCCTTTCCTGCTCGCTCAGTGCAAATATTATCCAGACATACATGTTAAACAAATATCATATTATGTACAAACACAGATATATAAATCTCATTGCCCTAGTCAGCAGCTCAGGACCAAACTATTTTCCTGAGTGAGTATGGTATGTGAGTGACCTTGAGCTAGCTGCTTTCCCACTCTGTTACTTGAGGTTACTATACTTTGTGATCTCACAAAGTTTATTTACTTATAGGTATTGATACTGTATCAATACCAAAAAGGTAACCTGTAAATTGCATTCACATATTTTTATGGGGTAGAATTACAGAATGGTTTTTAAGCAAATTTGTGACACTGTTTTCTGGTCACTATAATTGTATAAATGTAATCAAGCTATATAATCTACTTTTGGGGTGGAGGAAGGTGTTAGAGTTGGCAAATTCATGTTCAGTGTCAGAACCACTATTTCTCTGAAAATTAGCAAGAGCTATAGCTGCTAAAACTCTATACTTCTCAGTGCAAAAGTGCTCAGCAGTGTTTTTCTTCAAAATTTGTGTTTTAGTGCTGTCATCTTTTAAAAAAATACTGCAGGAGAGCTGGCTGGTACCAAATGTGACTGTCCTGTGTATTCATTACTGAATAGTAAATGTGTCAGTCTCTCAAGACCCCTTCAAATAAGAACAATGTTATTTTATGATTTAAGATTTTTAGTTCATACATGAAAGCACAAATAACCAGAACAGTTTGTGCTTTGCTCTAATGGCAGACTAGATTAAGTAATATGATGGCTTATGTGGTGAGCTCTTCAGTAAGGACAATCAATGCTTAGCATATCCCAGGATCAAACATCTGCCGAGAAAGGGCTGAATTGATTCACTGTTTCTTGCTTTTTTTATTGAATGCTTTTATTTTCTTTCATAAGCTAGTAAAACTCCAATCATATAAAATGAAGAGGTTATGGAAAAGAGTTAGAAGTAGCTAATTACAAGACCCATTCCCCTCTGGGAGCTGATTCTGGCAGAACTGCACATTTTAAGGCCCTGATTCAGGGACATGTGTCAATACTGCGGGATAGTGCTTAATCATGAAATCAATATTTCAAATTAAGTGCACATGCTTAACAGTTGGCCAGGAGAAGGTTTGCAATAGCATTTCCATACTGCTTAAGAATACAGTGCTGATTTCCTTTGAAACATTTTCTTATCATCTTATTATTCAACTCTCTACAGAGCTGTTTTCCCCTCATGAGCTTCAGTAAAATCTGAAGATGTTGCTACCAATTGTGATTTTTGCACCACTTGGAGAGAGGAAAGCTTTGGAAAAACATTTTACCATAAATGAGATTAAAACTCTTGACCTCCCCAGTCTCATCGTCAGCAATGAGACAATGATGGCAGTGGAGAATTCTTGAACTCTTGTTCTTGTAAGCAGAAAATCTGGCCAGGACCTACTTACGGTGGTTTTTGTTGTTGTTTTCCTGCTGATGGTATCAGCAGGCAGAAAAATATAATGTGTAATTTTGGCTCAGTTGGATTTGGTCAGAGTCTGTGCTGTGCAGCCAGTGTGGCCGGTTAGTCACATCACAGGCAGACCCCAAAGCAGACCGAAAGGCTTTAAGCCTTTGCAACAAGCTAGCCTGCAACTGCAAAGACTGGGAAAATCAAGAACAAAACCTGTGAGAGCTAAAATGAGGATTGGATACTGGGACAAACATCCCAAACTATTCTGTGTTCCCCTGAGGCTTCTTTTTTATCTTACCAGACTCTGCCAGCCTACAACCCGATACCTATCATTTATTCTGCAAGACAGCAATGAAGCTGTTTGTGCCAAACCCACTGTACCTACTCCATCTTGGATATGCATTTCCCTATGCTAGTGAGGAATCCAAGGTACAAAAGTTTCACCGTACAAAGGAAACGCAGACTGGAAAAAAAGAAATGTATACACTTTTTCTAATTCTGGGCTCTCATATGTATATGACAAACTTGACACAGAATAAAATTTCGTTAAGATAAATATATGTGTGTCTATAACAATAAATGTACACACCAAAGACAGGAAGGAGGTCTGAAGTATGAAATAATAAGCCACAATAGGTGAGGCAGCATTGACAAAAGAAAGATTTAAAGTACAGATAATCCTAGGAAAAAAACACTGCTCTTATTTCTTATAGGCAAGGCTGGCTTCTCCTAATAAACTCAACTTTTCTCAGATATAGTTGTGCATGAAAACTATGATATCATCCAGTTTAAGTGGTATATTTTATGGATGTCTGTGTGGCACTTGCTCTTTTCCAGGCAGCATGGTTAATTCTGATGAGGGCACTGAAGGAAGAGCACACGTAACTCTGACTTACTATTCATATCATGCTTGCAGCTCTCAGCAGCCTTTCACTAGATCTCCACCTTCTGAAACTCAAGCTGATTCTTCACATTTGCTTCAAAATTAGCAAGTGATCCCAGCGTGCTCGCAATGGCATAGTATCAGCTCAAGGGCAGCTGGAGCAGCATCTTCTAGAGCTAAATGCACAATGAGTATTAAATCCAAGCCATGATCTCACACCTCAAATAGTATTAATGGAGAAGAAAATCAGGCTTAGCAGAAGTGCTAAGCACACTCAGAAACACCAGTCTGTGAGCAACAGCCCCTTGTGTGCTTCCACAGGCATGGAGCTGAGATGAAGCCTTTAGCATAACCTCTGAAGGCAGAATAATCTTACTGGCAGCCTACCCCAGCCGCTTGTGGTCTTACCAGTTGGAAAGAAGAAGCTATGAGGCTCACCATGAGGAGATGCTATCTGCTTGCTTATTATTAGTTACGTGGTGTAGCTGCTGTTGCAGTCCTAGTGTCTTTTCCTCTTGGTACTGTAGAAATGGTAAGTAAAGGGGTAAGGCACAGATACAGTGAACTGCATTTGTATGGAGTGCAGCTCCGACACCTCACATGAGGACTGTGGGGCTGACTGTGTGGTCAGAGTGCTGGGGGCTCTGGTGGCTTGGCTTCAGTCAGACACCCACTCAGCTGCTCTCTCACCCCCATTCCTCTGCAAGACAGGGAGGAAATAAGGTGAAAAGCTCATGGGTCATTATAAGGGCAGGGAGATTGCATACTCATATGGGCAAAACAGACTCAACTTGGGGAATGTTGATTCAATGTACTGCCAATTACACAGAGTTAGATGGTAAGACATATGGTTGATTGCTGCTGCACCTTTCCCTTTCTCCCCAGGCTCAGCTCCAGCCATTCGTTGCCAATGTCCCCTAGCCTCTGTCTGAAGCACTGCAGGGGGATGGGGCATGGGGGCTGTGCTCAGTCCATCCCAGCTTTGCTCTGCTGCTCCTTCCTCCTCATGCTTTTCCCCTGCTCCTGCATGGGGCCTTCCACGGGCTGCAGTCCTTCAGGAGATGCCCAGCTGCTCTGCCACAGTGTCTCCACGGGCCTGGAGCACCTCCTGCCCTTCTTCTGCACTGACCTTGGGCTCTGCAGGGCTGGTTCTCTCACACTTGTTCCTCGCTCCTCTCTCCCACATGCACCATTTTCCCCCTTTCTTAAGCCCGTTTCCCTGAGGCACCGCCATCTCGTCTGTGGGGCCTGGCCATGCCCTGCGGTGAGGCCACTGGAGCCGTCTGGAACCAGCTGTGTCTGCACGGGGCAGCCCTGGCCTCACTGCATGCAGCAGCCCCGCAGCCCCCTGCCAATGCCAGGGCACCCGCACCTAAATGTTGGAGTTTTGGAAAAATACTGGTAAGTAAAGTAACATTTTCCTTTTTTAACATTTTTCATAAAGTAACATAAAGTAACATTTTTCCTTTTTTGCCTGTCTGATGGCAAAATGCCCCAGCTGTGGTTACAGCCAACTCACTTGCGTGCAGAAGGCGGCTGCGCAATGGCCGTGCAGGGGAGCACAGAGCGCACCTTGCAGGCTCGGATTTAACAAGTGTCAGCACTCCCAGGACCCATCGGGAGCCCAGAAATAGCTGTGTGCACGTTTCCTTCCCTTTCAGATTCTGCAGGATAGTTTGCCGGCAGTTCTGAGAAGTGGGTTATCCCAGTGGGGAGCAGATCTCTGGTTAACAATCGATAGAGCAGCCCTTTAATAATTCTCAGACTGGGCAAAAAAAGGGTGTATACCGTAAACAAGTATTGAAAGGTAGCTGTCCCCCCTCCTCCAAGGAGGTATCTGCAGTAGAAGAAGATGGATAAACAAATAATCCTCTGGTTTTAATGAACACATCCATTATATCAGCAATAGTTATGGCAACAGGAATTATGTACTTTGAGACAGCATCTCTTGTGCCTTGTAAACACCTCAGCCTTCTGCCAGGGTCCCCGCTGGGGCTATTTACAGCTTCAATATTACAAGGTAGCTACTGCCTAATTATACACAACTGGATTGGTTTCTACCAGTACGGTCCTTGGTTAACCCTTAATAATAATTAATTTTTTACTCTTACACTGTATATCAACTTAAAACTTTCAAGATGCTAAGGTGTCCCAGTAGAATAGAAAACCTATTAAGATATCAAGACATGCATGCTTTGCAACTTCTGTTTTCGTTAGCAGTAAAAGGCCCCACAGAAAAAAAAAAAAAAAAAAAAAGGCAGCACAAAGTCATTGGAACTGATACTCAGACCATGTACAAAAACAGTTTCATTGCAAGAAGCCTGTTCTCATTTACTTTCGGTTGATTTAACGAAGAACTAGCCTGCATTCAAGACTTGGTTCCAACATACATGTGAGTCAATCAGATCTGCATTACACAGCTGGTATGTGACATGAAACCCTGGTTCAGTTGATTGAGTTTTCCTCACTGCTAAGCTTGGAGGGATTTTATTTGTTATTTTTATTTGTCCTGTCAGGGAGGTGGGGGGGGGGGGGGAGCTGCAATTTTTTGTAGGTATTTATTTCAATCTTCTTCAAAACAGATATGGCATGCTGGGAGGAGATGAGGTGAGAGAAAGGGAATATCTGCTGCTAACTCTAGTACTGTTTGTCATAGTGATATCCTTTGAACCTAATTATCATAATTACTCTCAGGTCCAGACCAAGAAGACTATTAGGATTTTCAGCTCATCCTGCGCCACAGTGAATGATGAACCTTTACACTGGCAAAAGGTGAAGCAGAGAGCTTGGGAAAAAATATTAATCTTTTTCTCCTAGCATTCCTTCCTTTTCTCCCCTAGTGTTTTATTAAAACAATAGGCTGAGCTCTGCTGTATTTGTCATAGGTTGTAATGAAGCAAGTCAGGGAATATGCATTTCTTTCAATCCAGGAAACATTCAGAAATACAGAAGAACAGCTGGTGAGAAGTGAATGCAGAGCCATTTGACAGCAAGGAAGATCTACCCCCAAGAGCAATTCCAGAGCAAATAAACATCAAAATGAATGACTTACAAGGCACTGTAACCTCATTTGTTGGCAAATTGAATACACTTACCACACATATAAATATTCTTGAGCAGAGATCAGATCTTGTGGGCTCACAGCTATTAAAACAGCACAGTTTTAACAGCATGTGAGGAGTGGTTGAACAAACATCTTAGCTGTAAAACTCATTAATGAGCCATCACAAAATAGAAAATTTGAGAGTATAAATGTTAGAAAATCAAGTCAGGTCTCACAGTATTCCCATGTGGATGAACAGAGGAAATAGCAAGGAGAAGAGCACCCCAGATGGGGTGAAATAGCTCTGCTGGGTGAGCTGTATAGGAGAGGATGCTCCTGCTGTACAGGTCAGGATGTAGGCACTCTTTCATGGGAGGCAGTCACAAGGATGATGCATCACTCAGACCTGAATGGTTTGGTGGCAGCTCACAGGCCTTCTGGGCTGGTCACTGCAGCACTTTGATAAGCTCAGAGTACAACAGGGGGCAATGATCTCTACATAAAAAGCTGACTGTAGGTGAAAAGCAGGTGGACTGGTAGATTCATAGTACTAAACCCAGAGTAGGACTATGGACTGAAAAAAGAGGCTGCTAAAACAAGAAGGCTATGAGTTTCTTGCACATATCTTCAGGCTAAGGTTGACAAAATGTGCTTTTCTTTTATCATCTAAAGGGAGAAGAATTAAAGGGAAAACAGCTTATTCTGGGTCTCTCCAGGAAGAGAAATACAGATTAAGATCACAACTTTATTAGCTCTGGACGCCATGTCTAGAACTCTGTGTTTTAAACAGGAAAATTATTACATTATTAAACAAAGCTTTGGGTGTTCATTGAAATTTGCTTTTCCTCCTTTATGTTTAAAGCTTCAACAGCTGTAGCAAATGCATGTAGAGGTGTGTGTCAGCCCTGACAATAAAATTTATATGATGCTTTTGTTGCATCCTCTCTCTTTAAACCCATGAGAGAAGACTGTGATTAATTTAATGGCAAGGCTTTCTGCATTTATCAAAATGCCTAAAGCTAGTTTTTTTTCCTATGGAGGTGTGAACACAGAATGTTTGTTGTCACATTTTCAAAAGGCATACTTTTTAGGGAGAACAGACTTTTCAACATACAGTTGCTGTATTTCTAAACCTCAGTTGGGGAACATTAATTGTGCAGTTAGTCATTTGCTCATGCAAGTGTCACCACTGTATGTATACACTGGTGGGTGAATGTGATTGTATGCAAAAAGAAAGCCGTTACAAATTCAGTCTGATGTACGTGGAAATATACAAGAACAGCTTTTTTACAGCTCAGTCGGACACCCATATTCAGTTTCTGTTTATTTTTCTGTTTCTAATTACAAGGAGATATTTCAAGGTTTCTGATCCTCTCTAAATTTGCTAATGGACTTATCTATAAAGCAGGACCTTGAAATATGCATGTGCATTTCTCTGAACTAATATCCTTTTTCATTTTGTTCTTTGCAACACAGCAAGTTGCCTAAATTTGTTTTGCTAATTTCCGAAATAGCTTTTATTTTTAATTTTTTGTATGTATAATATGGGTCAGAGATGAAAAGAAATAGTTCTGCTGTCCTTAAATGTTACCTCAAAAAATTTTACATTGATGTACCAATCAAAAAGTGGGGTAGAGGGAGAACTAGAACAGAAATAGCAGAAATGCAGCTCCAGCGAGCCTGGCACTGATTCAGTGTGCAGTATTATAATGCCAGCATACCCTCTCAGCATGCTGCTTTATATAGGTTGAAGCTGTTTTTTCACATTCTCAGTTGCAACTTACAAAGAGAAAAGGTAGAGAACTATGGTAGGGTGCTCCTATCTAATGCTTAAATTCAAAAATTTTCTACGAAACTAATACTTTTTTTTTTTTTTTTCAGAAAAGATGTTGACATTTTTCTCTTTTTCCTGTGTTTTCATCTTTTGCCTTGCCTAGGCAGGCTGGTTTTTAATACTTTTGTTTGTACTGGCTTTTCTCCATCTTCACACATCACATCCATTTTCATGCTTAGAAAGGTTACAGAGTCACAAAAGAAAAGAAACATTTCAGAATTTTTACTCTGCAGCTTGAAAACACTGCAGAAGTTTTGAAAACTGGCTGAGCAGAAAGGGTTGAGGATATAAGAACAAAAAAAAATTTTTTTTTTTTATACAGAAGCAACAGAGGAGAAAGAGGCAATAAATAGAAATTTTGGTTGTTTGGAAATAATGCAAAAATAATGTTTCTGTTCCTAATTTTTTCCAAAGACCAGGTAAAACCAACAGTTACATTTATCAAGTTATTTATTTATTAATCTATCTTTTAAAAACAGCTGTAGCAGAACAGAACAGAACAGAACAGAACAGAACAGAATAGAAAAGAGAATAGAATAGAATAGAATAGAATAGAATAGAATAGAATAGAATAGAATAGAATAGAATAGAATAGAATAGAATAGAATAGAATAGAATAGAATAGAATAGAATAGTTCAGTTGGAAGAGACCTTCAGAGGTCATTTAGTGCAACTGCCTGACCACTTCAGGGCCAACCAAAAGTTAAAACATATCAATGAGGGCATTGTCCTAATGCCTCTCGAAAACTGACAGGCATGGGCCATCAACCACCTACCTAGCAATCCTGCTCCCATGTTTGACATGGGAGACACTTTTCTCCATCTTCATGCATCACATCCATTTTCATGCTTAGAAAGGTTACAGAGTCACAAAAGAAAAGAAACATTTCAGAATTTTTACTCTGCAGCTTGAAAATACTGCAGAAGTCCTAATGTCCAGTCTGAAACTCCCCAGGCACAGCTTTGCGCCTTTACTGTGCATCCTAACATTGATTATCAGGCTTTCAGGGTCCAGCATAGAGCCACAAAGATGATTAAGGGATTGGAGCATTCTCTGATTCTGTGATTCGCTGTGTTACCTGAAAGAAACATTTACATGAAAGACCTTGATTCTTCCTATTAAAACCTTCCATTCCAGTCATTAATACCTAGGTTTTGAGTCACGCTCCTGTATATCTGTGACCCCATTGTACCTGCCAATTAGAGGTTCAGTGGTCAGTTAAAACCCATATAAATTAACCCATTTGTATACGCTACTATGGTGATGCTACATCACCTACATTATAAGTGGATAAACTGTGGATCTGCATTACCTTCAAGCCAAAATCAAAGAAAAACTTGCAGACTAATAAAGTGACATGCCATGAATCCTTGAAATGCTATATTGCTTTAAAAATGTACATGGGCAAAAAGTTCTATAGGCAGTCATATAGTTGTCAAATCAGAGAGTTGTCATATTACAGACCTTGTACTGTAATTTAAGACAGTAGCTCTAGATTTAGAAAGTGTAGTGTGTGTGTATCCTGGGACTTTGTATTGGCTCCACCACTGCATTTTGTGAACTCCACTGGTAATGGAGTGGGTGGCAAGCCAGGTCAAAACAAAACACAACTCAAGAGCCTGCTATGCATCGCAGGCCTTCACGTCTGGCAGGCACCTGAAGAAAAAATTGTCTTTAGAAATGTTCGGGAAAACAGAGAGAGGTTAAATAGCTGCGTGTTCATTAGGAGACTATTTCTAGCAGGGTACAAGTGCTCATGAGTCAGCTTTGAGGTGGGCAGGTGGCACAGATATGATGCGCTGCTGTCAGACCACGTCACCCTTGCTTCTCACTAACTGCAGCCCATGGGTGAAAGCCTTCCCAAAAATGTTTGTGGTAAAACTTCCACTGGCATGAGTGGAAAGGGGTTTAGCCTATGCCTTCTGCAATGAATGGCCATAGTTTGCACTGTCATCGTACTGACCAGAGCTGGGAATTAGACATAAGTCTGTGTTAATGTCCTTGGCTTGGGTTGTCTCTCCACTATAGTCTGTTTGTAAAATAGGTGTAAAATTGTGCACTTTGCAATGATTTTCACTGCCTTAAATTTATAGTTTGGGATGAGAATGGTTCTGTAAATGCAAAGTAATAACAATCATATGAAAACTTCAGGTTCAGTGTTCATATTTATGTAACAGCAGGCTGAAAACATCACAAGATAAAAGAACAAATATGGGCCTCCAGAAGCCACTTTAAACCCTCAGCCAGTGCACTCCCTAACAGCATTCCCCTATTGCTCTGCTGGGTGCTATTGAATGATGTGACAATAAAAAGAGGCGCTGGAAATGGTGCAACAAGAACAACAAAAATCAGGAGCTCTTCATTGCCGTATGAAAAAATATCCCCCAGTGTTTCAAATAAATTCTTATCTCATTGAAGTCATCGTTCTATGAGATGTATTAATATATTTTAAAAAAACAAGCTGGCGGCTGCACTGCAAGTTCCTTGTTGACTCATTTGGTGGCCCCTGACAGAGTATCAAGAGAGCTTTATTTGGAAGGACACTGAGGGAGGGCAGATTAAACAGGCTTCTGGCTGCATTCAATTTTCTCTAATTTGGGGAGATTTTGCACCTTTCTTGGAGATTGTACCAGATGGGATTAGCACATTCCATTTCCTGCATTACTCATAAGGCTGAGAACTAAGAAAATTAAAATAAAGGTCAGTGAACTTGGCTATGCTTTTCTCTTGCTAAAAACTTGTCCATATGTTTGCTTCTTTCTGCTTTGATCGCATCTCGCTTTAACAGACTACATCTATGTGTGCATGTGTAGGGGCTTCATGTTTTCCATTCCACAACATAACCATTGCGTGGGTTCATCAGGATTCAGCCCATTTCCATTCCCTTTTGTTCATGGAAATAATTTCTGTTTAACTTTGTTTTGGCTCTTTCATAAAATTTGCTCGTACTCAACGATGAAGGATGGCTCACAGGGCGCCCCTTATTCTGGCTTTGAGATGTCCTCCTCTGGGGCCGTGCTGTTCTGCCCACCCTGCGGTGGCCCCACGGCTTGCTGAGGCATGTGCCGTAGACGCACATGCACACAGACACGCAGGCATGCACACCCCGTGGCCAAACTTAGCCGGTCTGGTGCCAGGAGCATTGCGTGGGGAATCGTCTAAAGCCTCTGAGGGAGTCTTCCGTGTTTCTGCCAGCCTGCAGTATCGGCAGTGGTATTTTGGCGAGAGGACACTCGTTTCCTTTGTTCTGAGCCAAGGGCACCAAACCCATGCCACCCTGCCTGTCAGTCTGTCCCTGCGTAGTTAGTTTGGGTCACTTGAACTGACTGGCTATAAATCAGTAAACTAATTGTCACTACCAACCTCCTGAGCCAACTGCTAATCTTTACACATTTATACACCTGTTTTTTCTTATCATCGTTCCGCAAAATACACAGAGCACTTTTTTTTTTTTTTTCTATACACCACCACCTACTTCTTGGAACAGACTGAGATCAGGCCTGGCGGCTTTAAACTGCACTTGCTGGATTAGGTCCAGGCTTTGGAAACGACGTGGCAAAGGCAGGAGTAACTTTTGCTAACATGCCTGCCTGTGACTCGAACCCGGAGTGCCGAGCAGAGCAGGCAGCCCCCAGCTCCTGCACAGGGCAGTGGGGCCTCCCTCAGCAGCCACCAGTCAGGCCCATGCAAAGCATTCCCCTCAGGGCCGGGACTGTAGCCCTCCACTTTGCTTGACTGCTATATACCCCCTTGCCATTTAGCTGTGTGTTCGGAGGCTTTCTGCCAGTTCCCCATTAGTGTATCTTAATGAGGTTCGGCCTCTGTTTGATTTCCATGGTAAGTCTGAGCTCAGAAGTCAAATAAGGGCAGGTTCTTTATGCAACCAGATCTGAAATATGGCTGAGCTCAACTAAACCTAGAGGGGACAGCAAAGGGTGAAACAGCTTAAACTGGTCAGGCCTTAGTGTTTTCTTCCTTGTGCCTCTAATTGCACACTCTAAGCGTCTTGGGTCTACAAAGAGATTTGCAGGGTATGTCATCAGAGCTTCTTTTCATTTCCTTTCTTTCTCTCACACTAATACATTTCAAGTTAATTTCAAGTTAAATCTCACTAATTCTGGGGTTCCCAAACCACCTCTTCTGTACTGCTCAGTGTAGTGAGACTTGTTGAAAGTCCTAACTTTTCACCTTCCCGTTTCACAGTGAGTTCAGATGAGTGAAAAGCCACAGGAGGATGTTGTTCTCTGGGACATACTGCAGCACTGGTAACTTTTAACACACTGAGTCTTGGGAACTATGATGATACATCCTGCTCGCATGGCTCTAATTCTTGATTCTTGCTTTGTATCGCAGTTCAAGTGAGCAAAGTAATGCATGAATTTCCAATCTGTAATTCCTGCTTAGCTAGGAGATTAAAGAGGAAGATTAGGATCAGAGCAAGGGAGATTTACAGGTATTATGGGCAGGGAAAATCTTAAATATTTGAGTAAGTAAAGTATGTAAATGGATGTATTAGGGTTTAGGACTTTGCTTAATGTAACATATGTCTAGAATATCACCCAGTCAAAATTCCTGTCAGCAGTTCAGGATCCAAAAACAACCACTGAAAAAAGTACTTCAGTACTGCAGGAGATTAGGAGGAGTCTGCAGACATTTTGTTCTCAAGTCCTCCTTATTTGCTTCCATTCACAGAAAACCTGGCAGCAGGCTGAGCACCATCTGTGGAGCTCTGCACGACAGAGATCTGGTGGGGCACTTGGAAAGATGTCTATTTCTCATCACATGTGTAATTTTTAGTAGAAAACAGGCTGTGGGGAAACCTGCAAATCATCAAAACATATGCTTCCAGTGGAAGGCAAAAAGAAAATGCTGCCCATGTTTTATTACTAGGCTAGACACCCTCCAACTGTAATATGAAAAGAGAGGTGAATCTCAAGGGGGCTGCTTCAAAAAGGGATACCTAAAGCACTATACACCACAAGCAAGAATAGTAAAGCATGCATACAATAGAATTGGACTATTACCAACACAGTGTTCAAAGTGCTGAGGCAGGACTGGTGGTGTTAATACATTAGCGATTGAGAATAAAAGAGGCAGGAATAGGCAGGAATGCTGAGATCAATTTCATTGATACCGATGACACCATGAGACACTTCAGAAGGCATAACAGAGCTAAGGTGAAGAACAAATGAAATTAGCTGGTGAGAAACATATACTGGGAAGAATTTTTGAAGCTCTTGTGCTAATTGTTATGTTTTACAACAGCAGTTCAGCATATCAGTCTGATCAGCTCATCAAAAACCTCTATTTGGTTATACAGCTGTGGAGAAAAAGCTAGATTTAGAATGTGTAAGAAGTGAAATAGAAACTAATATCTAAAATTTTATCATGTCACTATATCCAGTGCTGGAGGACTGTCACTTGGTATTCTGCTCTGCTTATTTTACTGCGTCAGTTATACAGCATAAATTAATAAAGATTCAGAGGCTAGATGTGAACTAATGTGTAACTGTCCTGACACTTCTGAGTTCAAGTGACAGGCTCTCCTTTTGACTTCTTGGTGAGCTGATTAATGTAATTATTAATGAAAAGAAAATGAAGCTCAGTGACAAAGGTAATGCCATCCCTCTCTTCCTCATCTATTGAAGAAATTATGTCTTCAATTATGTAAATTAAACTATGGCCACTTCTTTTCCCAGGTCAACAACCATCCATGCCACCTTCTTCTCCCCAGTCTTCGCAGTTAACGAATACAGCACTGATAAAGCTCATATGGTTTATATGCCCATAAAATGTTAAAGAGTCATGCTATTAAGAAAAATGTCAAAATGCTGCTGTTTTCACTGTGGACTCATACAATGTCCTGCAGCATACTCTTGGAAAGGGTGGCTGACAGAGTCTGAGTAATTGCAAAGTGCAATGAAGATGATGGTGGTGATGCTGTGTCATAGCGTGCTAAACTCATGCCCTTTAGTTACCACAGCTCTTGAAGAATTCAGCGATGACAATCACATATATCAGAAGGCTTAGTGCAGCCAAGTGATAAATAGGGCAAATTGGGTGCAGATCAAAGGGTCTCTTGTAGTGTCCATTCACAGGCATGGGCAGACAATGGCTTGCTAAGTAAGAACAGAGCAAGGCATGTGTGAAAAATGATCTCCCCAGCAATAATTCTATCACCGACAAATAATCAGAAATTTAAATTTTATTTTCATCTTCAGAGAGATCCTAAAATAATGAAGGATGCATAAAACCATTTGTATTTGAAGAGAGAAGCTAAATAATTTAATATTACAGAGCAGGATGCACAGCACTGGGCAGATAAATGATGAAATCCCTGTGCAGTCTATCTTGTGCAGTTGCCACACTAATTACAGATCAATTACTTCCCAGTTGTTTGCAACCTTATCAAAGAATAGTAAATTTACTGAGAGCAAAATGTGATAAGATGTCTTTTCATTACTACAGTAGATTTGTTGAAACAGCTCTGACATTGAGATTAATAAAAGCTTTCCCAAAGGTAATATGATCTGTATGTATATAGTGAGAATTTTAAAAGTTGAAAACTTGATCCTAACCACTATCATAAAAATTTTCATTTCTATTAATTGTTATCATGCAAACATCCTTAGAGGTGGAAGAAAGAAGTAAATGAGTCTGATAAACTAAAAGCTTGTTATAAAAATATAAATATACCTCTTACCTTCCACAGATCAAGTAGATCAACTACAGTGAAGTATAAAAACTGAGAAAATATGCAATTCATATTTTAAAGAGTGTTACAATACTGAAAAGGAAGTGCAGGGGAACAAGAGATGATTTTTATGGAATGTTAGCCTGTAAAGAAGAAAGCTGTGAATCTACAAAATGTCAAAATGACTGAAATACCATTCTGTAGTTTGAGAAGAGCCATTACACATCAGAATGTCTTGAATTTTTCCCCAGAATTTCCACTGCCTTGCTGTGAAGATCATGACAGTAACCTGTGTATCAGCTTGAATATCAGCAATATTAATTTACCCTTCCAGAACTTGTTCTGAACATAAGTTTATAAATATTTACTGACCCCAATTTCTGAGATTCTGTAAAATTATTGTGATTTCAGTGTTATTGTCTTTCAGCCGTTTTTCAGCTTTTTGGAGGCAGTGTGTTTTTCTGTTTGCTTTTGCTTTGTTTTGCTTTGTTTTGTTTTTCCCAAGTCAGGCAGACTTGGAAAAATTGAGTCTAGCTTGTAGGCATCTGGTGTAAACTGCAATAATTTAATGTTTTTCTCATGATGACAATTGCTCAATATACCATAGCTGTTACTTGTTACTGTTCTGCTATTGTAGGATAACTCAGGAGCGAAACCTGCTGTACTATCTATTACTGTAGGACAGTTTAATAAACTAGTGAGTTGTAATGAGTCTGAAGCCTAATTTGTATACTCTCTAATGGGACCATGAGTATTGGGCTGCTAGTCTAGAAAAGCTCTAACTTCAGTGGTGTTAAGGAGGAGTAGAGATAGAGATAACTGCTTTGCTACATGCAAGACCATGGCCCCTGGGCTATACCTCAGCAGATAAACCCAGGAGCCTTCTGCACTGTTTGGCCTTCCTAGGTCTTGGCTTCAGTGGGGAGGACTTGGCATATGGGCTGAACAATTAGGAGATCAAGATCCTGTGGTTCACTGCAGCACACTGCTATTACTCAGACTAAACATCCCCCTCGAGTGTCAATTCTCCTAAGTGGAAATAGCATCACTCTAAGATGAAACAGCCTTTCAGGATGCCAAATTGCTGGCTGTTCAACAAGTCCTGTTCAGGTAAACGCTGATTTTCCCCAGCCCTCTTTACTGTTTGTTTCTATCAGCTCAATAACCTTTTACATTCTTCAGTTATAATCTGTACAGGTTTACAGACTTCTAATGGAGTTGGATCAGACTTCTATTAAGAAGAATCATATCATAACTGACCATAGAAATAACTTGTGTGTTGACATTAGCAGCCTGGGATACCATGGCCCTGAATGTTCAGAAAATAACAAGGGAATGATTAAGATGTCTATTGTTCTGTGGATCTTTGCCATTTATGAAAAGGCTGTAAAAATTAATTTGTTAATGGTGGTAAAGTGTTTTAAAGAAAAAAAAAAAAAGAAAAAAAAAGGTATGATGTATTGAGCAATGAATTTTTCTAAAGAAAATTGTGTGAAATAAAATTACCTATTTTTTAGTTAACATATATTCCAGAAAATAGAAAAAGAATTAGGTTCAATTTAGGGGGTAAGTTTTTAATAGAAAAAATCTAATATGGTTTAACATGCAATAAATTTATAAAGTAGCTACTTCATCTCTACAATAAATACAGCTTACTTTCAAATAAGTTAAAAGAATATGATACAAAGATTCAAAATCTGAAAACCTTGAAACTCAGACCTTCTAATTCACAAGGATCTAGCCATATTTTATCAGAAAGTGTGGGCCATGCTAGAAGACTTTGGAAGAGACTTCAGGGTGAACCCTAAACATGTCCAGGTCCCTTTACTCTTCCTCAGCATTTATTGTTTCTCTTAAGCAAATCTTTTTGAGAATTCTGCATCTAATTCTCATGTGCCTAATTCTTCTTTTGTACCTAAATCAAATTTGCAAGCAAGAAAGTAACTGGGCTAAGGTTCTGAAAGGTTGTTTGTTGAGATGTTGTGCCCCAGTCTGTCCACTGGATTTGTCTCCTGTGAATCTGTTAAGGTACGTTACTGAGGTAATCTTAACTTTTTATTTGAAATATGCAGTAATGGTTGATATGTCATCTCTAGGACTGTAAAAACTGGCAGTCAAGATTCTGGCATCTTTTTGAAAGAGGCAGAAACTAGCACTATAAGTACTACCTCAAAGAGCAGAAAAGGTTACTTTTCACCTTTGGCTGGCTGTGGAGGACATATCTCACTTCAGGTGTTCTCAGAGGGACTATTCACCTTCTGGGGACTAGAGCTTGTGTAAAGAACTGGGATAGGTAGTTTGTGCCAATTTTGCTCAAGGACTCAAAAGTCACATTAATTTCAGGGACTAAAACAACCCCACATTTTGTCCTAATTTATTTTCTAAGTGCAAATATAGCTATTGACAATTAGTATGGCATCAAATTACTCTTTGATTAATTTTTTTCTTGATTTGCTTACACACTGGAAGGTGAGAATTTTTCGAGGAAATGTGCAGATTTGACTCCAGAACTGACACCAGTGCTTGCTCTCCTGGTTAGTGAGCTGTGTCACATCTGGCCCACAGATGCTAGCAAAGCCTATTACAAAAGAAGGTAATAGCATAACTTGCATTAGAAGCTGTGCCAGACAACAAAAAAATGTTGAAGGTATGGTGAGGCAAAAGAGGAAACTGCATAGAATAAGACTGTTCAACTAGGTATGAAGAAATTATAGTGAAAATGTGACAGAGTTTTTCGGATAATTGCAAAACACTTATGCAAATTGCACTGAAACTGGAAACATTTTTTGTTACCTTTGTCCCACGTTGTGGTAGATTACAAGGAAGTACAAGCCAGTACATCAGAACATAAACAAGGAAATCTTGCATCTCCTGGTGAGTAGCCAGATGAGTCCCCAATTTAACTACTCTGGATATTTGAATGATTTTATGACAGCTCATAATATGACACCAAGACAGCTCACAATATTTATAGATTTGCAAATCAGAACAGCCGTAAGGATAGCACAGAAGCTCAGCAATCTGGCAGAGGCTCTCTCATACGTTCAATACATTTGGTGTCTCTCCCCTGCTAATGTACAGACACATGGAATTCCTTCTGAAGGCTCTGGCACAGGTTATCAAATGAGGAGGGAAACCAGTTTCAGTGGAACTAGTGCCATGATCCAGCATAGCAAATCCTGTGCTGTTAAACTAAGGCTTTAAAGCAGTTTCTTAGTATTCAGAGAGGCCTTTACTTTTTAGGCAACAATAGAACATAATCTGGATAGACCCTGACCCTTAACCCACAACAGTGAATGTCTCAAGCATTGTACAACGGATCAGAGTTGTTCTTAGTGGCCTTTGCCCTCTACCATGTCTGAAAGGCAAACTTCTCACAGAATTGGAGATAATCACTCCCGAATGTTTTGCACCCCTGGGGTTTCAGCCTTAGGGCATGGGAGGGTGGAAAGATGACCTCTTGAGGTCCCCTCCAGTGCTTTTCCTTATAATTCAGTGATTCAAACAGTAAACTAAAGATATTCCAATGAATTTTGAACCAAACACAGATGAACGTGACTCAAATACCAAAAAAGCTTGCCCAAAAAGTCTTCTTCGGCATGTAACATCTATTAATGAGCTAAGTTTTTTTCACTGATTGTTTTTGTCACTTGGCATGCTGGAAGCACCTTACATTGAGCAGATGCTGATTCTGTGCATGGTGGGGCCATTTCATGCCCAGGGCACTGAAAAACTAAAGTTCTCAGAACAGTCTGTAGTCTAAACAGAGTCTTTGGGGGTGAACTGATGAATAATGGCCCCAAAGTCATAGATCTGATGATGCTGTTTCATGCACATTACCTATTGCCATATTGTATCCAATGACCCTGCCTCAGGGTTTGACCAGGATTTCTGGAGTTTCTCAGGTATGGGGAGGCAAGATGGATAACTATTTAATTAATGTGTAGAGGGCAGCTCGCTGCCAAAAACAGTTGCATTGGTAGGCCTACATTTTTCTTCTCTTCTGCAGTTATTTCAGTTGTCACATTGCTTTGGAAGTCACCAGTTTGGTTTTTTTTTGAGGAGCAACATTTATAATTGAGATGCCCTTTTGTGATAGAGGAAAACGACATAAGGCCACTATTGACAAACATGCACCTAGGGACTGATGATTAAATTCTCCATAGGATGCTGTGTTGGTCACCCTTGCTTCCTTGCTGCGTTACAGAGCATCCTGCAAATTATGCTCTTTAAACAAAAATCTAGTGAGGAAAAATATTTAGAAGTATAAGCATTTCTTCTTCACTCAGAAAGATTAAAGAGCCTGACTTTTACAACATTTAGCTGTGCTATTTGGCATGGCACTAATCCAGGAGAAAGGTTCCTCCCTTCCCCTCTTTCCTGCTAGAGATGCCTGTTAGACATACATCATGACTATGATTGTTTGTTCTGGAGTGGATTGTGGCTGTGTTTAACAGGTACTCGGTGTATAAAGGTAAATCCCCAGTAACCCTCCAGGCTTCTTTTTCCAAGGTGACTTACAGAGTGCAGCATCAAAACTTGAAGGACAGCTTATTTTCTCACATTTTCACAAGCCAGTTAGAAGCCAATGCATTTTTTTTTAATCTGCCTGCACAAATACCCTTCTAGATAAAGGCAGCAAACTGTTTTGTGCCCCCTATATTAATGAGGGGAGCACAAAGCTTAAATTCTGCTTAATTCCTTGTGAGAGGCAATGGGAAGTGCTAGGACTTTCTGGCAGTCTCTAAGAAGAAATTCAGAAGACCCCCATGAACATCTGAGGGGAGCTCCACCCAACATCCAACAGAGACAAGGGGAATTTGAACTGTCCCTATAGGGCCCCAGGTTTATAGGGCTCACTATCCCGGGGTCTGCTGCTGTGAACTTTTACTTGTAGCTTTTTTTTTAACAGAATGGAAATCGCTATAGAATTAGTATAATGTACTTAGAAAGATAACACTCAGCTCTCTACATTAGATTTATGTATTAAGTTACCTAAATGGACCAGTGTCCAGTCAGGACAGCATTTTCCGGACTCCTGACTCACTGGCAGTCTGGGGCTGAAGTGAGCTAAGTAATATTGTAATAATTCTTACAAATTATTTAACAAATATTAAATTATTTTCTTGAAAGGCTTCTTCCGCCACTGCTGATTTGTATCATGGTGTCTGAAGTGCTCTGCTTCCATTTAAAGCTTTTTGTGCCTAAGCCTCTGCCTTCTTCTACCCTACCTGTCTTGATCTTTTTGCAGCTGCCACTTCAGAATTTGAAGATAAGGGGCCATATAACATAGCAGCATTTTTTTTCTTTACATGGCCATTAGCGTTTTTTTTTTTTTTTTTTAAAAAAAAAGGTATCTTTGACTATAGCTTCCTGCTACAACTTCAAGGAAGATACATTTATCCGTTACCTTACTGCTGCACTGTGAAAGTCATGAATTATGTTCTTCTACCCAGATAGATTTTCACCCTGCTTTCAGTAGGTCTCCATTAACCCGCATCTCCCAAATTAAACTGACAGGTTTAGAAAAACTTGACACAACAGATTCTAAAATTAGGTCTGCTACAAAAATCAGAGGGATCGAGACCGTAGTTTCCTCCCTCTGTGCAGCTTTAGTTGAATCAGAGTGACATGATAATACAAAGAGGTAAAAGGGAGAAACAATGTTTCAGTCCTCCTTTATAGTAGGGTTTTGTTATTCTTGCTTTAAATTTCAGTGACAAAAGTGGTTCAGAAATCACTAACAAGAGTTTTCTGACATAGATGTGCCTTGTGTTCCTTTACTGGGAGCTTTATTCCTCTTTTTTTTTTTTCTTTCTTTTTCCTCTCTCTCTTTTTTTTTATTTTTTTCCCTGTTCTGAGGACTTGCAAGGATGGTATGTAGGGCAATTGCTGGGAAAAAAGGGATTACTGTTTTAAAGAAAAATTGCCAGACTTAATTGGCCAAAAATTGACACAAACTGAAGTACCAAAAAATGAAATCCCTACAGCCAATGTGTGTTCACTGTGAAGTGCAGTCAGGGAAATCAGAAGTAATACTTTAAAAACACTTTGACCCCAGTTCCTGAATAATCAGCTGTTTTAGCTAAAGTGATGGCGGTTCCAAGAAGGCTTGGAAACCTTCTCTGTACTGAGAACACTGGGGTGAGCCCTCAAACCCCATGTTTGCATGGTGCTTGAGGACCAGGGTCAAGAACAGCTCCAGGGGTCCAGCAAGACTCTGCCAGAGGTTTCCTGCTGCCACCAGTGAGATGTGTGTGTCTGGTACCTGAACAGTTCAGGAAAGTCCTAAAGGTCTCAGCTCTTCCTCCTCCCAGCTCCCCTTTGGAGGAGATACTTGCTGGAAAAGGGAAAAGGAAAGGGAAAGGGAAAGGGAAAAGGATTTTGGAGAACTACTTGAACTTGAGCATGGTGTGTGCTGAGCACAAGCTGCAACTTAATTGCTGTGACTGCAGCTCTTGTGAAATATCATGTCACCACAGAGAGCTTTCTTTGCAACAATGCAAGATGGAAAGTTCGTGTTATTAACTAAGCTTTGGTGTCTTCAGAAACTAAAGGAAACAGAAGAGCTGGCATAGCCAATTCAGGTTACCCCAAGATTACACACATCATTTTCTCTATGCTTAACTTCCTCTCTTAAAACTCTAGGAGGGCCTGCTTTGCAGGAGCATTTGATTAACGAATGTATAACACCAAACCTTACTCAACATCTCTAAATGTATACCACTGAGTTCTTTATGGAGCTCAACTGCTGAGGAAGCCTCCAAAATCCACAAGGAAATGCAAAAGATGATTATTATTATTATATATTTTTTCATAAAACTTGGCAAATACTGGAACAGACAGTACTATCTAGAAATGAATATTTAATACACAACAGATGACTCTTAATTTTCCTTTTGGAAAGTGAAAATCAAACAGTAAAAGAGAAACATGGAAAAGCTGCTGTGTCACAAGCCAGAGTTTGAAATAATTTCTGAAAACATTTTTTTTTTTCATCCTGTTTCCAAGGAAGACTCCCTCTGCACAGCACCTGTTCCAGTTTGCAGAGAGCTGGGTGTGTTTGTTGTTTTCTTGCTTCAAGGACTACTGAGATTACTGAATCCAGGGGACGCAATTAAGCCTCCTCCCTCCTGAAAGCAGTGTTCTCTGGTGTTGCCACTTTGCAGTTTTTAGAGATGCTGCGACCTGGGAGTCTCAGTACATGTACCAAGTACATTGTCTGGCAGCTTGTGTTTCTGTGAAGGTAAAATCCATCACGTCATAGAAGGCCAAACTGAAGCTGCACTTCGGAAGACAGAAAATATTTTCTTTCCTTAATTCCATCACTTTTACGGAACAGCAGTCTTGCACTGTTCTGCACTTGGAGTGATCTTTGATGCACTGAATGGCAACATTTCTGCATGTTTATATTTTGTATTAACTCATTGTCAACATTTTGCTCATTTTGCAGGATTTAACATTTTTATAGCAAGGACAAGACCTCATATTACCATGTGGTTTCCCTGCAGTTGGCTATATAGATACAAATCTCTGCAGCCAAGAGATTCTGAGATTTTAAAATGAATGTAACATATGAAATTATAGCAAGGTATTGGGATCCTCTACGTTACTTTTATCCTAAACAAAATATCAAACTGTACTATCTGGTTGTTTCTTTACCAGACTTCAAATAAATAACAGCAGTAAATGTATTTTATGTTGATGCATGTTAGAAACACAGTCTCACTGGACTTGTTTCTCTGGGATCAACTGTAAATCTAACATATTCTCCTGGGTATTTATAAATACTAACAAAATTATATGGGGTTCTGCCTCTGTTTGAAGAAGTAAACCAAATTTTGATTCCAAAACAATAAATCTTCACTCAGGAGACTGGTGGTGGTGTTTTTTTCCAAAGGAGTAAGGACTGCATTGGCGATTATATTTTTGTTAGAGAAAAGCACCAAAGCCCTAGCAATTCCTTATAATAATTTCATCAAACACCTTTAAGAGTATATTGGTCTGTGTTATCTTTCTAAGCAGTGTATCACACACCATACACATCACAGCACATGCACATCACATCCATATGCATACATACAACCTGGGCTGCATGGATGTACATGAGTTACTTGTATCTCAGTAAGGGTTGCACAGGACCAAAAGTAGATCTATCACCAAGAATATGTTAATAACCTCTAAAAGAATTGAGATTCAGACCTGTTGAAGATGTAATCTACAGTGAGGGATTTTTTACTTTTTTTTTTTTTTTTAATTTAGTCTGTGTATGTTATATGTAGCTCTCTGTATTATTGCATAGTAAGGACACCCTCCTATAGCCTATTGGTCTTATATATATATATATGGCTGTGTTTTAATACACAGACATATTTTCTTGTGTTATAAAAGCTACACAATAGGTTTATTTTACTATTCAGCTAATTTAAAACTCCTGTGTGTTGGTCCAATTTAAACAACTGTAGGAGATCAGGCTGAAACAAACAGGAAAAAATTACTTCCTCCAATGTTGACTTTCAAATTGGTTGAAGGACCCCAGAGATTAAACGATGGATGTTTGGTATCTCCCTGTTAGGATCATTTTTTATTTTTAATAGAAAATTTCTGACTGAGACAAAAAGGCCAAGCAAGTTAGTGCCTAGCAAAGTATATCTCATGTGGATAAGTCAATGGAAAAAAAGAATCCCAAACATCATACAGCACCTCAATCCCTTTACATGAGCCAAGCATCTTTGAAGCTAGTAGTAATTCATCCATCTGTGGATCTACATCTGTTAGCTTAATAGGTGACACAAGACTGGATTTTAAATGAGTCTAACCCAATAACTAGACTTATGTAATAGGTTTTTCAGGAAGACAGAGAAGGAAGCCTTAATGTTAAGAAACCCTAGCTCAAAGTATCAGTTCCAGTAGCTCCAATGGCTAACATTAAACCTTTCTGTCTGTCTGTCAGTATAACTTTCCTTTGTATTTGCTTTGCTCTGGCTATCACATTTGCACTAAGGCTCCCTTTACCCTTCCATTAACCTATGTGAATACGTAGGTGTGTGCATAATACATGAACAAAGAAATACCATTGTTTCAAAGAATTTCTTTCTTGTGGTTGTTGCTCACAAAAGAAATGCAGAGCGCATGTAATTATTTTTCTTAATTACTCCTGAAATGTCACTGATATTGTGTCCCACTTGCTGGCAGTCAAACTACATTAAAGAGCATAATTAGGAATAACTTTATGTAACTCATTTGTTCATTAGAAAGGTGGTAGTTTATTTTCTTTTACAGGACAGATCAGGCTGAACATGATTTTCTCTTCCTGTACACTGGTCTGATCCCATTGACTTCAGAAGAATGATTCTTGATCCATTCTGGTGAGAAATGACTAGACCATTCATTTTCTACCTTAGATAAGTTGCTGGCACAATGTGAATGTGCCAATGCTGAATGTGTTGGAGAAAAAAAAATATGGTGTGCACAAGCAGAATGTCCCACACATAACTTAAGAAATATTTTCTCTCAAAAAATGCCAATAAACTAGAGCAACATTTTATTTAATGGTGTGGAAAATTTCCACAATATAGCCATATGAGAAATGTATTTAATTTTCTTTTTTTAAGCAAGTCAGCAAGTAAGGCAACAGTGCATATTACTAAGTTTGCTAGCACAGCCTAGAAGAGCATATTGAAAGATCCCCTGTAATGCACAATTGGACGCAAAGCTAAGATGGAGTGCTTTGTGCAGATGCAGAGCACTTTACTGAATTGATTGGTTTCAGATGCTGTGAATCTCCAGCCTTGTTATTGGCAGACATTAGAACAACAGTGTAAACTTTTCGTCTCTTATTCTCTCCTGATTATATAGGACATGGCGGGAAAGAATAAACATAGCAAGGCATCTTTACACTGGAGATGTTTTCAGTGAGAAATACAACTCTGGCGTAGGCAGGCACAACTCTTATTGACTTCAGTCAGTGCCGCACTGGATTACCCAAGGGATGAGTTTGATCCTCAGTCTCTTTCTAGTAATGAGTGCTCTGGCATGAGCATTAAGCACTACAAGCAGAGAATTAGCAGCTCCAGTATTATCCATGCTGTCAACAGACATGGAGAGCAAGCAGGAGACAGAAGGAAAATATTGTGTGCACTTTACTAGTTTGGAAATATACAATGATTAAATCATCAGCAACACACTGACAAAGTTAGGGTTTTTTCAGCTCCCTTGTAACTGCATATAAAAAATACTTATTTAATACGGTGTAAGACACTTATTTAGATGCATTAGCTGCAAGGAAAAGTAGGTAGTTAGATAGCAAGAACTGTAGGAGGACTAGATGTGATGTTGTCTTTGAGAGGTATTTACAGTGCTTAAAAGTATTTCATCTGTAGAAGCTGCAAAGCGGTAGGTATCCTACCTTGAAAATAGATCGTCACTATCTTAACATGAGTAAGAAAGCTCAGGTTGGCAGTACAACTAGTCTGGAGATGTTTATATATGTTCTTATTACAACTGTTTAATTCTACTCTGAACCCCAAGTAAAACCTTTCTGTTCAATCTGATTTTATTTCACAACAGGGCAAGTGCTACACTCTGAGAGAAAGGACTACATTTTAAGAACCTCAAATACAAAAAAAAAAAAAAAAAAATCAAGACATTTAAAAAAGGCAGCAGCAGGCATCAATTGAGGCAGAAAGAAGTAACAAAGAAATTGGCAGCCAGAGACAGGCGAGAAAAGAATAGTAACAGAATAGCAGGTTTTCAGAGGCATTTTCTCTCTCTTCCTCTCCCACCTCTCCATGTTCAACAACACGACTACTTGCAGCTATAGCAGCACCCTGCTCCAGGTGCGTCCCTCTGGCCTGGGTCCAGGGGCACATGGCCAAGCTAGGGGCTGGAGGGAGGCACAGGGGAGGCAGCTGAAGGCATGCTGTCCGCTATCCCAAATCCTCCTTCTCCTCTTACCCATGTCACAGCAAGTGGCTGGGCTCTGTGTGGGGTCTGCAAGAGCCTGAGCCTGGGAGAGGTTTGGGTGTCCCGCCAGCTCAGTGCCATCAGATGGGCAGGCAGCACCCCTACCACCAGGCCTCGTCCCCGCCACTGCACCAAACAGGCCTTGGTCCCAGACAGCATCTGCCTTTGGAGTTTTGTGCCTTTCTCTGTCTTCTCTTTTCTGTTCTATTTCATCTTTCTTCTTTTCTTTTCCTATATGTTTCTTAGAGCATGGGTCTGATCTTTTTCCCACATTTCTGCTGCATCAGACGCTTCCTGTGATGCTGGGTAAACAACAGTCTTATGAAAAGTCCTTTTGCAGTGTGTGGAGGATGACTTAAATCATTTTATTTTTTTTGGTGTTAATCACCCATTCTCCCCTGAGTTTTGACTTAAACGACTATGAAAGAATACTGCAGAGAGCTGTTTAAAGCCTCTGTTGTAGCTGTGTGTGGGTTTCTGACTGAAGCTCAAGGAAATCATGCACTGAAGGCAAAGACTGCTACAGGTATTCAGATGGGGAGAATATAGTCCTACAGCTTGGTACATTATAACGCCTAAAAAAAAAAAAAAGTGTCTTGCAGCTAGTTAAGGTTTATTTCTAAGCTAGATGAAGCTGTGCAAACTATAAAGTCTATTCAGTAGAAACGAACTGGGAAGTTACTCCAGGTATGTCTATGGACTTAGCTCTGTGAGTTTATCTGTATAAATGATTTATAAATAGAGAAATAAATGTCACATTCCCCGCTAAAATGAGAGATACATGGACTTTCTATTGTGAATAATGCAAGCTTATCAGAGATAAAAGAACTGATGAATTATAGCTATAGTTTCCATATTTACTACTGCAAACTCTAATTTGTTATCTTATGAACAAGTAAACTGTGAAGGGATGGATTGATTTCTGATAAAACAAGAGCTGATAAAAGCCCTGGTGCAGAATGAAGTACATTTGGTTTGTTTATAGCATGCAATTAGTTTTCCTCTCTAATCTCCTGACCTTCGCGGCTTCTACTGACTCAAGACTATCCTCTCAAATGAAGTGACATTGCAAAGCAAAATATACTTTCCTTCTTGGCAAAGGTGAAATAAGACAAACCAGCATGAAAATAGGTTTTATCCTAAGCTATAGGTCTCCTGCCAAGTTACAAAAGCATAATTCCCTTGTCAGTCTTTCTTTTAAGACAAAGGAGATGCAAAAGAACAGTCTGAAAGTAGCTTCTGAATTTAAACTAGTCTATTTTGATGCAATGGAAATGAGACACACAGTGTATGACGAAAACAATATACTTAACCTTGAGTTAGTCTTTGATTCATAGAATGTTTGTTGGTAGTTCAGCCTCTGCCTTGAAGCAAAACTGTCATCAGCTGTAGATGAGGCCTGACATGACTTTGCCTAGTCAAGTCACAAAAACCTCCAAGACTGGAGATTCTGCAACATCTCGCTGTTCCAGTGCTGCACATACGCTCTTTGTGAGGAAGCTTTCCGGAATGTTTAATCTGAACCTGCCAAGCTATAGTAAATGGTCACCACTCCTTTTGATGTTATGTCCTTCTAATGAGAAGAGTTTGGCTCCATCAAATCATAAATTCCCTTCCAGTAGTTGTAGGCTGCTGTCAGATAACCTCCACTTCACACTGAACAAGCCTAGCTCTCTCAACTAATGGAAAGTCATGCACACTAGGCTCCTAGCCATCTTGATAGCCCTCTGTTTGACACTTTCGCCTTACCCCGCCTGATGTGGAGCCCAGAAGTAGACACTCTATTTTAGACGGAGCCTCACAGCGGGTGAGAAATGTTGTATAGTAACTCCCCTTAATCTGTTAGCCAGACTTTTCCTAACATGCAGCGTACGCTTTCCCTTATTTATGATATGACTGCAATGCTGGTTCATATTTGGCTTTGTATTCACTGCCACTTCCAGGTATTTACATCAAAGCTGCTAGTCAGCTTGTCAGTTTCAGCCTATATTTGTGTATAAATAAGGCTTATATGCCCAGGTGCAGAATTTACACTTCTTGAAGTATGTAAAGTTTCTATTAACAAACCTTGAAGTTTCTAAAGGTCCATCTAGACTGAGGTTTTACTTTCCAACTTAATAACATCTCCCCCTAATTTGGTATCATCCACAAATTGCTCTTGCTCGTCTTCAGTTGGTGAAATTATTGAACAATATAGACCTCTTCTACATGTGTTCATAGCTGTCAACCAGATAACAAACTACTGACTACCACTGATTAGGTTGTTTCCCCATTCAGCAAAAGTCCTGTCTTTGGAGAAAACTTCCTCTTCTACTAGCACACTTACTGAAGTTGTGTTATCTTCTCATCTAGTCCTGGGTTTAGCCCTACCTGAGCTTTGGCCTTCTTTCTATTTACTTGAGCAAACAAACCTTCTATTTTACAGGAATGCTTCCTGCCCCGGTTGACCCATCAAGCATTGGTTTTAGGATATTGTCAGCAGTCCAGTCAACAAACTGTCTGAACTGCTCACACAGTATCATGCTGACCTCCCAGAAGGTGTCTGGGTTAAAACTCCCATTGAAAATGAAAAGCTGCAGCTGGGAGACTTCTGCCTGTTATTTGTAGGAAGTCTCGTTTGCTTCATGCTTTTGGTGAGCACAGTGTAGCATATCCCTTACATAATGTCCCCAGGGTTAATTGATCTCAATTCAAAGGCCACCAAAAAACAAGCTTCTGATTTCACACTGGAGCTCTGTACTGTCAAAAGCTCCTTTACAGAAGGTGTAATCCTCCCTCCTCTTCTTCCCTCTAAAGAAGCTTGTGCCCATCCATGACAGCCTCAGGTGCACATACTGTTCCACCGAATTTCTGTGAGTGTGCTCACACTTTAACTCTCCAAACAGTCATGACCTTGCAGTTCTTGACAGCTACTTAGGCTCTGTACAGTAATGTGAACCCCCGAAGTAAGTCTCTGAATGCATTCACCTCTGAATACAGAGTCAAATCATTAGTCAGCAGAGTCTGTCATAGAAATATACCAGTTGTGGTAAAGCTGATGAAGAAGCTGATCAAGGATCAGAGACTCGATAGAGAAATATGGTAAAGCAGAAATCCCAGACAACTTTGTTCATTTAGAAATAGTCAATGGACCTGGGGAATAGCCAGTCTTGATCCTGCAGAGACTGGCAAACCTTGTTATGTACCCACCACTAATACTAGTACTAGCATATGACATTTTTTTTCTAACCTCCTTCCCCTTTAGTCTCCATGTGCCAAAACTTGAGAGCAGACTGCCTGTCACTTGTATAAACATGGTTATCATCAAGTCACAGCATGAACAAACCCTTTTTGCCTTGTGTCTTGGTTTCATTCAGTGACCCCACTCCGGCAGTAAATTCAACAGGTGGAATATACAGTGCACAACATAGCTTCTTCTTCTTTTGCTCTGTGTTTACTGGCCATTATATTCAGCTTCCTCAGTGGTGTTTCTACTATTTCACACTTTATTTCCTCTGGTACTCTTGGATGAGTCTTATCTGAGCCGTGTGATTTGCTGTACTTGAATTACAGGAGTTGCTCCTTAGGATTCACTGTAGTAATATGCCCATCACTCTGCTACTTGCATACTGCCAAGGCCATTGCTCTTCAAAATCTATCCCGGTTGTCCTTTTTTCTCCATAACACTTTCAGCTATCTGTCCCAGTGACAATGCTCCTGCATGCAATTTTAGCTGTGGTATTCTCCATGATGACTTCTCTGTGTCGCCCTCCAGTTTCTTCACAAAATCTGTCAGAATGGGTGAGGTGTAATGTAGCCCATGCTGTCTTGGACAGACTCTCTAAAAATTGTTTCATAATTATTAACTTACTCACTTCAGCCCAATCCACTAAGCACTTTGCAAAGATAAAAAATCTCTACAAGTATTCCTCCTTCTCAGACAAACTGCTCAAAGAGCTGTTTTTCTGCCACACAATCCATAGACGTAACTTAATCCAGGGTCTGGTGGTTTGTGTTTTTCATCCCACTGAAGAAATACATTAAAGTTGTCTCTGAATTATTGCTGGTACCCATTCAAAGGTAGTCACTCAGCCCAACTTAAGTAAGGAATGGTGGAGACATACTAGAAACATCAATTTAGCCGTGCAAATAAATCCTTTGAGGTGTTCCTTCAAGGGCTGTTGTCATCACTGCAAACTGATTTGCCTGCTACTTATGGACTATTGATGTTCTGTTCTAAACTGCATCAAGTTGTAAACATAAGGAGCATTATCACCTTATTTTCTTCAGGCAGTCTTCAGTCTTGCTTATGTGAATTACTTCTTTTTAATGAGAACTCTGATAAAAGCACACAAACCTCATCTTTCTCTGGCATTAATTCTTCTACATTAAGATCAGGAGAAATCTTCAGCTTCTGACACATACTATGGTACATCACATCTGTGGGCCAACACAGAGAAAGTGCCTCATAAGCTTATGCTATGCTTATAAGTAGCATCCTTTAGCATCTGCTTTTGGTTACTGACAGAGAAAAAACACAGTGCTAGATGTGATTTCGTCTTCTTATATTCTTGCCTTCATGACTTACAGGGTTATGCAAGGGCCCTGCCTGTTATATACACTTTTACTGCAGGTAGCTATTTGCAGCCTTCCTGGTTTTGCTCTGCTTTCTAGGTAATTAGGTTACCCTCTGTAGAATTATGTCTTTATTAGGTGCCATACCCCCCCCCAAAAAATCCATGAATAGGAAGCCAGCTTATATCCTGTCTATGTTAAAGGTGACTAAGGCTTCAGTAGGAGAAAGGCCTTGCAGAAGAGAGTAGCTGCAGTGACAGAAAATGGCATACATTGATCTTCTGCCCATAGATATGGGGGAAGCTGGGGAAGAGGCTGAAAAGCAGTGATTTTTGGTAAAAGGGTGCTGTCAGTATGATCAATAGCTATAGTGACAATAGCTGTAGTGACAACCCATACTCCTGTGGATTGCTAGCAAAAAGCACAAACTTTTCTCTATTCAGATAAATTCCCTTGGGGACAGAAGGCCTGTATGACTTAAAATATGCATTCTTTATATTTTTCCTGTGTCTGCTGTGGTGAAAATGTATCCCCTTCTTATTCTGTGGTAGTAAGGCTTTGGGGCTAACTGATCAGGAGACCATTTCACAGACAGTATTCTATTGTATTCAGATAAATTCTTTACCTTAACACTTGGATATATTGTCTTGGGAAAACAGGACTACTTGTAAAACATAAAAATGCAAGCCAAACAATTTCCTCCCCCATTAACGTGAGAGGTGGCTGTTGATCCTCAGGTTTTCTTATTTAATATAATACTGATTTATTGCTTTATGAAATGTTTATGTTCTGACAGTCCTCCCCTATGGATCTCCCTAATGCACATTGTGAAGTCTGCTTGAGTTTTCAACTGCATTCAGAATTGTCCTTTTATAGCAGAAATAGCAAGCACCATTTGTGCATTGGAGTAGCTCATACTTTATGATGGTTTAGGGTAATGTGGAGTGAAGGTGGCCCAGCTATAAAAACATTCATTTTATCAGATACAAGGTCGTCTATCATGGTATGTTGTATTGTCAGCAATGTTATTGATTGGTGCATAGAAATGACTGTGCAAACCCATTCTAGCAAAATTTTTGAAGACTACAAGAAAACAGATACATTTTTCTATCTTAACACCCTCATCCCCCAGCTTAAACCAAAAATGTTTACATTCTTTGATATATTTTCTCTTAAAACACCTGTGAAATGCTAACTGAATTTTAGCAATGGTAGATCAACAACCCAATAACACGTGTTTATCTACTGAACTGAACAGGAACAGTTACTGAACAGATATTTACAGGCACTATGAAAAGTTGGACATGCTTTGTGACTCAGAAATCCTGCACAAGTTTCCAAAAATCTCTATACATTTTCTTTTGTCTGGTCTACCTGCAGGAAGCCTTCTGCATATGCTACTGAATGGCTGAAGCAGCTTGGACTCAATTTGAGCTGGTGACCTTTACCTGTGAGCGTTCTCCTTCTCTCAAAAGTCAAAACTCACCTGGGATCTGTTTCATATCACCCAGACTTGGATGTTGCCAAGGATTTGCAGCACTGTTTTTTTTCTATTCACTATCTAAGGCATATTAATATTTCCAGCGGAGGAAGCATTCCTTGCCACTGTATTTCTCTGTAGATACTTAAGGGGGTTGCAGCTCCAGCTGCCACCTTGTTTAAGTGCAAAAATTCCCCAGGGAAGAAAGTACCTTTTTTTTTTTTTTTTTAACAAAGAAGCAGGCAGGTGATAGCCAATAAAGGCCAATAAAGACAGTAGGCTAACAGCTGCCTCCCTGCACTGAGACTCTTGCCACAGTAGCAGCATAGTTTTAGAACATGTTAGGGTGAAGGGCAGAATGTGTGGCTAGGAAGAAATGAGTCAAAGTTAGAGAGACTCATTTTGTGCCTGGTAGGCTGGTATCTTTTTTGCTCCTGTCTGTTATTGACTAGACAACATTGACTATGATGCTTCAAACACTGTAATTCATCAGACAGATGCTGACTAGCTACTTGTTCATTGTTTATTTATGAGCAGGGAAAGATTTCCAAAGATGTTCAGATGATTTAGAACCCAGCAATCAATACATATATGTATTTTTAGGTTACAAAATAATAAACCTAAGTTATATTATATTTTGTTGTATGAGGGGGGAAAAATGTACCCTCAAGGTGCAAACTGTTGTTACTGAAGGAATTACCCATTCAGGATGGACTCAGCTGCCTAACTCCTCATTAACTATTTATCAGTTCCTTGGAAGGAAAAATCTACTATACAGTGAATTCCCATCAATATTTAATATAGCAGTGCCTGGAGCGCTGGACTGTTTCTCACTTGCGCAGATGGCATAAGCAAAGTCTATACTGCCACATCCCTTAATGGGGGAAATCTCAGATAAATCCCAAGGCATCTTTCTTTTGTTATGGTTTACTTTATATATGTCTTTGAATTGTTAATGACCTGTTGCTGAGCATTTCTGCAGGGTTCATGCCAGTCTTTTCCTTGTACACACACAGCAAGTATATTTATTGATCATCAGACAGTTTCATCTAAAAGCCAAAAATGCACCATATTGACTTAATACTACCATCTTCTGGCTTGGAAAGTACCCTTGCTAACCTCATTGGTTGTCCATTTGTTTCAATTTTATGTGATAAAACTAACATATCTGATTTTTTTTTTTTTTTTTGTCTTACTGCCCTAGTTTTGGTCCCTGATACACAAAACACACATTATAAAAATAATTGGGCCATGTTCATTCATATCATTTTCCTTCAGTTTTAGAACCATCCATCAGAGTCAGAAAACCAGCAAAAGCTTGCTAGCTCTTTTGCTATTTCTATCCTGTCTGCCTGCCTGTCCAGTTCCTAATTATAGATATTCTGCCATCCCTGTTAAATTTACAGCTGCCAGATTACAGCTAAATTGGTTTTCATCACACTTTCAGTCAAGCCTCACTTCCCAAGCTCTTCCATTTTTCACTGTCCAGGACCAATTCCTGACCTAGTGCAACACAGCAGCAGGGACAAAGGAACATGTTAGTGCTTTACACTGACAGGGTCATATCTGTCTAACCAGTCCTAATACAGAAGTGTAGGAATGTGTTTTGCACTGCTCTGTGGCAGAAGGTTGTCATGTTATTTGTGAACTGGGGAGTTTGCAAAGTAAGATGCTGCTTATTAAAGAAGACTAAATGATCTTGGTCTCAGTACCTGTAGTTATCCCTCCAAAAATGCAGTGCTTTTTCTAACCTCAAGTCAGCCAAGACTGCTACAAATCAGTCAAATGTGGAAGAGAGCATCAAACATGAAATTTCTAAAAGACCAATACATTAAATCTATTAATGCTATTTGTAAGGTCACCCAAACTTCCTATTATTTTCTTATTTAACACCATGCTCACTGCAAGCCAATGACTCTGCCTTTGAACCTTTGAACTGTCTGCAGACACTGTACTTTGAGCTGAAGATAACCAAAATATTCTTCCTGGTGGCCTTGTACATGGTAGCCTCTTCATTCCCACTTGGGTATGATGTAGTCTCCATTACCTAGCTGCCACAGCAGGCAGTCAGGCAACAGACCTAAAAAACTGAATAAAAGTGATTTGCCTGTTCTCAAAGCTATCTGTCATACCCAATAACCTGCTAAAACCTTAGCATCCAGTGGTGATGTGATATGAATTTGGCCTTTTTGATTTGATTTCCCTTACAGCCTCAAAATGTTTTACGTCTAATTCCTTTTCTCTGGCTGTTCATATTGCTCCATGAGGATCACTTATTCTCTCCTTGTTTCATTTTGCAGCCATTTGGGAACACAGTGGCAACATGCCATGAAGTTTGGGATTATTCCACTTTATTCCACTTACTCAACTGTTCCACTTCATTCTTCTGTCTCCTCAAGATTTATTAGAAAGTTTTACCTTATGTAGGGTCCAGTCCTTCAGCTAGATGTAGATGGAACGCTCTTAACACTCAAAGCGATCTGTCTGTCAGAGGAGTTGCCAATGACCTCTTTATAATGGTGTTGACCTGTTCATCTAGAGTTGTCGCTCAGAATGCAGAGCTCACTGTGTTTCTGGTAAGAGATTCCCAAAAAGCACAAGTTTTGACAAAAATGGCTAGAATTACCAAAACAAACAACTTTTAGGCTACTATTAGAAATGACAATATTTTATAAAATTAAAGAATAAATTATGGCATTTATCAATTGTCTTATTTTATTTTTTTTCAGATGATGGACTTGATTCAGAAAGCCATTAAGAAATGCCTATGTTGCTCTTTACATTAGTCTTCTTTGGGGAGAATGAGTTTCACGTCCTGCAGACAAATCAAGCCTCCAGATGATCATGCTGTATTTTACAAAATTGTGCTGCTGGCTGGAAAATTCTGGATCTTGTGAGAAGGCCATTTACAGTCAGCTGTGGGCAGCATGGGAACATTGGAGGATATTATCAGCAATGCCCACTTCAGTTAGAAGTCTCCTGCCAACTTGCATCCCTATCTGCTATCTATGGTCAGTAAATCAGAACTTGCATATATATATATGTCACTCTGCTTAGTTTGCAGATGCACTTGAGTATTAATGAAATGCTTGCAATTGTACGTGAAATGTTGGTTTTGATGCAGACTGAATATTTGCTCATCTTTTTTCTTTTTTTTTTTCTTTTTTTCCCTCAGTCAATTAAAATACACTGAACAATTACTTTTCATGCAAAGCTCATTCATTTGGAAGAAAATTGAAATTATTGGCCTGGCTCTAAAATTTCATATAAAATATTTTTCATTGGGTTTTGGACTAGATTAACACCATGAACTTCCAGTGAGTGCTCCACCTCTTAAGAAACTATCAGTATATTTCGGAATTATTAATTATTTCAGAATTAATCAGATTACAATTAATCCTCAGAAATGAAAGGTGTGAGAAGGAGCAGGGGTGATGGGGAACCTTGCTCCCTTCTCTGAAACTGGATCACATTTGAAGGATGGGGAAAGAAGGAAAGACCTTTGACATGGTATAAATCATGAAAAGCAGCAGCACCTTCTACCCTTCAAATACCATCTAACTCTCCATGTCTGGTGTGTACATTTGGGAACTGGGGAGAACCTACACACTCTGGTAGAGGAGGGGGATGGTAAGCAGCAATATAAAGGAAGGATCAGTTCTTATTTATGAGGATTCTTGTTTTTCTGCATTCATATGTGACTTATTCTGTGTCCAAGAATAGAGCTTTTTAGCAGATATTCAGTTATATGTAGATACATATACATAGATTGACATATTCACTTTACAATAACAAGGTTATAGCCTTGCTGCAGTAGCAACTGTGCCTAGCTCTGTTTTTGTAACACTAATTCACTGAGGCAATACTTTTATGTGGTCTGTTCAGGTCTTCAAGTCAAATGCAATAACAGTATTATATCAGAGTTGAGTGGAATAATTCATTTAGCCTATTCATGCATTTGTAAAGCTATTAGAATAATTCCGAATCAAGAGTACTTCCCAGAGGAATACTGTGGTCTTAGATTGGTATTTACTTTGAGATCTCTTCCTGAAAGGAGTTAAATAAAGCTTAGCTGGGTATTAAGCATATCAGTCTTGGTTTGTTCATCTCTGCTATTTAAGGTAATTTAAGAAAAAGGGCCATAATCCATTTAAGGAATGAATTTCTCTCAAAAGATTTTTGGATTAAAACACTTCTCAAGTTTGACTGACACTAGTTAGTGGCCCTGGTGTTGTTCCTGTTACATTAAGAACGTAAGAATAGCTGCACCAGGTCAGACCAAAGGCTTGTCATGTCCAGTATCCTGTCATGAGAGTGTCACCAGGGACACGGAAAAAAAGAACTTCAGGACAGAATAAGCATAAAATAATCCTGGATGACAAATGCACTCCGACTTCACTGTAGTAAGTACTCAGTCTAATGTATATATCTCAACTGTATCTTTATTATGCTATGTGCCTCCTCTGAATGGTGTGATATAACATCCTGTGCCATCCCTGCTGTTTTCTTTCCTGATGACCTCACTAGTGCATTAACTAAAGTGCATGTATCTTAACATAATTGTTTTTCCTCTCTGTGGAAATAACTGCAGAATCACTAAGGGTCAGGCCTTGTCAACTGTAACTGATCAACAAACTCAGAGGAAGAAGGCAAGAAGGCTCAGAGGAGACCAGCACAGGCAACGTGCTCCTGAAGTCCATGGAAGAACACAGAGAGAGACCACAGCTGTTGTAAAGCAAGCTGAATTTAACCCAACACAAAGCAGACCTTTGCTTTAGATCGACAGCTCTATCAGCTGAACAGATCGACTGGCTGTGCAAATGGCCTTCCCTAACTTAATCAAACAGGTGTGAACGTTCTCCTGAGCGAGCCAGACCACCGTGGGGGAAGTGTACACGTGCCTCAGCCCAACTTGAGAGTACAAGAACTGAGCAAGCAACAAAATGAACAATGAAGAGAATGTCTAGCTGGAGCTGGATGCCCAGCACCATAATGGTGAGCATGTAGAGACTGGTTATGGGAATTTGCTCGTATTCTGATTCAACTGTATACTGCAATTGCTAAATGAGCCTTCTGTTGTGATTTCAGTATATCGCAATATCACTCCGCTTAATCAAAATTCTGTTTAACATCAAATGTCTTAAAATTAATAAATATGATATTAACACATGAAAACCATCCATGTGTGTAATATCTAAAAGAACACAGCAGGCAGGTCAACACTGCACAGCCATTCACTCACCCCTGCCACAAGTGGGATGGGCAAGAGAATCGAAAAAGGCAAAAGTGCAAGAAATTGTTGGCTGAGATATAGACAGTTTAATGAGAAAGAAAATAATAAAATAATAATAATAAAGAAGTGATGCACAACACAGTTGCTCACCACCTGCCAAACAATGTCCAGCCAGCTCCTGAGCAATGGCAACCCTCCCAGTCAACTCCCCCCAGTTTTATGGTTCAGCATGATGCCACATGGCAAGGGACATTCCTCTGGTCAGCCTGGGCCAGCTGTCCTGGCTCTGTCCCCTCCCAGCCCCTTGTGCATGCCCAGCCTCCTCACTGGCAGGGCAGCACCAGAAGCTGAGAAGTCCGAACTAAAACGTCAGTGTGTTTTCAACATTATTTTAATTTTAAATCAAAAACACAGAACCATTGTTCTGAGAATACTGGACTCCGACATCAACCTAGTCCAGTAAGTCAGAGTCAAAACTAATTTTGACGTTTTTCGTAGAATCACAGAATATCCTGAGTTGGAAGAGACCCAAAAGGATCATCGAGTCCCACTCCTGACTCCACACAGGACGCCAAAACCAAACCATCTGTCTGAAAGTGTTGTCCAAACACTTCTTACACTCCAGCAGGCTTGGTGCCATGACCACTGCCATGGGGAGCCTGTTCCAGTGCCCGACCACCAGTGAAGAACTTCTTCCTAATATCCAGTCTGAATTTCCAATCAGAATTTTACTAATATCTAACCCAATTTTGTTTTGAAACTTCTTCTAATTAAATTCAGGCATATGCTTTGAAAGAGTATAAACCCCATGAAGGAAGAACAATTCTTTATGGGTAATGCTAGCAAGGATGGCATAAGGTTAGTTAAGAGGAAATGTGGTTTGAATGTCAAAATAAAAGTCTTCATGATTAGATCTGCAGGCTTATGGAATAACTTCTGAAGAGAAGGTGAAGATTCACCACCTGGCATTTGAAACTCCACTGGCAAAATCACTAGGGGCTACACCAGAGGAAGCTAGTCCATGTTCATTTTCTACAGTGTGTAATTTATTTAAAATCTACTGTATCCGCATATACTGCTTCTTTCTAACTCTAATAAGAGTCTGGTTTTCTTGTCACTGATGTCTCTACCATTACTTAAAAAAAGGATAAAGAAAATCAGAAATGCAATTTATGTTGTTAAATAGGAAATATTTTCAGGTTGGAAAATCAGGGTATAGTGATCTAACTAGAGTAGGATAAAGAGAAATGAAAAAAAAAAGGTGTTTTTGTTTGGATGAGCATAAAGATACAGCATTGTTCGGATGAGCATAAAGATGGAGGTCCCAAAGGAACAGAGCAAGAGTTGTTAAGGACTGTTCTAGTCAGTTCAAGACAAAGCAAATGCGAGAAAGGAGCAGAGGAAAGAAACGCGGTGAAGAAGTTCAGTGAAAGAAGTTCATGCAAGATGCAGTTATAGCCTGGGGATCACAGAAGTGTTAAGGCAAGTAAAATTATAAAAATACGAAGAGAGAGGAAGGCTCCTGACTCATATCTTCAGTCTCCCTAAATATTCAACATGTATTCTTGGGATAGGGAAACATGTAGATTTTCACATACAGTTCCTGTGAATGAAGAGTCTGATGTTACTACATATGATGGATTAAATATAGAAAACTATTTATGCCACTCTTATTTACTGCACAAACAATATAATAGAGAAAAGAAAATGGTGGTCATTTTGGCAGACCAAAAGGCTAAAAGGCTTCTTAAAAGTCACTGCTTCTCTCTTTAGCATGAAAATTCAAGTGCTTATGAGCGTCTTAATTTATTTGGTTCAACTCTATTCATAGAGACAATGCAATAGTTAGAGGTGTCGGCAGAGAGATACTTAACTGTGAGAAGCAAGATCTGTTACCTTTATGAAGCTTGTGGAATCCGTTTACCTCCAGTTCTAATATCCACACCAAAAAAGGCTGAAAATTTGCAAATTGTTCTGTCAAGAACTACAGGAATTTTTTAAAAAAAATCCAAGTCTGATTATTAGTGAGCTCATAGAGTCACTCCAGTTGGTCCAATTTATCAAAGAGATGTTTCAGTCAGAGGGAAACATAAGCATCAACTAGAAGAGAAGATACAAGATGATAACAGAGTGCTTTGTCTAGCAGACAAAGGCTAGGTGAAATCAAAAAGGGTGAATGCTGTAGCTCAGCAAATTCGATCCAGTTGTGTAACATCTAGCTTTATAGTATCACCAGGTTACAGCTGTCCAGGGAGATCAGATTGTCTATCCCTCAAATGTTTTAAACCCCAATACTAGACATAATTTTAGGAGAGAGACTCTTGAGGAATCACATAGGTCACATGCAGTGAATTTATAGGGACGATATTTATCATGTGATCATGTGATATTTATGATCAGATGTATAACTGCGATAGTCCATTCTGGTGTTTAAAATTCTGAGTCTTGCAGAATTTTATTTTTTTTAGTGTTTTTTGTCCAAGGGATTTTACGTGCTTAACAAACACTAATTAGTTTATCCCCTCAACACTAGTGAAAACTAGGTAATTATTACTACATCTACCATTCAGACACCTAAATGTGGTTAAATTATTTGTCAAACGTTGCACAACAAGCAAATACCAACCTTGTAAAGGGTGGCTGTAAAGCTGTAAAGCACAGGTTGCGATTACTCTCTCTAAATACGATAACCACATTATGTCCTGGACAGCAGAACTTCCACCGTTTAATTTCCCTGTGCGTTATAACTAAGTCTTTACAAATTAAGGGAGGCCCCACTCACCAGGCCGCCATAAGCCTTGGCCTGCATTGCGTCGCATCCCGTAGGCCCGGTTCCCTGCTGCCACTGGCACGGCTCTCCCAGCGTCTCAGTCTCGTGTCAAGCCAAACGAGAGTTTTAGCTGTGTTTGGCATTTTCTTTCTCCCCTGGTACTTGCCTGGGGAGTAATCTCTCCCGCTTGTTTGCGGCATCCTATTACATTGGCCTACAGAGAGACCCGTGAAAATGGATTGAAAGTGCTAAGGCATACCTTTCACAGTGTGCTCTGTGCAGCAGCACGCTCGCTGGGTTGAGGAGCTTGGTCTTCACACAGCTCCTGTGAGGAGTGCCCTGGGTACCCCTGGAGAATGAAGGCAGTGCAGCAGTATTTTGCAGTTCTGGTTTCTTAATGGGATGGCTCCTACTGAACCCATGACACCGTTGCGCAAGTCTTCCTGTTGACTGCTCAGCAGCAGCTGAGGAAATCTCACGAAGAGGAAATGTAGGCTTTGACTTCAGAACCTATTATATCGTAATGCTGTATTTGTGGGTAACAGCCTGCCGAGCTAGCCACGATCTGTAATCCACTCCCATCCCATTCCCCAGGGACCTATGGAAAAGTCACAGCTGGAGACCTGAAGCAGATGCCCCTAGGAAAACACCAAACTGAAATGACTCTAAACCCCCAGAAGAGAGACTGAGACAGAGAGAGAGAGAGAGAGAGAGAGATAAAACTGTTCTTCCTCCTTTGTAAAATATACTTAAATTACTGAGTACTAAACATGGCATTTCATAACTTTTGTCCCTGTGGGGTCACTCATACTTCAAGCAGAATACCAGAGTCCAGTGGCACTTCTTCACAGTCTGTGTACAGGAGAAAGGTTCTCCTAGGACTGTGGCCATGAAGTCAATGCCTTGCTACTGTAGGCAACCACGACATACAATCACCTTTATATACCTGCTTCACGTTATAGCTTGAATAACCATGGGCTAGTTCATCACTGCTAGACTGTTATGACTTCTGCGCCTGCTTGAATCACCTCCTGCTTGCATATAATGTCAAGTAAAATTGCTAATATAAGACTGAATATAATGCATTATTTCATTCCTACTCATATCCAGCCTTATATATTTTCCCTTGTTTACAACCAACTATATTTTCCGTATATTCTCCTGCATGCTTCTTGACTAACCAAGATCTATTTTTATACCTGCAGTACACAATAAATCAGAGAATTTTCTTTTATACTGTGGAGTGGAAATTGCAAGCTTCTGAAATCCATTAAAATATATACTTTTTTTTCCCTGTTACCTGCAAATAACAAACATTTATGTTAGGGAATCTGGCCAGTGTTCCAAGATTTAAAACCATTTAGATGCATATTGCAGATATATTGTTAGGTTGCTTACTCACTCTGGGTGAAATCCAGATCTCTGTGAACTCCAGGAGGAATTTTGCCTCTATCTTTCTAAGCAGACCAAATAAAAAACTCCAACTGTAAAAAGGTCTAGGCCCATACACATGACTGAGAAGTTATTGGCAAGCAAGCCTGAATACTTTCAAACAATTGTTATGCATATGCAGTGCAAACAATAGCATATTGTGTATATGGAAACTTTGTGCAAATCTGAGACCTTTACTGATTCTGCATCTTTTGATGTTAAACTGCCACTTCTTTTAAATGCATGCTACCAAATTACAGCCAGCTCTTATAAATCAGTAACAAAAGCAAGGAGAAGCTAGAGAATATCAGCGTAATACAAGTGCAACTATAGCTGTCAAATGTAACCTGACTTGCTTTTTAAATAAGAAACACAGATAAATACAGTAGATGAGGAAAAGGGGAAAGGACAGAAGAAGTATCTTGGGAAACAATGCAACAAAGCATCTGTTTTTTTCAGTTCTCTGAAGGGCTGACATGCAGGGTACTATTCTTTTCAAACCTTTTTTCTTTTCAAATGCTTCCAAATAGTTTTAATATATTCCATCTATGCTTAGAGAAAATAATGAGCCAATGAGTAGATGATACTTTGAAGGGATTAACTGACTGCTGTGGAACAAACTAGATCAACTGCAAACTAAACCAAAAACTTACTGAACTTATTATTTATAGGTCCTTTCCGACAGAAAAGCAATATAGTCAAAATTAAGTATTCTTTCTTTGAAAATTGTAGTTATTTTGATAAACAGTGCTGTCAAAGCAACAAATGTGAGCGCCACAAACTCTAGATCATTCACTTTCATGTAAGGTTTACAAGGTTTCTTGTGAGAATACTTCATAGTTAAAGTATGTCTTCCCTTGGGGATCACACAAGCATTTAATTTTTGTTTTGGCATTGGGCCCATTGTGTTTATGAGGTTCTTTGGAGAAGTGGAATTGATGACCACAAAGGAAAAATTGAGAGTTACTTATTTCAAACCACGATTATAACCTTTCAAGATTTTCAGAAAAAAAGAAAGAAAGAAAGAAAAAAAAAACACTCTTTCTTCCATATATCTATGTATAAAAAGGGAACTTTATTACAAAAAGGCTTTGGAGTTTCATATTTAGCCTACCACTACAAACAGTCATATCAGGCTGTATACCACAGGGTTATTTATTGTACTATAATGATATCCTTTGCTGTTTTGCTCAGGTTGTTTTGTACATCAAACAACCATGTAGTACATGATCTACAACTCACAATACTTTTGTTGGCAAGCATAAGTTTGCAGGTAAAACTTTAATTCAATTGAATATTATTTGATTTCTCAAATAACCTTTCCAATTATCAATAACAATTTATCATAGATTTTGTTAATCATGACTTCTTTTCCATCTCATATTTAAATTTACACACAGGTACAAGAATCCCTCAAGTTCTAATGTGTATGAGGCACAGCACGATCTTACAGGTACAAGCCATGCACGAGAAACCCAGCTGTGGCAGGTCTGCATGATACTGGCAGGACTGTGCTAAGTGTGTTTTTGCAGCTTGTCTCATAAGTGACTTGCAATCATTTTCTGATGATTTGCATGGATTCTGGTCTCAATCAGTGATGTTTTCTAAAGGTTATACATTCATTTTCCTTTACTGTAACTCATGGAAGTTAGGTGTGGTAGGCCTAATCTCATTGAATTTGGTCAGGTAAAACTCTAGGCAACCTTAACTGCTCTGAAGGTTAATGAGAGATGAGTATGCTCAGCATGTGGCAGTCTAACTCAGTGCTTTCCAGGAGCAGGAAGTTTAACTGTGCACTACTGTACAGCAGTTGAACTGCTAGTTGTGCACTGTGTTTTAATAAACAACATCCATTCTGCTGCTTATTAGGCCATGTAGCCAAATGCAGAGTTTAACCTCAAGGATTTGTTAAATGGGAAGATACAGTAATAAATTGTGTGTTGATTTTCTTCTGATAAAATTCTGTTATAAGTCATATTCTAATACATGTAAAAAGAATGGCAAACTGGTCAAACCAGGGTAACGAAAGAAACCCCTATGTGATTGTTGACTGCAGATGTCCAGGATTGCATTCTGGATCTATTTGTCAATAGTTATTTTCCTTTTCCTTTTCCTTTTTTTCTTTTTGCTCTGAAGTGAGGTTTAACAGTTATACAAAACTAATTGTCATTCCTATTTCTTTGCTCAGAGAAGATGCAGCAATGTTTGCACAGCAGATAACATCAATTGTCACTCAAAATGAAAACCTTTTTACTGTGTGGTAAGTGATAGCAAGTTTGTTGATTTCATCATCGGCCTTTAAAGCAACATGATTTTCCTCTCTGTTTCTGCCATATGCCTGTCAACAAAGGATTTCAGAAGTATTGAACAATTACAGTTTGTTTTCTTTTGTTTATTGAAAAATGATAAATGCTCTAAGACAAAGAATGCACAGTGGATTTTATAAGATACTGATAATCCCTTCTCATTAAGAAATCTGCTTGTGAATACTTTTCATGATCATTTTTCTACCCTTTTATGATTTATTAGTAATTACTCAGTTCTTGACTTTGGCATTTCCCCTTTACAATTATAAGATAGTCCTACATTTCAGAACTGTTCTTTAGTCATCTGTTAGCTGGATTCCAGTATCTTCTCTGATTTCTTCACTTTGAAATGGAAGTTTGATATAATTAGTTCTGAGAACACCTTTCCAACGTCAAATACAAGATGTATGTCTTTGAGGTGCATGTGGCAAAGGCTCAAAATGAAGGACAGTAAAAGCAAATGATTGCCAAAAAGATGTGAAATTAATTTCTTAACTCTACAAGTCTTCTGTAACTTCAATTTCAAAAAGTAATATTTTCATGAACAATTTACATTAAGCAGTGCAAAGTCTGTGCAAAAGCTAAGTTGAGATGGAACACCAAAAAAAAAAAAAAAATCATAATGAAACAAAGGATTATGAATACCAAAAGAAGTACTCTCTCCCTTTCTGAGTCAACTCTGTGGCCTCATATACTCTGACATTATGATCTAGGAAAATAAAATTCTCATAGTTAATTTCTCTACTGGTGCAATGCTTTGCAAAGCTGTGGAATGACTGACAATAAGGAGAAAAACATTCACTTAGAACTGGCACAAAGCAGACGATGTCATTCAAACCTTTGCAGTGTTTTCATAAATTCATTCTGTACTACATCTGCAGCAGTTTCACTGACGATGAGACTACAATCGAAGTCTTGTGAAGCAGCCTTAAAAAATTTAAACCGTATTCTTTTTCTGCATCTGGCCACTATCAGACTGGCATTAGTCAAGCTGATGACTGTTTTGTTGGCATTGATCATGCAGGGCAGCTAATCCTGCTATGTTCTTGTTTGTCTGAGTCTAACCTATTGGCATTCAAGAGTCAGCCAAACTCGGTATGCTGTAGGCAAAGGAAAAAGCTGCCTAAGAAATATACAACAGAAATGCTATGCTAGTGGACATAACTGATTCAAGAACAAAGGAAATGCTCTCCTTGACCCATCTCTCATGCCCCTCTCCACTAAGTTGTAGCTTAGTTGTCTTTTAAAATGTCTTTGATAACTCCCCTTCTTTCTATTACATGTAGGAAACGGCACAAACACTGGACTGCAAATGCCAGGTACCTGCTCCTGAATGTGACATCTTATTTATTTGCCCTATTTAAAAAATACTCAGGGTTCACTCTTCAAACTCTACTCTGCAAGCTGTGTTGAAATGCATTTTTTAAATGAAAGGGTGCATTTTCTTTTAGTTACCTGATTCTAAGAATTGGCTTTTCATGAAGAACTCTCTTGTAATACACAGAGAATAGCTGAAGACCTCAGTTGTCATTCACATTGCCTGAAGTAAATGTGTGGCGGAACATAGGCTTTATACAGCCTGAAGTAGCTGTGTACATGTGGCTTTGCCACTGAAGCCTCTGAGATTTTTCTCATCTGGCTAAGACCTTCCCAGTTGCATAGCTGCACACAGACTTCTCCAGAAGTTGCTTGCTAATTGATCATAATAATATATATCAGTTCTGTTTCTGTTTGTTCTCTTAACCAGATAAGGTTTTCTCCACAACACAAAGAACCTTGTTGCATTGCTGCATTACCAGTGGAACTGTTTTATCTACAAAGCAAACAAGCACTGGTGAGAAGCTACGGCCAGTATCCACAGGGGTAACCTTCATGCCAGGCTGACAGCCCTCTTGAAGACCACCACCTGCATCGACCATGAGCCATCCATGGCACATAACAACACAGAGTCAGGTCTACTGCCTCTGTTAAGAAAGCAGCTCCCCTGCACATGGCCACACACTAAGCTTGCATTAGGAAAGCAGCTCTTCCATTTCCTAAATAGAAGGACTAACTCATGCCATTTAGCCAGCGGTGCACACAAATTTCTGAGAGCTGTCTTTAGACTATAAAATTCTAGCTATGGCATGCACTACATAACAGGGCAAGCATCTCCAGAGCTGAGAGCAGAGCTGTAGCATAATCTGTAATAACCTGCTTTGCAGCTCTTTAGTTTTCTTTTTTCTTTCTTTTTTTTTTTTTTTTTCTTTTTTTCCTGTTGATTCATTTTCACTAATGTGAGTAATGTTGGTTGACAGGTGGTGCTGTGTGAGGAGGGAATGGTGTCAAAGCCTAAGACTTTACTATGCACTGGAAGATACGCACAAGCAAGCACGGGGTTTTGCTACAGATAGAAACTTTTTGATTTGATGGTTTGTGATTCATATGTGAAAGGAGCAACAAGAATAATCATTGCAGTTTTGCAAACTTAAATTGGATCCTGAATGTTGATTAAATTCTAAAAAGTGTTAAAGGGTATCTTGGGATATATATATCTTTTTTAATCTTGTAATGTGTGTTATTAATAATCAAAATTAATAATCATGTTTACTGCATAGGGCTCAAAGGCAGTCAAGTACAGGGTTTCCAAATGATGACAGTAGTCCACCCCTGCTGTGAACTTCTAATACTTGTTTTTCTTCACTTATCTGAACATAGACAGAAAAACAGACAGCTAGCCGTCCCTCCCATGCAACAAGCAACAAACAAAAGACAGCATGCCCTTAAGCAAGGTACCACTGATCAATTTATTACTGCAAGAAGAACCACATATACTGAAAACACCTATTTCTTGTCATATATTATTTTGAATTCAATATTTCAGTTTTACCTGCAGGTGTTTGTCTCATTTTTCTGGTTGTCTTTGTTGTTGTTGTTAGGTTTGATTTGTTCTTAAACCTCCTTTTGTCTGTTTTGAAAAGTCTGCTTAAAAGCAGAGTTCCTAAGCAAACACTGATGTTCTAGGCTACACCAGCTGCAGTTACTCAGTGTACAGCAAGTGTCCTGAAAAGCTAACTTCCATCATGTGGATTCTGGAAAAATGAAGTCTTGGCATGAGTGTTTGAACAGCAAGTATCACAAAATACCACATAAAAATATCACAAGGTCAAAAAGGGTTATTATTTACCTTAGCTGGTTTCAATCCTGCCATGTCATCACAGGAGATGCACAGATGCTGAAAAGAGAGCCTGCTCTTGTAACATAATCTGCATAATGAGTATAGTGTTCAATATACAGCTTTTTGCAGGAGTGGACAGGAATCTTGGGGATAACTGTATTCATACAGTCTGCTGAGTCCATTTGCTTTTCTTGTCTCACACTTTAGTTTTACATAATTTGCGTAATCTTTCTTGCACATTGGTTTAAGTACTTGATTCTATGGTGGTAATACCAAAATTGAAGTTTTTGTAAGGTACTGGCTCTGTCATAATTTCTGATTGTGCAATAACTTTCAAAAGTCTTTTTAAAAGATCTTTTGGTTATTATCTTTAATTTGGAGAGTGTGGAAGAGCTTGAGTGAATGGAAAAAATGGAAGCTATACATTTTTTCCAGACCCATGGTTTATCTTGCTTTGGCATTATCCCTGGGTTATTTCAGTTATTGTTATTGACTTGATACTAATGATGCATCACTGTAATGGGCTGTAATTTTTGTAAAGCCCAGAAATGTACAGAAGATCTCAACTGGTAAGAAACAAATGCCATCATGTGGACTTTCAAAATGACAGTATTCAAAATATTTTAACTTCATATAGACATTAATTTAGAGCTCCTAAAAGTGTGTCCACATCCTAATTCTTCACAATTAGGTATCCAGCAAACATGAAAAAAGAATTTGTACAGACAGACACAAACTTGAATGGTAACACATTGTAACTAAGTTATTAGCTACGTATATGGAGGGAACATTAGATATGAACTTCAAAGTAGATTTTTCTATCATCTCTAAGTACCCTGCTTCCATTCGTATTTTTGAAAATGTCTTCTCTCATAATTCTTTTTCTCTCATACTTCCAAAAAAAAAAAATCATAAAATGCCAATATGACGCCAGGAAATGTTCTGCTTTCTTCCCAAAGTTTCCCTCAATATATTAAACTTTTAAAGTTTTCAGACTAACATTCAAATTGATGTGTGCTGAAGAGGTCCTTCCTAATTTGTGAGCTGTAGCTCACAAAAAAGACTGTTTGGGCAGACATGCAGATTTTAACTGACAACTTAGAATGGAAGGAAGGCTGGTAACTGTGGATAGTTTTCTTTATAAGCAATAATAAATTCTTAAGAACCATCTGCTAAAAGAAATACATATGGTCTCTGGATGAAATAACAAGCCTGAAAGTGCCTCTGGACAATATCTCCCCCCAAAATTGCCTATAATTTATTGTTGTATTTTGTGTTAGGTGGTTGGTTTTTTGTTTGTTTTTAATAGACAAAGATCTTCATGTTACCCCTCTGCAAAAACATCACGTTAGCCCATCTGAAAACATTAAGTTGTAAACCCTCACTACATTATGGTAAAGCAACATGTATGTTATCTCTGGTTGATAGAATGGAAAAAGAGTATTAATGAAGTGAGGGTGTTGCTAGACAATTTAAGAAAATAGGGAATCTTCATTTAATCCTAGCAGAAAATACTGACACACACAAGTAAATACTGAGTCAGGTTCATCTGCAGTCATTTCATTCTGTTCTCTTCCACTAGACTATTTATTCCTCTCAGAAAATGAATGAATGAATAAATAAATAATAATAATAATAAACTGTACACAATACACACACTGTCTCTTTTAGGTAAACAAATCTGAGACGGAAAAAATACTTTTAAGTCAGAGAGATCACATAACCAGAAACCTCATATCTGACTTAAGAATATTTGTCCACAGCAATCAGATACAGTTCTCTGTAAAGAATTAGTGATTCTCTTTAATAGTATCATTTATGCCTTTGAAACCTAGTCCTCTCATATGGAAATTAGTCCAAGATTTTGCTCTATATTACTTTTTGACAGCTTACAGTATCAGGAATTACAGTAAAAGATGAGAGAATTTAGAATGGTTAACCATTCTCTTCAGTTATTAATTTGCAAAACTTGAAGCTGAGATTGCTTCAGGGAATGATTTATGGGATCAGAAGGCAATTAAAAATATAAGGAAGCCTGATGTTTTCAGGTCCTGAAAAACACATATCACAGATAAACAACAACAACAAAAAAGATACAGTTTTGTGTAGTCCTTTTAATACAAAACATCAAGATATTTATTAAATACAGACAAATCATAAAGCTATATATTTTGTGTCCTGCTAACTTTTATCAAATTATACTGAAATGGAAAAACACAATTTAAAATTACATTTTTACTAAATATAGACAGAAATTTGAAATGCAACTACACTCTTCATTGATATGTAGTATGCATCCATTTCTTCAAAAAGTTTTTTCCTTTTTGTCTATTTTTTTAACATAAGCAAACAATGTAGGATTTACTTGTTTACCTTAAAGTCAGTGGAATTAACTTCACAGAAAGTAGGACTGGGCTCTACTACTTTTACTCCTAAAGTTGTACTCAAATTTATAACAAATAAATCTATGGGGGAAATGTAGAGATATCTACACTATTTTCTGTTTCACATGTGCTGAAGTATCTCTGAATGGCTCTTGTGAAATAAGCAAAACAAATTACTTTAACAATACTACTTACATGAGTAATGAAGATGAGCTTCGCCTCCAGAGTCATTTGTATCTGTTTAAGACAGAAAGTATTTCTGAATAATGATAGAAATACTATGTTGTTTTTTTCTTGTTTTCTTTTTCTTTTTCTTTTCTTTTTTCTTTTTTTTTTTTTTTTTTTTTAAATTTTCAAGGAAATCAGTAGAGAAAGAAAATCTACAGATTTATCGCTTCTCCCTGAGACAATGCCTTAAGCTGTGCTTGGTTTAATTATTTTGAGGTATGTGATCAATCAGCGTAGTGGCTGCTGCACTGTATATCCAATACACTGAAAGCCTAAGCAACTATCAAGAAAGTACATGCTGTAAAGTGTATGTTAAATACTGATTAACACTGTAAAGCTGAAGATCTGGAAGCAGCTACATAAGCTTGTCAGAGGCAGCTGCAGACTCTGTGTGTATGCACTATTTTTTCTAAATACCGCATTCAAAATAGTTTGATGTCAAATCACTTGTCAACAGTCTTTATGTTTCTATGAAATGAAGGCTAAGGCAGAGGCTATTGGCATACGGAGGCAGTTCATAACTATGGAGATATCAGTAATCGTTTGATCATGTAATTGCAAAAATGGAGAGTGGACTAGAAGTTGGCATGCTTTTGAGTGTTGGGCGTTTGATGTGTCCCTATGAATCAGTTACGATGTAACAAAAAGGTCACTTTCTGTTCATTAAAGTATCTTTCTGTATGCAGAATTAATATATTTCTTATTCTGGTCCAAAGGATTTATGTGTTTGTATTGTCCCTAAACTAACAAGATACAGCCACCTACAGCTTGCTTGCTAAGTAAAGCAGGAAAAAAGAGATATCTTCCTGCTAAAGTCTTTTTTTTTTTTTTTCAAGTTATTGATAGCTTTTCACACCTTTGTAGGTGTTAAACAAAAACCCAGGTAGTACAGTCCTGGAGGGTATTTTGTATACTGGAATAAGCTCTGGCTCTGCTGTTAAAAGGAGCTTTAAGTCAAACAAACCAATCCCTCACTCTTTCACTGTGACATTTCTCACAAGCCAGAGACAAAGAGAAGAAAATCATTAACCTTTAACGAATGTAGCTGAGGATATATTTTTTTGAAAAAAGTTTGTGTTATTTTATTTTTTTCCTGCAATGGAAGTGATTCCTGCATGTCTGCCTCCACCAGAGATATAAGGCTAAGGAAATACTGTGTGTGCCCATCCCTGTTTGGAGACCTCAGTTCAAAAACAGGAAGAAATAGAAGGGTTGGTTTGGGTTTTAATAATGGAAAAGTGAGTAAGAAGTTGGTGGGTTTCTGTCTGCTGAACCTGGGGCACTCGGCTGGTACATGTACTTATGGATATACTTTATATATGTATTTATACATCCTCAGTAGGACTTGTGTTGAAAACGAGGCTGGAGGAAACCAGAGGGAGGCAAAACATACACAAATCATTAGGCCTTTGGTCAGAGAGATGTGAAAACTGCTGGTACCCTCGGCCGAAGGAATAAAGGTAAATAAACAGGCGACAAGCCAGGGACTCCAGTATTTCTTCTCAACTTTACCATGCGCTCTTTCGTCCTGGTTATTTCTTGAGGGGAGGGCGAAGAGCACAAACCCCTCCACGGGAGGAAAAAAGGTCAAAAAAAAAAAAAAAGGAGGAAAACCAAAAAAATGAGGCAGGAAGGAGGAGAGGGGAGGGGAGGGGAGGGGAGGGGAGGGGAGGGGAGGGGAGGGGAGGGGAGGGGAGGGGAGGGGAGGGGAGGGGAGGGGGAGGGAGGGGAAGGCGGGCTGCCCGCGCCCCACCCCGCAGTGAGGCGCCGCCGCCCGCCGCTGGGGGGCGTCAGGGCGCTTCCGAACGGCGCCGCGCTGGGCCGCCGTCACCGCGGCAACGCCGGAGGCCACGCCCCCGTTAAGAGCCCACGCCCCCCGTGCGGAGAGGCCCCGCCCCCTGGTGAGGCCCCGCCCTCGGTAGCCACTCACCTGCGGAGTCCCCGCGGGCGCGGAGGGGGAGGGGTGGCGGGGGGGGGGGGGAGCCCAGTTTGGGAACAGGGTCTGGGGGTTTGGGGGCGCTGGGGGTGGCAGCCGGCGCCGAAACGGTTACCCGGGCTGCGCAGGAGCTGCTCCGGCGTCTCCGTAATTCACTTAGGCAGGTTTCGGGAGGGTGGGGCCGGGCGGCTTGAGTTTCTTTTTATTTATTTATTTATTTTTTTTTTTTTAAATATTTTTTTTTTGGCACGGAGGAGGGAGAAGCCTGCGACTCCTCCTCCTCCTCCTCCTCTCGTGCGGCAAGCCAATCGGGTCGAGGTGTAAAAAAAAAAAAAAAAAAAAAAAAAAAAAAGGGGGGGGGTGGAATCGGTCCGTAAGCAAACAGCAGGCTGCTCGGTGAGTGGCTGCGGCGGCGGGTGCCCCCCTTCCCCGGCACGCCGCATGCAGAAGCCCCACATGATCGAGCCGCGAGCTGCCCGCCTGCGCCTCCTCCTCCTCCTCCTCTTCCTCCTCGCCTTCATCCCCGGCGCCCGCCGCCGCCACATCCCGCTTCGGACCCACGCGTGTGCATGTATGTACGTGTGTGAGTGTGTGTGAGCGTGAGTGTGTGCTGTGAGCGTGCCTGCGTGCACACCTCCGCGCCCCCCGCGCCCTGCGGCTGCCTCCGGCTCCGTCTCGCAGCGGCAGCGCCGGCTGCCCGCTCCCGCAGGCGGCTGGTGCCGGATCGAGGCGCAGCGAAGGGACCGGTCATTGCAAGAAGGGGGCGTGACTGTGTAAAGATTTTTTTTTTTTTTTTCCCTCTCCTTTCCTCCCATAAAGCGATTTTTTTTTTTTTTTTCGCAAAAGTGACTTCTGCCCCTCCAATCCTCTTCGCTCTTTACGATCCCTCCCTGCCTGCCGCTGCATTCAAGTTTATTTATTTGCCTGCTGGCGTGGTACGTCTTTCCTTGCTGCTCCTGCTGCTGCTTCAGAGGGAAAAGGGGAGCAGCTGTCGGGCAAGACCGAGAAGAACCGGGGTGGTGTTTTTTTATTTTTTTTTTTCCCGATCTCCTTATGTAGTCATCTGAGGGGTGGATTCTTTTCCTCCCAACCCCTCCCTGCTCGTTCAAACTGTTTTGTCCTTCCGCAGAAGTTGATGCTCCCGGGACTGGACCCTGCTTTATCACAGAGGCGCTCCGGGAAGCTGAAGCAGATTTCCGCACCTCGCCGCACCGCTCCGTCCCTCCCCCGGGCTGGGGAGGCCAACCAGGACCGGCATCACCAGAGGAGTTTGCAGGCTTGATTTTCTACTTCTCCGAGGTTTTGCTTTTCTCCACGCCCTCCCATAAAATAATTTTTATTTCCATCTCCTTGGTTTCCACGCCGCAATATTTCTTGGATTGGCCGTTCTTTTTTTTTTTTTTTTTCTGTTCCCCTCCTTTTTTTTTTTTTTTTTTTTTTCCTTTTGCCTTTGCTGTTGCTCAGTCCTTGGTGCATCCAACGCCCAGGAACAGGAAGGACGAGAAAACCACTCCACAAAGTCTCCTTCAAGACACTCTGCGCTGCAGAACAGGCTCCCCAACTCCCATCAGCGCAGCAAACAAACTCCTCAGGGCTTTTGCTGCCCCTCCACCACCACCACCACCACCGCCACCACCACACACCCTTTTATTTTATTTTATTTTATTTTATTTTATTTTATTTTATTTTATTTTATTTTATTTTATTTTATTTTATTTTATTTTATTTTATTTTATTTTATTTTATTTTATTTTATTTTATTTTATTTTATTTTATTTTATTTTATTTTATTTTATTTTATTTTTTTTAATTTCCTCTTTGCTTTTGCATTCGCGGAGGGCCGGGAAGGAAGACACAAACTTACCGCTCCGAGCTCCTCCGGCCTCCCTCGCCCCTCTCCCAGCCGGCGGTCTTTAATCCGCCGCCGGGACCCCTCGCGGGCTCCCCCAGCGAGCGGAGCCCCGCGCCCCCCTCTCCCCGTCCCCTCGCTCCGCGGCCGCCCCCGAGCCGCGGGGCCGCTCGCAGGGGGCGGTGGGGCGCGGCGCCGGGGGCCCGGTGTATGTCGTGCCCCGGCCTCCCGGTGAATGAGCACCGCCCGCCGCCTGCCGCCGCCGCCCGCCTCGGCCCCCACCTCCCCCTGCCGGGGTGAGGCTGCCTGAGGGTCCCCGCGGGTCGCGCATCCCCGCCGGCTGCCGAGAGGAGCCCATTGCTTCTCCCTCCTCCCTCTCTCCCGCCAGCCTCCCCCTCTCTGCCCCCTTCATTTTATTTTTATTGCCACATTTCCCCCTTTTTTTTTTTTTCCTTTTACCATCCTCCCCACGCTCCCCTGCCTTCCACCCCCCTTCCCCTAATTTTTTTTTCCGCCGGGCGCGATGCCGCACGTGGAGATGCTGCTGCTGGCGGCCGCGGCGCTGTGGGTGTGCGTTCGCGGGCAGGAGCCGGGCGCCAAGGCGGTGGCCGACCGCTACGCCGTCTACTGGAACAGCACCAACCCCAGGTACGCGGGGCGGCCGCGGGGGGACTAGAAAAAGACGCGGACGGGGGTCGGGAGGCGCCGGGCGGGGAGCGAGGGGAGCGCCGGCGGCGGCTGCTGCAGCCCGGAGCCTGCGGGAGATGCCCCGTCTGCGGGATGGGGCGGAAAACTTTTATTTTAATTATTATAAATTTTGGGGAGGGGGGGTGAGGGGGAAGCTGGTGCCCCGCCGGGGGTCTCTCCCCTTTATCGGTCCGGATCATCACAGCTCCCCGCCGCCGCCCGTCGGGGGTCCGGGGCTAGCCGAGAGGAGGCGAGGTAGGTACCGGGCCGGGGCCGTCGGGGGGGCAAGAGGGCGCCTGGACGGCGTCCCCGCTCCTGACAGTCGCCTCTGCAACGCGGCGGAGCGAGCACGCTTTGGGAGGCTCCCGTGATTTTCCTGGAGTTTCCCCCTCGCGTTTAGCATCGGGGAATTTCAGCGCTGCTCCAAATGGTATCCGTGTGTTTGGAGGAAAAGTCACCCGGGTATTTTTTTTTTTCCTTGTTAAAGTACGTGTGAACAGACTTTTCCTTTCTCCCTCTTTCTCCCTCTTTCTCCCTCTTTCTCCCTCTTTCTCCCTCTTTCTCCCTCTTTCTCCCTCTTTCTCCCTCTTTCTCCCTCTTTCTCCCTCTTTCTCCCTCTTTCTCCCTCTTTCTCCCTCTTTCTCCCTTTCTTTCTCTCTTAAAAAACAAACAAAAAAACCCATGTCAAGCTAGTCTAAATAAATTTGGGGCTATTTTATCTTAGGTTATCTCTTTTTTTATGCTTCTGATACTGCTGTTTGGTTTGAGATTAGCACATTGATTTTTGTCACAGGTCATGTTTTTTAATAGGTCTGTGTTGCCTGCAGAAAACTCCCCTACTCGGTATTCCGGAGTGGCTTCAGAATAGGTGATGCAGAGGTTACGGGCAGAATTTCCAAGTGTGGAGAGGTAGCTGCTCTGTCCCGCACTTGAATGCTGGGTTCCTGCTAACAATGCCTCAGCATTACATGGCTGGCACAAGAAGCTTAGGACAAAAAAGTATTTATCCAAAGAAGCAGCCGTGCCTGGGAACGATGAGCATCTATAATTTTAAGTGCCTGTCTCTACATTTTCCTCTCTTGACATGCGTTGCTTGAAAAAAATTGCTCGTTGTAAATGAGACAAAAAGTTGCATCGTATACCACACATCTGAAAAAATTGCTTCTCTCTCAAAAACAGCTTTTTTTTTCTTTTTTTTTTTTTCTATTGTTGTTAGGCAAAATGAAATGTTACTGTTGGAAAAAAAAATATTCACAAATCCCACTGGGCAGAAGAGGGATTGTTGAAAGAAATAGGTTTGCCTAAATGATCTGCACATGTTGCTGATGTAGCAGTTAAACAAAATACTTCAAAAATAACCTCACATTCAGGATTTTTAACTTCTGCAGTCTCGTGTGTGATGAGCTCACACGACAACTGCACATGGGTAGAGGTAGTTGAAGGTACAAGCAGCACTCATCTAGTCAGTGGGTATTATGCACTGAGTGAATTTGTGAGGATTTTAATGAGTTTAATGGTATTTTACCGCTGTTAATGAAATCTTCTCTTAGTCCAACATTAAAAATAGCAGACTGCAGAGAAAACTTAGTACTGTTATTCTTCCAAACACCAGAGGAATACTTAATTGCAAGATGCTTCCAAACCTTCCCCTTGAAAAACAAATGCTTATTTCTCTCTTAAAATACTCATTGCCCCCTCTCACAAAGAAAGTATCTATTTGGACATGTGGTGCTTGTCCGTGAGTTAAAACTGTGAGGAAGAGCAGGGTGCCGCTATATTTCTCCTTTGTTTTATTCTGTGTGCCTTTCAAGTTGCATGATCATTACAGAGAAACAGGCAAACACCTCATTGGTTAGACTGGGGAGACCCAAAGAAAAGAAAACACTTTTGGTTTGAAGTCATTTTGTCAGGATGTAAGGTGAAGGCAAAATTCGCGTTCGTTACCAATGGTTTTAGGTCATTTAGCAGTGCTGTAGGAATAACTCCTAAGTGGTTTATCTGCTTCTAGAGAGAGATTCAGGAAATGGACAGTCAGGTTTTTTACCCATAGAAGTAAGTAGGAATGCTTACTCTGAGATAACGATTTGAAATTAGAAGGCAAAATATGCTGCCATTCTATAGACACCAGTGCGGCCACAGTTCTTTAGCTTACTTTCTTGTGGTACTTATTCAAAAAAATTAACAACCAGTGTAGAACTAATTAACTCAGTTTAGAAATGAAATCTTCATCATTTTGATAGTGATTAAAGGCAAGGTAAAGTAAGGTTTCATGAAAACCCCGTCTGAAGTACTTAATAATGATTCAATTTATCTCGGATACCACGATACTTAGTTTTGTAGTGTGAAACTCCAGCAAATGAAATATACAGAAAGATCTCATCCTTATTAAAAGATACAATAGTAAGTTGATGAGTGGCCCAACTTGATAAGTACTGCTTGTGTGAACAATATTTTGGTAACTAAAAAGACTCTGTGAGTCTATTAACAAGTTCATATTACATTTCTTGAATGGTTGCCAAAGTTCTGCTAGAATAATTAAAAAGTGTTCTAGAATCATTATTGTTAGTATGTACAAGTAACAGAAAGTTGAATATTGTTACAGAGCGTCTTTTCTTAGAAACATTTTAAGCATTCCCGTTCCTTATTTTCTGTTTCGTATTTTAATTATCAGCATACACAAAGTACTGTAACTGGTGTAGTCCAATTCCAGATGGGATTATGTTTAAGTATCAGACTTTTGAAGTATAATAAAATAAGGTTATTTCGTCTATTTTTATTTGTGTGTGTGCGTGGATTGAAAGTTATTCATGGAATATGCCTGAAAATGTGTCTAATATTTTTGTTATTCTTGGGCTTAGAATTCAGTGCATGTAAATTCTAATTACCCCTTTAATGTCTTTCAGTACCGTCTGCATATGTATTCTTATAGAAGAGAGGAAAATGCTCTTGTCACAGTATATTCCTCTGAATCCAATGCTTAAAATACTTTTGGAAGTTTGGTTGGTAATGGAGCATATGCATTTAATCCTGATAGCTGGTGTCCTTGTAATGAAAATCCAGCCAAAATGTCATGTAACAGCCAAATATTGAAGCAGTCGACTTGCTTAGCACTTGCTACTGCTGTTAATCTTGTCAAGGTTCAACATGAGCTATTTTTAGTAATTATTATTACATTTTTCTGCTTGCAGGACTGTGCTTCAACGTTGTGGTTGGTATTTAGGTATTTTCCTGTAAGTTATTTCAGTGGCAGGTTTTGTAGCTTCATAAATTGTTACTGGTTTCACGGTAGTTAAAAAGACTTGCCATTCAAGTCTAGTTTCTGGTCACACATAGAGGCCAAACCTTGTAGTCTCAGGAAAGCAAATATTTTTTATTAGGAGTCTTATTGGATTTGGTTATCTCTTACAGAAGAAAATTGTGTATAAAATTACCTTCACAAGAGAATCATAAAGATATAGGATGCTGATACATTTTCTTCGTGTGTGTGTTTAGGTGGATAATAAAATCAAGAAATCAGCTGTTAATTAGAGAATTGAATAGATTGAAATCATGTCATATTCAATTGGTAAGTTGCCAGTATTAACCTGGGTACCATATTTCGATCAGCAGTGCTAGAGTTCTTGTTAAGAGAGATACTTGGGTATCAGTGAACAGGAAAATGAGTGGATGCTTCCGAAAATTCTGTGAATAGACCAGAATCTTACTACCCGGATGCTTAAAATGTGGAGCATTTTGCAAGTGAGTGTTCAGGCACTGAGTCAGAAAAGCATCTGACCCCACTGAACTGCATACTGCAATACTTAAGTTCTGTTGCAGCTGGTGGGTGAATAGATGTGTACTTAAGTGCCTCCCCGAACCCACCAAACGCACAGACCCAGCGCTGAGAAGCTCTGGCCATGGCTGCCTGTGCATGCCTGGCACTTCTTGGGAATATGCTGGCTGGATAGATGGATGGATGGACGAACAGACGGACAAGCATCCTCCATTTGCTGATGTGCATTTGAAGATTTCACCATTGCATGTTGATGGTATATGCTGAGGTCATGCATCTTCTATTTTTTTCTTCTTTCTTTTCCATCTTGAAATAGTTCTGCTTAAATACAGAGATTAGGGAAACTATGCAATTGGAATAGGAAAGAGGCAGTTGAGTTTGGTAAGAACAACTAAGAAGTTGGGGGTGAAAAGGGACAAAATCAAGACATTTGCTTTGGGTTTGGTATTCCACATCATTTCTATATCAAGAGAGGCATAATACCCCCTAAGTAAGTGAGCCGTACAAACAGTATGGCTTATGTTTTGGGAGCATTTTATGTGGCAGCTTGCTTCAAGAGCTGAAAGAATCTCTGACTGATTTCTTGTAATTAAAAGATCAGTAGCAGAGCCTTTGATTCTTTAACACCTACTTTCTTTGCTCTTAGTAGTTTTGCCAACACCTCATGTCTCCAAAAGAATTTTGGTGTTTATTTTAAAAGTGCACTTTTGAGGTAGTTTGAAACATTCTACGGAAGAAACACAAAGAATAATAGTTTCATTGCCTTCCACCTTTGTGTGAAAGGCACCTTGTTCAGTGGTAAATGATTTTCATGAAATGCTCCTTATTAAATCTTTTGCAAATGTACATACCAAGGACATTTCACTGCATTCGTTCTGCGAGCCCTGTATCCTTATGGGGAGGGACAGATAAAGAAGAGCCATCCTCTCCCTCCCCTCTTGCTGTGATCCCAGCAATCTACCAGCTTCATGCTGGGCTGAGAAAATGAATGAATGCAATTAGTCCTTCCGGAGTCACGGTCCTTGCAGTTTTAAGGTGAGAAGTATATAATATGTATATGCATATTACATGGATATGCATGGCTTTCAGTGGTTGTATATGTGCATATATATGTGAGCAAGCATATACGTATGTATGCATTGAAATGTGTCATTAGAAGGAGGTGCGGCATAGAGTAAATCATGATTGTTGTATGGGAAGAAAATCTCTACAATTTTTTAATCAGTGAACTTAACATTGAGAAAATAGTTTGTTACAAACTCATTCCCAGCTCTCGTCTTCCAGCACAGATCTTTTTGGCTTAAAATAATCGCAGTAGTAAAATAAACAATATATATTTATTTTAAAAAAGTGGGATCTGTGTTGTGGTTCTTGGCAGTCTTCCCGTTGTGCTCTTCCTTTGCATGCTGGCAGCCCCCAGGCCAGTAGGTAGGCAGGTGGGTGGATGCCCAAGCACACAGGCACACAGATGTAAAATGAAACAGAGAAGATTACAGGCATGTGCTTTGAGAACTCTCAGGGCTTATTAGAGTACCTTGTTACTGCTTCTTCCTGAAACAGCCGGTGTCACTGGGCAGTGTACTGCATGGTAGAAATATTAGGCTTCAACAAAGCGCGTGAAGAAGGCTGGTCATTTTGATCTCCTTAGAGAAAATGCTAACAAAGACACAACCTTTCATGGAGAAAGCATGAGTAGTCAGTAGTTCTTCCATAACTGTGAGATGCACCTGTCTTGCTCTTCTGGTTCACTGTTAGTTTTTCAGATTTTTTTTAAGGCAAAGAGAAATATTTTGGAACTGCGTTTTTCTTCTTCAGCTGTCCTGTTCTGAACATTTTTTTCAAATGTCTTTATTCTCACGATTAATCTAATCTTCCAGTATTTCTGAATGGTCTAATTCACTGTTGATAATAAAGGGTCCTGTTTAAGTTTTCTTTGCACTTCTGCTTAAAAAGTAGTCAGTCAGCAGCACGCCAATATAACGAAGTGGAAACATTTGGTTTAAAATAAACAGACACGTTATTGAAACTGCTTTCTGGTGATATTACAGTTATTGTGAGTAAACCCTACTGTAATGCAGTTCAGCATTACTGGATGGAAGAAAAGAACCGTTCATGCATTGGACGTCTCCCTTGCATTTTTGCATTCTCCCTATTCATTGTAGTCTCTAAAAGCTAGATTATAATTGAGCTCATTTAAAATGGTGGGTATTATTTTAAAGTATGCAAACATGGATAGATGTCTGAAATCCTTCTCTAAGAAACTGAGCATAGGTTGTGACATTACAAAACCACAAATTCCTATTCCCACATGTTTTTAAAAATTGTTTGTGTTAAAATCAAGTATTTGAAAATTAAAATAATAATAATAATACAAATGATGCTAGTCTGTGAGGACAGAGATTTTATCTTGCTTCTATAGAACACCATGGTTTCCCATAACAGAAAAGTAAACCTCCTATATGTTTTTCATCTGGGGAAATGTCCATCATATTTTACTGTTGACAGGTTGATGAAAATCCATCATTAGATCCTAGTTTTATGAAAAAATGAGTTTGTTTATTTTTGACTGCTGCAAAATGTAGAGAAAGTTTGATGCCCATTTTCTGTTATCTGATATGATAGGAGTTTTATGCCCATTTTTCTGTTTAAATGCATGACCAGTAAAAATGCTGTCAAAAGAGAAATCAACTAACGAGAAGATACACAAGAGCCCTGTTAATTAGCAAGATGTGCTTGAATAGCTAACAGCAACTTCTTACAGCTAATTCTTCAGGTTTGGCGATTTTTACTGGAAAAGTCAAGATTATGATTCCTATTCTGTCACTTGCAGTATAATCTGGGAGAAGAATTTACCTATCCAGGCTGGTATATGGTGTGAAAAAAAAGGGATCGTAGACTGACAAAACCTATAAGTACAGTATTAGTTACATTTTACTTCTTGTATTTTACTTTCCATCATTAAATCAGCATATTAATCTGACAAAGAACTGTTTGATAGTAATACTTACAATTAAAAAAATACACATTCATCACTGACTAACTTTCAAATTTTTTTTATTTTTTTTTTATATTGGACTCTTGAAGAATCATTTTATTTGAAAGACCCCATTTTAATTTTTTTTATGTCAGTAATGAAGTGGTGCTGGAGTGCAGAGAATGAGTAATTTGCTTGTGAATCATCAGATGAAGTGAAAATCAGTAGATAAGTTTGCTTTGATCACTGTATGCTAAAATATCTTTTTGTTCCATTTTCATTGATAAAATTCAGCCTCATAACAATTAAGAAATACATTTGATTGAATGTATTTTATGTCATAATTAATATTTACAGTGTAGCATGGATGTTGTTTGTTCATTAAAAGAATATATTTTTTCCTCCCCAAAATGGTTTTTTTTTTTTTTTTTTTTTTTTGCTTCTGGGTGGATGCTGGGCAGTGGCAGGCATATTCATATTATGTGGTTTGCTCATCAGTAGTAGTTGAACACTGTGGCCTTTCCGTTGTGGATAACAGTGAAACTACCTTTTTCCTTTTGTGGACTTCAAAGTAGTATTTTTTCTGTTAATATTATGGTTCAGAAGATTTTTTCCCATTCTCTCTACACACATTCCTTAATCCCATTATCTAATCACACAAGGAATTGTTAAGAAATATATTTTAATTTTTATTACAGTATTTGTACTGTACACAGAATTTTTCATTTTGATTTTTTCTTTACATCTGTTTAAATTTTGTAAATAAATTTGGGTACCTTGTATGCGGTCTGTGCCTTTGAAGCAGGAGCTAAATACATTCTAAATTTTTTCATCAAAACTAAACAAATAAATCCTCATCTGTGGCTAAGGCTTTGCTGGTTTTGTAGTGCTATGTAAATAAAATGTAGATTCTTTTTTTTTTTTGTGAGGAGGCAGAAAAAAAATATTTCGCCTACTGGTAGGTTTGATGATGATCTTTGTAGTACAGCTATCAGTCTGCTATGCTGGTTAATCAGTGTTAGGTAAGGACTGCTAACAGCTTTAATGATGTTGCCTTCCATGGAACTGTTAAAAGTTGCTCCAAAGAAACTTCCTAATTAATGTTGCTAATAAGCGGGAAAAACAGCTGCATTGGTTTTTTTTTTTGTATTTTTTTTTTCCCCCTTTAGTTGATGTCTAATCAAATTTTAAAAATAGTCGTGTATTCATACAGGCAGGGCATTTGGTGAGCAGAAGTTAACAAAGTAGGAACTATCAATCCTGCTCTCTTTCCTATTGTTTCCAGAAAAGAAGGAAATAAAGAGAGACTCTGGAATTTGAAAGTATTGACCTTCTGACATGCACACACAGCATGGTCATTGCACTGGCACATAAAGTGCCTTAAGCCACCATAATGGCAAACTGCATTTTTGAAGTTACTGATATGAGAGCCAGCTGGATGGGGGATGGAGAGCCAACATTGACTCTACAGCTATTTGCAAGTTTCCACTTTAGAGACAGACAGCTTCACTTTTATATTCCCAAACTTACCACTTAGGAATAATGTTGCTTTGTTCGGTTTAGCCAGGGATTTGTGACTGCTACATAGACTTAGTACCGTTTGGTCCAGAATTGTGTGGTCATTCTTCATAGAGATCTGCTTCACAGAGTAATTTCATTCATCTGGTGATGGGGGAGGGATGAGAAACAGTGAGGGGACATTCAGATATAGCATTCTTCAAGGAAAATGCGCATCCACATTAGCTAGTCCCCTTCTTAAAGCTTTTTAAAGATTTGGAGCAAGTATTTAAAAGCCAATTCAGGCCCGTGTCTTTGGAATACATGTGATCTCCTAGATAGGCTGTCCATGCGTGATCTGGAAAAGACCTCATACTTTATGTACTGCAACAGCTCTTCCCCCCCCCCCCTTTTTTTTTTTCTATTTGCTTACAGTTATTGCTCCAGTACACTTATACATCTTTTTATAGTTCTCTTGGGGCTTAGTTTATTAAAAATTAGTGATCCATCACTAAGCGGGGTACAGTACACATACTGGTGCTCCCAAAAGGGAGTTTTTGTGCCAAAACAGAAGAAATAATAGGGATACAAAAGCTGCCAAAAAGCGTGTCTCCCAATTGCTAATTAATCAGGCAAAAAAGCACCTCAGCAACTACAGTTGAATGTGGGACAGTTTGTTGTAAATATTTAATAAAGATGTGTTAAGGGGACATAATATCTTCTTGTTTGTATCTGTGTATATTAAAAAAAAAAGGCAAATAAAAATGTCATCTATGTGCCAGAGTTGTTGGGGATTTCTTTTATGTTGATGGCATTGTCGCTGGTAGAGCTCTTTCAGAAAACCTCTTGCTGCTTTTGAGCAAAAAAAATATCATTTTGTCTATTTATTGTTCCTGTCTGTTTTTAAGTTGGTGGTTGATGATAGTATCTATAACCTATAAGTGAAGCTTCAGAAAAGATACATTAAACAAAAACACATCTTCAGCAATCTGGGTTACAAGGTATGGGGAAAAAAGGAGCCATTGCTGTGAATATCTGGTATCCAATTCTGCCAATCACTTTTGGCACAGCTCCCATCATGGTTGCTGTGCCCATAATTAAATGCCTGTCATTAGTGTATTTTTCCATAACATTTACAATGGAAAAGGCAAGGGGTCCTTCCAGAGCTATGGCTGTCAGGGGAACAATAAAAACTAATTACACACTCTGCTGTCACCATTGTCAGATCTGCTTTTGGGGGTAAAGAACATGGAAAGTGTGTGCCTAATAATTATATATATAAAATTATATATATACAATACCCAATTGGGGAAACTCAGTCATAGTGAAGTGACATTTACATGGAAGTTTATTATTCCTGTATTCAAAAGACCTTAATTCTAGGGTTGCATTTTTCCCCTCACTTATGGCTAAGTTGCACGCACTTTTCCCTTTACGTTCAGTCACTTTTGCCTTTCTCTGTTTCTTTCTCTCTTGCACACTTTCTGGTGAACTGAGCTTTCCAATAAAATTGCTCAGATCAAAGCTGGTATTTGCCTGCATTTATTAAGTGGGTGCAAATCATCTTATCCTTTGTATTCTTTTGCTTGTGTCCTGCATAGTAAACTGGATAAAAAATGCTGAAAGAAAGCAGCTAGTGCTTTCAGATAAGTTTGCTTGTTCACCTTTTTTCTGTTTTCAGTCCACGGCCTGCGGGTCATCCTCAGTGAAATCAGGAGGTTAAGATTTTGGAGTGTTGCAGCAGTGACTCTGGTGAAGTGTGTGCCAGTTCTGTTTGTCAGTGCACAGATATTTCCCAATGTAAGCATGAGGGCGTAGCTGGAGAGTGAATTATCTGTAGAATGCTGTACTTAAAAGACATTGAAGGAGTAAAGTCATGCCGTTGCACTAATATTTACTAATGTTTTTCTTCTGTAGCCTGTAAAATGAATAATTTATTTAAGCAAATTTTTTTAGCCCACAGATTTTAAAAAGAATAGATCCTTGGAGCCAGGATTTTGAATATGTTTAGGTACCTGGAGTTACAGAGAAGAGCTGTGTGGGATTTTTGAGACTGCTTGGTACCTAGCTGCCTTAGATTTTATTTCTGCTTTCTTACACCTTTAGGTACTTAAATACCTATCAAAAAATGATCCCTAAAGCTGCTTGAGGAAAACAGTGTAAATTTATATTTTATTTTATTTTTTATTATTATTATTATCATTGTTTTTTTTGAATAGGTGAAGTCTGTAGGATCTGATGTGTATAATGAGGAATCATAGTCTATTTGCCTTATATGCTCAGTGGATACCAAGGATCTAAAGTTGGTCTTTTTTTTTAATCTGCCATCTTTTGATGCTTTCTTACTGCAGTATTCTAGGCAGCATTCATATCTGTCTCCACGGAAGGGAAGTGATTCTCCCACAGGTTTGGAGAGGAGCTGACTGAGGTCCCGTGGTCACAATGGCATGGTGTTGCTCATGAGCGGGACTTCCAGTCATTAGGCTTGCCTCCTTCCACAAGGCCTTGCAAACCACGCAACTGAAATCTACTGAGACCAAGCCACGTATGTGGATATTTGTCTCAATGGATCCAAATAATATCTAGATGGAACCTTCTTAAACTGCTTTTGCAGGGTTGTGACCCACAGCTTTGGGGAGCTGAGGAGATAGAGGTGAACCCAGTGGATGAACAGTCACTGTGCCACCAGCAGCGTCAGCAGTGTGGGCTGGCTAGCCCTAGGTGGTGAGCATACGGTGAGGCACTGCTGTGCTGGGCACCGTATGTAGTCAGGGACAATTTGGTATGTGCTAAAGAATGATTAAGATCGAAACTAAAATCAGTAGTGCAAAATTAGGATACAGGTTATGTGTTTTCCAAAGCACTATGTGATACATGTTTCTTTCCTGGCTAAGATACTTGTTAAAGACCAGATGGATCTTGTGAGTGTCCAAATATGATAGAGTCCATTTCTCAATGAAATAATTGAAACACTGTATTCAGGAAATAATTCTCTATTTTCTACAAAATACAACAATAATCTTCTACAAAATAAAAGTTACTATTTTGCCAGAGGATCTTACTTCTTCTTTTTAATACAATAACAATGTGTGTTGTTACCTGTTTACCAAAACGCTGACAGCTTTTTGTAGTTTTGTGTTTGTTTTTTTTTTTTTTCGTATTGTGTTTTGAGGCTGCTGGAAGAATAAGAAAGCAATTTTTCTTGAAGCAATTTCATTTAAAGCAATATCAAATACTATGTTTTTCTTGATTTCCAGTGGACTTGCTGATGTCTAGGGGCTATGAGATACAACATAACGAGAGGAAGAAACATCTTTTAGGAAATGTGACACATTTAATTTGGAAAGACATGCATTGATGAAATACACCTCCTTTTCTTAAAAATGAGTCTCATTTAAAAAAAAAATAAAGTCCTAATTATTAAACTGAATCCGTCATACATATATACAAAATTTTGTCATGTTTTATAGTTTCTGTTGTAGGATAGTGGACCCAACTTAATGTTACTTGTAAGTATTTGTAATGAGTTGTCTTTAGGGTCCTAGAAATCTTTGAAAATTTTCTGTGAAGTTGATTAAAAAAAAATAAATCTTTGAAATAGTGTGAAAGTTTAATAATTATGTTAAGTTCACAATCCTTTTAAAGGATGTGTACACAATTTTATTGAGGAACTTAAGTGTTAAACAGTCCCCAGACAAACTACATTTACAAAAAATACAGGAACACTTCCTGCAGAGAACATGATCATTTTCTAACACGCTTAATAGCATAATTCTCATTTAAAAACATGAAATATAAATCAGTCTTTTAACACTTGGCACAAAAGTTGGATGCAGATATGTTATTTTCTTCACTAGCAGAAGTTCCGTACATTTGTTGAGGGTTTTGAGAGCATAAAGAGTTTCCTCATTAAAGTAAAAATAAAATATAAAGACTGTTGTTATTTGCAGTATCTTTAATCAAGGTGGTATGAAATTTCTCGTTAAGGTTAAGATTCACATTATCATAACAAGTGACAATGTAGGTGAAGAAGGAAAATTAATTAGAGAGGTAGATCATACTTGTTTCTCATTATACCCTGGCTATTCACTGCATTCAAATTCGAAGCGAACCTTTTCTCTATATCTCAACCATATAAAACTTACTTGCCAGGAACACATTATGAAGAGGATCTCCATATTCATTGTTTCTAGTACAAAGCATGATGTTTTGCTTTAAAAAAAAAATACACTTTTTTGTGATTTACGCCATCACTTTAATATTACTTTTTCAGACCCTGTCTCTGACTGAACTATATTTTATAGCTTACTGTAAAAAGAAATCTCCGTTTTCCATTTTTCATATTAGCTGTCTTGATTTAGTGCTGATATAATGGCCTTCTTCAGAACAAAGCATTTGGAACAGTTTCATGGGTACTTTGTTTTAGGTGTAGAGTTTGTATCTAATATATTATTACTGATGAAACCAGTTTTGCGTTTGTACCTTCTCTGAGTAAATCTGACCATTGCAGTCAGTGCTCAATTAAGAATTGTTTGTTTGTTTGTCTTGTTATGTCTGAAAGAGGAAATACTGCATCTAGTTTGTGTGATTTTTTTTTCTTTATACATCTATGTGAATGCCTACAAGACCTGAATTTTAGAAGAGAGTATTAGGTAGGTTTAACCCAATCATCTTAAGTTATTTCTTTTCTTTCATATTGGAGTAGATCTACTGTTAAGTCAAAATGTCTTCTGTTTTCCAGACTGTAACCAAAATGTTACTCACAAAATAATTCATTGTAGTGTCATAGTCCCCAGAGTATAGTGAGGTACCTGGGTGAAAAAATTCTGTTGCTTTCAGTTAAATGTGCTAGAGATCAGTGCTGTTTCCTATGATTGCTGCTAGGGATAGTACTCTTACCAGTTGTGGTCTGAGAAACATTTCTACCTTAGAGAAGGAAAAGAAATAAAAAAAATATTTATTTTAAAGATAAATTCAATATTTGAGAGCGTACCTTTCTTTCAATACCTACCTACTACTACTATGGATATTGGTCCATATCACTGCAAGAATACTGCTATTTAAATAATATATCAGAAGCAATAATAATGTTTAGACAAATATGACCTGTCAGTTGAGAAAATACCTCAGCAATACAGAATATTCTGATTAGTGATAATGCAGGGTTACTTACTACCTTTTCCTGCAGTATTCCATAGTATGTGGTTGGAAATAGGCTGTAAGTAGTATTCTGTAGTATTTATTTAGTCTGTTAACATATTGTGACCAGATGCTGTGCTATATTTGCGTGAAGTTTCCATTGAGTTTACTGAATCATTGGGGATGTCATAATTTTTATTTCTGAGGTCTAGGCAGCAATAAAAGAGAACAAAGTAAGTATCAGCTGTTAAGTGGACAGTATGTTACTGTTCCTTGTTCTTTTTCATTCCTCTCTAAATTTTAAAAACAGTATTAGTAATGTTAAACAATTTTTTAAAATGAAACGTAGTTAAATCTCTATGTAGAGATTTTTCATTTTATTTTCATTTACCACTTCTGCAATGTTCATTTTAGCTTTTACTTCCTTAGTAAGTTACTCAATGTTTTTTTTCCTCTTCTGAACTTTTGTTCCATCTTAACTACTGTTTCAGTCATAGTTACATTTATTTTGTATATATTAGAGTTTGTTTATCAATATATCGATTAAAATTCTCACCCCTCAAATAAGGTTAGGAGAATGTAATGTGTAAGGTGGTTAAGAGAAATTTGCTGCAGACTGAATTTTGTATAAAGGGAGCATGTACACATTTCCTTAGGACAGGGAAGCCTGTATTCTTTTGAACTCTGTTTTGGAAACAAGCATTTTTAAGCTGCTCAGGAGTCTAACCTCTGCTGCAGATGTGTTTGCGTCTTCCCTTAATTGTATTGGTTCTTTCTACCTATTTTTTGGTGGTTATAAGCATTCCTGCATTCTCTTAAAATGAAAAGGTGGAATGGAAAGCAGTCAAGAACCCCATCTGTTGTTACCAAATGCCAAAAATCAAACAAATGCCAAGACAATAATGCAACAGTATCAAATAAAGCAACTCAAACAATCAAACCTCCATGGACTGAAAAAAGGAAGATGGGAGGTGGAAAGGTGCATCTGTTCTGCTGTTGCATGACCTTTAACCCCAAGGGCTGACATAAACTGTTTTTCAAAAGATCCTGACACCACTAAAGCTAAAGCTGTAATTTTTCCTGTTGAAGTAGTCGATTGTCAGTCTGACTCAAAACTTTGAGTGGAGTCTAACGTGAGAAAGTATGTTCAGGCAAGACTCCAGCCATTCTAAAGGAAAAATCTTATGGCTGCCTTTCGGCTTGAAGAGGTAAATGATGATTGTCAGTCTGTCTGTTTTTCACTCTTAGAAACATGTTGTGTGTGTGTGTGTGTATTTAATGTGGATGGTGCTGAGGGAAGAAGCAGAAGAAGGGGCGAGACTGTGCTAATGATGACTTGTTTTGCACCAGGACATTTGTTTTTGCTGTTTTCGCTGCAGTTCTGCAAGCTTCCGGAACAAGGTGAATACGTCTACAGAAGAGCCATTAAGAGGCGAGCCCTCTCTCCCCTCCAAATAAAGAGATCCTGAGATTGTATTTAGAAAAACACTTGTTTAGAAACATTTAATTGTACTTCCACCATGTGTTAAGTTACCCCTTTTATGGGCTGGTAATTACGTCTTGCCCGTGACTAAGATCCTATATGAAAAATGTCATTTTTTTGTCCTTTTTTCTCTTTCTTGATAAGCGGAGAGTATGCTTTTTACTTGTTTTTAAACATCAGAAAGTTGCATCCATCTGTGCAAAAGGGTGCATTGCTATCGTCTGTGTGTGGTCATGCTGTGACCTAGCTGTTGCAAAGAGAACAGGAGCTTTAGATAGTTCATGAGTGTCCTTGCATACTTAGTTTGCTTGGGTCACCTTAAGTGGATTTACATATAGTAGCTGTCTGATATGTGATTTTTGAACTTTGCTTATCAGCTTTAGGAGAAAAATGACTTTCCTAATTATTAATGGCTAATTACTCTTCAAACCTAAGTTGCGGTATTGTTCAGTGTGCTCTATACCTCTTCTGTCCCCCTTCCCGTTTCTTTTTTTTTTTTTTTTCTCTTTTGTGGCAACGATTATTTCCATGAAAAAGTGGTGTTGACTGTCATCTGTTCACCTCCTTATTTTTTCCTTGTTAGAATAAAATTGGGTAATGCCTCAGGGTTCCTGACTAGTGAGCTCTGCTTGGAAGGACCTGTAAAACAGTGGCTCCAAACTGCAGCAAATATTGACCGGGTCTCTGAGCTGAGCCTTGCTCTGAACACTTGAAAGGCTCCTATTGTTCCTCCTCAGTCAGCACGCCATAGCCAAGGCTAAAGTATGCATGTGTTAGAAGAAGAAAGGCAGTGGGGGAATTAAACAGTGAACACAAATGAACTCTTAACTGCTCCTTGCAGAGGAGAGGGAAACCTCCAACAAAAAAGGGGCAAGAACTTGCTGTGGTTTGCAGAAAACTTTGCTGAAGAGGAGTGACTCACAGCATCCACCCTTTGTCTGTGAGGGGTGCTAGATGCACGTAGTTGATAGCTTAGGCATTATTTAGGTAGGATGTGGGAAGGTCTGTGAGAAGGAGTACCAGTGTTTTCCTTCTGGGGATGGTTCCTGGTAAAGATGCTGTAATAGTTTATGAACAGCTACATGATGAAGGTGGAGTCTTGGGCACGTCTCTCTCCCCTGCTGTTCCAGGCTCTGATCAGAGCAGTGATAGGTAAAGTTTTTTGGAGAGTTTAACAGCTGCTATTCTGTTCCATCTAGCTATTGTCTTGGCTGTGCAGAAGAAAGGCAAGATGCAGAGCATGCAGTTTAATTAGGCAACCACTGTATATTCATTAATTTGGGAGCATAATTTGGCCGTAAACCATAGACTGAGGATTGTTTTACTTCCCTTGGCAAGTCCATCCTCACTGGAGAAGCTTCTGCACTGGGTGAATGATGGACCCCTGGTCAAAGGCTGGGGAGCTGTCTTATAGTATTCTCTCACCTTTCTGTTTTGCTTAGGAGTACTGTTTCAAAAGTTTCTTTCACATTTTCATTTGCCTGGATATTTCACTTCTGTATAGCATGAGTAGTTTTGTTGACTAGGTGCATAATACAGCCCACTACATTACATTCACCTGAACTGAATCTCTCTATGTATATAGATCTCTGACTTGCTGTGTTGAAAGTGAAATTCATCTCACCAGGCTTCCTGGTTCCACCCTCCCCCCCTTTCCTGCCCAAGAAAAACCTTCAAAGAAATATATTATTAACATTGTACCTGCTGCCAGTCTTAAAAAAAAAAATCTTTCCTGCTGATTCATTTTTGCTTCCAGATAGGTGTTTCTTGAATGTGATGAAAGAGATGTCTCACATATTTCTCAATGGTCAGCTGTCCTCATCCCTGTCTGTTTTGTCTCAGTTATTTCTCCATTCCCTTCTGTCCTTCAGTGTAGATGATGTAAGGAAATTTTAAAGGACCCATGACCTCCTTTTCTTCCTACTCACAAGACAAAGCTTTGCCCTCTGTGTTTAAGATCAGGAAAATGACAGTGTATCTATCTCATTATTGTAGAGCATATTGTGATATTTTGAATGTGAAAGGAGCTGTATAAAAGCAAATTCTGTTTACTCACCTCAGATGGGAATAGGATTGTCTTGTTGCTGCTCTAGCCCTTTATCTAAGTAGAAGTGCTTGACACCGTGTTTAAGAATGAGATTGCACTGTGCTTTGCTTGCACCCTCTAGCAGCACTACAGCAGGAAGAAAACCCATCTTCAAGGATGGAGTCGGAGAAGTTAAAACATAGATGGGAATTGCTCAAAATATTAATATGCTGATGATAAGAAACTTCAAGTACAGTGCCTTACAGCTGGCAAAAGCATTGTTTTCCGAGCTTATAGAGAACAGTACTATATCAAATCCAGAAAAACAGACTTTTGATAAGTAAGTAGGTAACATATTATTATAAATTGCTGTGGAGGAATGTGATTCAGTTTTATTTTAATTAACTAAGGTTGTCATTTCACTAGAGATCAGCCTATCTGGTATGCAGAATACACAGGAATATAAAATACGTTAGATTTAGGTACAAATTTCTTTCCCCAAACATTTTTTTTTTTAACTGTAAGAAGAATACTCCATGTAAATATTGTATGTTGATCACCAGATACTGTTCAAATTGCTTTATATATTCTGAAGATAGAAGTGTGTAGTTAAGGCATGGTAATTCTTATACAGAAGAAGGTTCATGACTCTTTTTTTCTGCAGTAAATGTATTTTCCTTTGAACTGGTAGTTTACATCTTGCTAGTTGTCTAATTTTACCCATTACAAAATATGTTTCACTGAAAGCCACTGCATCACAGACTACAACCTGCAAAAGTTAAAAATCATTAGAAATAATTTTGTGTGTGGCTCAAATGCAAAAGGATTTCCAATGAAGCCAGGATAAGGGAAGAAGTAACCAGACTCTTGTATAGTCCAGTTTTCTTTTTTATGACCTTCTCATTTCTGTGTATGCCTCTCTTCTGCCTTCCTCACCTAACACAACAATTCTAATAATATGATTGATATTTTATGAACAGAAAAATTCAGAGTTACAGCTTCTGCAACAATTGGAACACTCCTATATGGCATAAACCTAAGATTTTTATGTTAATCTTAACTCTTGTGTATATGTGATAACTTAAAATCCCTGCGCTTTGGAAGGGTTATTGTTCAGATTGGAAAACAACATATGGTCACACAAATTATGTCATTGTTATACTTTATCCCTCCTCTACTTAAAGTCTACTTAAGGAGTTGTTTCTTTATATGTGCCAAATTAACTGTTCTGAATGACATTCATTTGTGAATTGACTGGCCTTTATTAAAAAGAATGGCCAATCAAAATTGTAATGCATTTGTACACTTTCTCTTCAGTCCCATTCTAAAGAACCAGAAATTTTATTCCTTTCCTAATGTAGCTGATACTCTAGCTGTAACCATGAGGTTTTTAGAAAGCTTATCAGTCATGGTAGAAATATGGCTTTTTATATTTTGTCTCTGTTGATAATGCTATGTTTGCCAGACAGCTCAATAATGTAGCTTTATTTTGTACAGTAACATGCCAAGCAGCTGTTTTCCCATTTTAGCAGAAGCCAGTTTGGAAAACAGGTAGTTGTTGGTACTTACCACTGTGCTCTAAATCACATCTGTTTCTTCAAACTTTTCTGACTCTCTTATTGTGCGAACATTTATCAGAATTTCAGACTAGTATGATTACTACCATATTAATGCAAAATACTCTCCTCCATACCCAAGCATGTCACTGTTTGTCTTAGAAGTTCTACATTTATCTTTCCTGTTTTATTAATAACAGAATCTTACGATGGGCAGATATTGTCACCAAATCAAATGGGCTTATTCCAGTCATGGGATATATTTATTTATTTATTTAAAATCTATTTCTAGCACTCTTTTCTTAAAACATCATAAAGAATTAAAACATTGTAAAGGCTGGGAGGAGTTGAATTTCTCCAAGAAGAGAGTTTTATTTTTCAGTAGGAGTCCACAAAGAACAAAGTAAAAGCATTCAAAAACCTGCTAGGCATGTCTCCATGAAGACTGAAGTAATGTATGCAGAGGCAGGCACCAACATAGAGTTACGTTGCCTAGTGCACTGCTAACCATTTACGCTGAAAAAGACCTGCTTGAGAACAAAGGGAAGAAAACCCCTCATCATGTGTGCAGGTACTGATTTTCAGCTCAGGTTCACTGTAATCAGTTTCCTGGTTTGATTGGTACAGCCCATTTTCTGTGGCAGTGTGGCCTTTCGATGAATTAACTCAAATCACAAAACATGGTAAAGCGCTGTTCCAGAGCCCAGGGTTTACGCCCAGCCAGTCTGGTGCTTTAGGTGAATTAATCAGGGACATACCCAACCTTTTACGAACACTGTTCACGTGGGTTTGCTTTTGTGTTTTAAATTCAGAAAGGACTTGAATTTTAAGTTCTTTTATGTTTGCCTGTTAACCAGATTCCGCCTTGACTTACTTTTTTTTTTATTATTATTATTTTTTTACATTTGTAGCTTAGGAGAAACGTAAAAGCAGAGGTTTAGCAGAACTAAATCAACTTGGCTTGATTAGTCAGGAGTGTATGCAAACAATGGTACCGTAATTGGGCAACATAATTTTATTTTTTGACAACATGATATTGGTTTTCATTGCTATATTTTAATTGTAAAGAGAGAATAATTTAGGACATGAAATTCAGGACAATAGACATGTATATGTTCTTACCATGATATGCTTAAATTATTCTTGGGAAGGTTACTGAAATTGCTGCTTTTACATACACTGAGGACATACATATATATCCTGTATGTATATTTTATATTTCTATTTAAAAAAAAAAAAGAGTTGTGATTTAAAGCAATGAAATAAAAGCAGTTTTTACAAGAGTATTCTGTCTATACCACTTTTCTCCTATTTTTCCATATTTTATCACTTGTTTGTATGCCTCACTTCCTCATTGCTCATCTAACATATCTATTTTAATATTATAATTGATATTTTACAGTCAGGAAAATTCAGGATGCATTGATAAAAATGCCTTCTTAAGGGTTAAAATTTGCATCTTTATAATATCAAGTCCACATGCATGCATTAATATTTTTCTTTATCATAGTTATGTCAGCGGATACTATTAGTGTACTGAATAGGACATAACAAAGTATGAACCCAGCTTTGAAGATCTATTATAGTCTATAGTCTCTTATCTGAGCTAAAAGTTCAGAGCAACATAGTTTTCTGTCATTTTTGTAAACAGAATATGAAAATGCTCATTTAATCTGTGTGGATGTTACATATGAGTCCAAATCATGCTTAAAAAGCAAACTCTTAGAGTAGAATAATCACTGGTTTGACACAAAGATCCTTCCTAAAAACAGTAATAATTGTGTCTTGTTGAATATCAAAATTGGCACGTCTTATGGTGAACTGTGCAAGTTTCAGCAGATAAAATTCATGATATCCAGTCTAGCATTCTGCCTTAATGGAGAATAATGAAAATTATACAGACTCAATTGTTTACATTTGTGCATGAGAATTGCTGCTATTGGTCACATTTTCTGGAAAAAAAAGAAAAGTCCTGAAATTCTTGACTAATATCTGGAAAAATACTTTGAACATGTCATGTAAGTGCCTGTCCGCTCAGGCACTTCTCTGAAGTACAGAGACATTGTAGTGTTTTAGAAAAGTGTGAGATGGTGGAGGGCTGGTAATAATTAAAATATTGTGATGTTTGTGCTTTAAATAGCTTTAAGAAACTTATAGCTTATAGCAGCTTCTGTCTCAAATTGTCCGGAAACAGAAGAGTTCTGATTTTTCAACCTGGTCTTTTAGTTGAACAGTCAACTTCTGGCATATTGAAAAAAAAAATAAAAACCCATTCTTATTTAAGAAATGGGTTTTGTAAATGCAGTTCCTGAAAATGCAAAACATATTTCTAAGTAGAAAACAGATACACCATTTTATCTTTGGGGCCTAAGACGATCAACTAACATTCACAGTATTTTATTTTATTTTATTTTTTTAAAAAAAGGCAGCATGTAATGGCTTTTGAATTTCTTAATGCAGAATTTTTAAATTCTTGCCTCTATAATGTTTTGAAAACCAACTGAAAAGTTTGTAAGTTATTGCAGTTTCTGAAGGTACACAAATTGCACATTCAACTTCAGTTTTGAGTGTGTTTTTCTACAAAGATTCAGCAATTGACCAGCTTATATTCTTCATTTTTCACAGCCTTCTTTTTTCACATAGGTGTTCAATAATGCCTTTTCAACAGCTTGTCTAAATAATTGCTGAAATGAGAGAAAGCTTTCACTTACTTGGTGAATTATAAAACACACACACAAAAATCCTTGCACTTTGGAAGGGTTAAAGCTTTTCATGAAGGTTAATAGAAAATAAAGAAGTGTAGCAATGTAGTGTTTGTATGAGGAATTTGAGCAAAGGTGTCTATTTATCTCTAATGGAGGATGACAACGAAGGATTTAAGAAGTCATCTCATTTATTGTCTCCAACAAAAAAACCTTCCATCTGCATCTTTCAACTTGCTTCACCATTTCTGAAGAAGCAATGGGCAAACTGCTGAATTTTTATTAATCAGCTTAACCTACTGAGATGAAAAGACCTTTTCAGAATTACAGGGGGAGAGACATGCGCTTATGGAGAAAACTGGTTTTGAATGCTTTCACATCTTGGCATTTTCTTCATACCGGTTGGGATCAGGCAGACCTCCGTTCTGTCTCTGGCTCCCTCAGCTGCCATCCTCCTTTTGCCTTCCTACCTAATTTTAGATCTTCTGTAAATGTATGTTCATGAGGTGTGCCCCCCCTGCCCCAGCCCTTCAGGAAGAAGTAAAATGAAGAGATGAGGTGGGGCTGGGATGGAGACACCTTTGGGAACCGAGGCAAGAAAGACTAGGCTGGTAAAACGTGACTCTTCAGATGGGGGCCCTGTTTGGATAACTTGCCTCTTCTAAATTCTTCTTTTCCCTTCCCTCCCCCCAGCTCCTTCTCCTTTTCTCTCCCTTGTCAAGCCCACTTCATAAATGGTAGCAGCTGGAGATCTTTTTAGTGGCATTCAGGGATTACTGCCCTTCAGGATTTTAGTAAGCCCCACTGCCTGAAATGCCTGTGAGGTTGCTCTCTGAGACAATTACCATTCAGGGCTGGGATTGAGGGCCCTCATGGCCCAGATGGCCAAGGGGCTGCGCACGGGCAGATAGCATTCCCCCAAGAACAGATCACTGAAGCAAAGAGAGTTGATTTTTTTTTCCTCTTGTCTTTGGTTAGGATGAGGAGTGGGGAGAAAGAGAAAAGGAAGGGAATGAGGGTGTTCTGCCACTTTGCAGGTAATCAAAGCTAAGTTTGCTCATCCTCCTATACATAACTGGATTTAAACTGTGACCTCTTAAGAACAGCAATTTGAGGTTACATATCCCTCTCTGTTGTAAGGCAGCTACACTTTGTAATTTAAAAAAACAATACCCCTGATTATGAGGAGTATTTCTTAGCAGCCCCCACAGGAAGAAATAACCTGTAAAGGGCTAGAACGAGGCCTCTTACTTTAGTACCGGGAGCAGAGGACGAAAATTGCAGTCAGAACTGATTGGTAGCTGTGGATGCTTGGGAAATCTGGAAAATATAGCTGATAAACGCTGGGAAAACATTTAGCCAGGAGGAATTGTGCATTTAGGTCTGCTTTTATCTGTAGTACGGCATGGTTTCTACATGAAGCATGTGGAAATGAAGCGGTGGACTTCAGAAAAGACTTCTTCCATAGATGAGGTTTTAGTCACTGAAATAAAGGGAAGTGCTGGGTTTAGGGGATAAAGTTTGGAGTTGTTTCTGAAGGAAGCACTCCTTAGTGACTTAAGTACTTGCAGAGCTCATTTCAGTACAGCCAGAGCTTTTTGGTCTTGCAGTCCTGTGCAAAGAGTGGGAAATGTGGCTTATTATCCGAACAGCTGTTCTCTGTCTGGATGGACAGACATTAATTTTTTAATCCTTGGACCCCCTGATGGCAGAAAAATCCATTTGTGCCTCTTCAGAGTAAAGTTAATATTAGTGATACAGAGCTCAATTGCTGCCCATTTGCTTTTGACTTCAACAATGAATAGTTCATTCTTTTCTATCATATTTAATAAGAAAATAAAATGCATCATGTCATAAAAGAGAGAAATTGCCTTAAATAAAAAGCATACATCTGGACTGTCTTATGGCTGAATAGTTTGGATGAATGGGACTAATTCTCTCGTTATTGATCTCAAGGTTTCTTCTCCCATAGCCTACAAGCTATAGCAAGTTAATTTGTGGAATGGCTAAAAGTCCAAAGTTAGAAAAAAAAAAATTTACTTGATTACTCTCACAGAAAAAAAAAATAATAATAAGTTAGTGGTAGAATTGCATGCTGATGTAATACAAATGTAAACAGCTCTGCTTCAGAAATGGTTGATTTCAAAGAATTACACCAAAGGAAAACAAGATGATAATTTCTTACTCTAGAAGGTCTGAAGATGGCTAGGGCATGAAGATAGGTCCTCCTTCTTGTTTAAACATTACTGAGCTGTTTCTGCTTACTCTGAATATTCAGACTTCTCATGTCTGTAGTTAGTTTTCTAAAGTACCTGTGCTGAGATATAATACTCCCATTATAAAACTGAATGGTCAACTTTATTTCTCTCTGGCAGTCCCATCAGAGTATTTCCCTCCCCCCCCCCTGCACTTAGATGTTACTAGGGTAACAAAATTACGAACAAGTAAATAAAACTTTCACAAATCATAAAGGACTTAACTTTAGTATGGATGCAGATTGCTAGTGTGTTAACAACTCTGATATCAATGGCCAGGTGAGCCAAACAGGGCAAACCTTGCAGCACCTTCGAAGTGTATCAGGTATTAAAACAAATTATGTGTGTCATACTTTGATAAATAGACTCATTGAAATGATTGGGATAATGACTGAAGTTGGTAAGGTGAGGAAAATTTGCCCAGTTTTAAGGAGCAATATTATGTTATGTATTATCTTTTGAGTCCTCAAATTCATTTTGTACTAGATACAGCATCATAAAAGAGAAAAAAATATTTAACATTGAAGCTTGTGTTTCCTGTTCAATTTGGGCTGATAAGATTGAAAAACTTCATCTGCTGATTACTTTGTATATATAAACAGTGCTTAAGACAGCCAGCTGCTTGGTATGACACTTTTAAGGACATCCAGCATACGTACTGCTGCATTTCATCTGTGGGGTGCAGTATGTGTAGTTTCATGCTGGAAAGTGGCTTTTATTTTGATAATAGATATATGCAAAATTATATAATAGAAAAATGACATAATAGAAATTGTGCTTTTCAGGTGCATCAGTGTGACTCACTGATTGTCCCAGAATTGGGTGAATATAAGGCAGGATTAGCAATGTCACAACAAATCAGACTAAAACTTCGGATAGTATATACAGAAATATTCAGAGTACAAGTAACGGTGTTTGTATGGGTAAACGTAACATTAAAATTGCATGATGAGCTCTTGGTTTTGATTATCATGTTGGATCATTTCAAGGTATGTCTGGTTTCTGATCAGTGTGACATGCCAGGAATGGTGCATTTTCAGAACCATTTCTGGTCTGTAAGTTAGTGCTGTGTTCATTTCATTATCTGTAAGCATTGCTGCAATGTCCAAATACTGATCAAAAAAATCTTTATTTATTTATTCATATGGGAAATACCTGTGTGGTATATAATACCTATATAGGACCTATGTACATAATGGCTCCTCAGTCCCTGTTTGACATCTAAAATCTTTCTCAATGTTCAGTGTTTTGCCATTTTTTTTTTTGCCTTTTTTTCCCCCAATGTTAATATAGGACAACTACCATTAGGAAACAGATTTCTCCCTTACTGTCTTTCATCAGGATTCTTTGTTGATAGCAAAGAATGCTAGAGATATATACAAAGACAGGACTTGAAAAAAAAGATGACATATTTGAAGACCTGTTTGTAACATACACAAACATGCAGAGCTGGAATATTCTTACTCTTTTCCTCCATCTTCCTCCATCTTCTAACGTGTCTGATTTTAGTCTTTTCTCATTTTTTTATTCTAGTGTCAGCAGACAGTGTATGTGCGGTAATTTACCTGACAGTGTCTAGTGCTGCCAGGTCTAGAAGCCTGATGGAGTCACGGAACAGCATTATAGGGCTTGTCATTCTAAATGTCATGGGCATTTAGCTAAGGGCTCCTGTAGCCTGGGTGGATTCTCCTTAGTTTTTGTTTTAAAAGAGGTACAACCCTTAATTAGGATTTATGCATTTTGTCCTGGTTAGTAATATATGCCATAAAATAATTATTGGATCCAGATATCATAGAGACAGATAAACAAACAAACAAACAAAAAACAAACAAACAAACAAAAAACAGTTTTCCTTGCATTTAAAAACAATGTTGACTATCCCTCTGTGTGTTTCCCTCTCCTGAATAGTTGCAGAAGTCACTGTGGAAATAATTCTAACATGCTTACATCAGCTAGATAAAATAAAGACAGATAAAAGGTGGTTGATAGGCCATTGCTGTAATCTGTAGGTACTATTTATAAATTTAAACAGCAGTTTTGAATCTCCTAGTGGAAGTAGGAGCTTAATATTCAAATATGTGTGTTTTTTTTTTTTTTAATATATATTTCCTTGAACTGTTCACTCACATTTTGTAGGTGATAAAATACTGCAGAATTTCACTTTGGAACTTCTAAAATTCTCAACTTCTGCCCAATGTCTTTAAAGAAGTCTGTGTTTTTAGGCTTCTGTTAGTGGAGAAGGGTGTTGCTATCTAAATGTCTCCGTGAGCACCTCCAGACCACGCTGTTCAAAGTGCTGTACTGCAACATAATCTGGTATGCAGCAAATGACTGATACTTTCAGGGCCACATGACCTTTAGTGAAACAAGATGATAGTGTTAATCTCAGTGTGTGGGAAAATTAAGGCAATCCTGAAAATTTAGTAAAATTCAGCAGTTAAAGCAACAGTCTTCTGCGAAGTGTTGTAAGGGTATAGTGCCCCATTTGGAGGTTGGGGTAGATTTGTTAGATTAGCAGTGTTTCTCCCATTTTATGAATTAAATCTATCTCCTCATGAAAAAAAAAAAAAAAAAAAAGGAAAAAATTAATGACATGTATGAAGCTAGAAGGGGAAATTTTTCAAAGAATTCGTTAAAGTTCTCTGATAACTTGTCTGGGCCCTGAATGTTGGGTATGGTTTTATGCACTGGTGAAGAAAAGACTCTTAATTGGTGTTTATTCACTCCAAGTGTCCCAAACAGTAAACAGGCATAAAAGTGTTCAGAAGTGTCTGCACGTCATTTCCTCACAACTTGCCATGACTCCCTGGTGCTTCTGGTTTTGTCGGAGTATTAGTCTGTGAAGGAAGAGATAAAGCATTTCCTTGTATTGAATTTGAGCACGCTTTGTGCTTTGGGCTGAATGAAATATTAAAAGCTGTTTGCGATCTCACAGATGAGTAGGGCATGCAAACTTTCGCACGCACATGGAAAGGGGGGATGCATTGAGGCCGAGGCATCCATAGCTTCTTGAATTTTGGAGATTTGTTCATGGTTGCTAGTAGTGTTTCCCTCCTATATACAAAGACGCTCCAGCCACATGGCTTTGAATGACCATTTTTAATGATTTTTGTTAGCATCTCTGGACCAAATATATCCATTAATCCTTCCATTGACGGTGGCAACTTAAACTATTTCATAGACACAGTAAACATCACTAATTATAATGAACTCTTTCAATCTAGCATTCCTGAAACTCTGGAGCCTGCAAGACATGCTCCCGTTAATGAGAGGGTGTGGATGTACTACTCTCATTTTCATCAATAGTACATCATAATTGCAGTTGGAAAAAAGGGCAATAAATGGTGGAATCCACTTGAGAAAACAAAATAGTTTGGGATACCAGGGGAGGTGGTTAGAATTTGAAGGGTCAAGAGTTTCATCCATCTTTAATTCTCTCTCTCTTCTTTTTTTTTTTTCCTTTTTTTTTTCTTTTAAATAAGTATACTTTGTGCATATGCTTACATAATAGCATACTGTCATTACATGCACAGAGAGATGGTCTGAGAAGGATTTCCATAGCGTTGACTAATGTTCTTAATAGTGTATAGTACTACGCAGATGGTAATTGTCCTATGAAGAGATGCTGTCTGTGGCAATCCTTCTTGATTAAAATTACCTTACACTTTGGCTCACTGCTGAGACTTTTCATTGCATGGATGGCTGGTTTTACAAGTTTGGCCTTATCTGTCAGTCTGCCTGTGTGGAACTGAACTGAAATGTATCTATATTACTTAAAGAGAAACTTTGTTTTAAGTGTAGGGAAGTCTCTCACTATGAGGCTGTCAGCTATCTAAACCCTAAAATCCATGGTAATTACTGTGTCTCTAAAATGCCCCTCATTATGGCACATAAAATGCTTGGCTGCAAAGAACTGCTGTGTGAGGACTGTTTGCTGTGTACTAGTCAGCATAAAATAAAACTCCTGGGTAAAAAAATAAATAAATAGGCATTATACTTGGTTTCATTTGCACATTTTTTGATGAAGGAGATTTTCAAGTTGTCTGACTGTGGTGCGGCAACAATTTCATGCATGTGGTCTTTGCCACAGAGGAACTCAGTGGCGCTCTTGCAGTCTGGTGCTCCCTTACAGTCTGTTATGAATAAATGTGCTGGCCCTCAGAGAAAACGATGCACAAGGAGTTAAGCAAGGCTATTCGCAGTCGATCAATACTGGAAAAAAATATGCAGTAAGAACCTAGTAACCTTCCAAGAAGTTGCTTTGAAATATTCATACAACAATAAAGGTGCAAATTCTCTTTGTTATTTGAAGGGAACTTAGCAAAGATGCATCTAACAGGAGGAAATATGAAAACACTTTTCCTCAATTACCAATGGTTAGCTCAAAGCAAGTAATGAAATTGTTTCAGAAAATGCATGATTATTTATTGACTTTGGCCGCATTGATTTGCTAAATCATATGGATGCTATTAAGGTTTGCTGTTTTAAGCAACAACACTCAGTGCCCCCCTTCACCCTTTTCTTTCAGTTGACATGGTCAAATCCCAATACAGCTTTGAAACCTCAGTTTGAAAGATTGTGTATTTCAGTTATACATGTACTGGTTTCTTATTTCTTAATTCTGTCCCCTTAGCCGTCCCCACACTTTGTATTTTGGAGTACTTCTGTGTAGCATGACCCCCACCTCAGACTATGAACTGTATTATTGTATGCGTGCTTTTTGTTCAAAACTCATTTAACTGGATTGTGGACTATGTTTTTCAAGTGGAAACATTCCATGTATTCTGTATTGCAATGTCAAATTACTAGTGGATTTTCAAAGCAAAAAAAAATGTAATTTAAAGCCATCTCTCTCAACTGCAGGTTATTTTAAGGGTCCCCTGGTTGTTTTAAAATAGCATGTGTTAGAGCTGTCCCACATCTTATTACTGTGAAGACTGATGACAGAAATGCTGAATCACATAAGTGGTATTATAGAGAAAGTGGAGCATACTTAAGCTAATCCAAGTATTTCAGATATGTTCCTTAGTCTGAGCAAGGGTCAGGTTTGAGCTTTACCTATGCATTTTGGAGGAGGTATCAAGTCCTTGATCTTCACCTGCTTGTGAGGTTGTTCTGAGTTGCATCTAGGAACAAAGTGAAGCTCTCTGGAACAGAAGCTAGAAAATCACGTATCAGTGTCTAAGCGGCAGCACAAATGTACTGAATGGCATAGTAGAGGAAATCGGACTTTCTGTAGTTAATAGTACAAAATTGATTTTTCTAAAATGCTGTCCCTTAAATAGGCAAGTGTCTCTTCCACGCTTAAGTAGCCTAAGGTTGTTTCATAGCTGCCTTTTGTAACTTCGGCATTGCATTGCCTGCCTGAAAACGCATCTTTACCCTTTCCTTTAAAAGAGTTAGAGGTGAGAGAGTCTGTTCACCCAGGATACCAACAGACTTTGAAACTTGCATCTTCTTGCATGTGTGGCTTGCAATGTTTCCTTTTTCCAGTTAAGTAACTCTTTTTAATCCTCTCCAGTGTTATGCCAACAGCAGCATTTCAGCGTGCCCTCCCTACCATCCGAACAGGGGAGTTGTCGGTACATTAAAAAGCTGAGCCTTCCCTGTGAGTGCACGGCATCCGCCAGCCGTGTATCACTGCTAAAAGAAACATGGCACGCAGGTGTTTAAATTATTTACACTCATAATCGGCCTTTATGTTACATTGCTGAGCCAGGCCTCTGTTATTCTAGTGCATAATTGATGGTGCTCAGTAGTGGAAAAGTTAGAAAAGCAGAAGTAATGTGATGCGAAAGTCGAGCACGGCAGCCCCAGCTGGCGCAGCCAGCCCGGGCTGCGCTGTGCCACCCAGAAGCAGGCAGGGGAGCAGGTCGAGACCCAGCGGCTGGGGGGAAAGGGTCCTTCAGCTCAGCCACAGGGCTAGCAAGGACTCGAAGGCTTGAGTAGTTTGCCACGGAACACTTTCACAAACCTTTCAGAGGAGTCAGGATTCGGTACTCCCGGAAAAGGGGTAGCTGGGGCAAATTCTGCATGGTTTTGGATGGCTAGTATCAGGGGGTGGCAAAAGGGTCGTAGTGCCCTAGCAGTAATTCTGGCATAGAGAGTTTCTTAACCAGTGATACGTAGTTCAGGATATGGAGCTCCAGAAATTCTCACCATTTCATCATACACAGGCATCTCCCCCAGAAAAAAATAACCCAAAGTCTGTCATATTTTGGATTGAACTTTTGTAATATTCTGACCATCTTGGATGGGAATTAATACAGTACAGAATACAAACAATTATTTTAAAATATAATAATAATTCCAGAAGCTTCTGCTAATATATAAAGCAATTTAATATCTTATTTCTGATCTAAATATTGACATATACTCTAAAGAAATTAATGTGACTTACAAATACAAGCTCATTACAAAAATTCAGTGCTGTCCTTCCCTCCCATTGCTGTTGGTGTTGTTTTTTTTTGTTTGTTTGTTTTAAGCCAGTTTTTATTTTTCTCTTTCCACATACTATATATATGTCTTGTACAGGAATGCACTGCACACCATGATATGACAGAGTAGGAGTGATTGCTTCTCCAATATGAAAAGAAATAATCTTTTCATTAAACAATAATGATTGTTGTTTTGGGCTTTGGTGTGTATCTAATAAAGTCTGTAAAAGTTTAGTACTAAATTATTTTGGAGCAGCAGCAATTCCTTTGTTGCTAGTTCTTCTAGATGAATGTCCTAATCACCAAAATATCCAGCATTTTGTGGTTGTTACTATCAGGATAAAGAGTGGAAATGTTTCTTTTCTTTTTTTTTTTTTTTTTTCCTATTTCACTACAGAAACCAGGGAGATGGTCAGAGTAATAAAATAAAGGTTACTCAGGAAGTTATTTTGATTTGTATTATTGGTCTCTAGATGCATTGGAATTTTTGTAGCATTATTTGTCTATGAGGCAAACCAGTGTTCAGACGTGATGTAGTTGCAAGTTGACCTCTTGTGTAACTGGCAATGAGTAGTGCTAATGAGTAAGACTTTCTCCACTCGTGAAAACAAGGACTGCAGCTTGTACAAATACTGCTGGTGTAACTGCAAGGGACATATTGCGGCATGGGATACATGAAGTACATGGCTGGAGTAACTAAACACTCGTGAACCACATTTTTATTTCAACAGAAATATATTCATGTCTGGAGACCATGACACAAATGTGGTGTTTTAATGCACTTGAACAAATAATGTGTTTTCATACTAAGTAAAACACATTTTTTGTGTGCATGTTGTTAATGACCACACACTATTTAACTAAACCTCTGCTTATATTACCTTCATACACAGAGGTAGTTCTAACGCTGACATTTGCATGCTAAACGCTCCCTCTGTGACAATTCTTCAGGTGATAAAGTGGCTAATAACTTTTATTATTATTTCTAAGCAGAGAAAATGAATGTTTCATTCCCATTCATTGTTAAGAATAGTGCAGAGATCCCAAATCATTTCATCCCTATTCCTTAATAACCTTGTCTCATTAATATTTCCTATATTAGTTCTTCTAAAAAAAGCCAAACAAACAAACAGCAAGAAAAAAAAAAAAAGACATGACATCTTATGAAGATTATTATGACAATAAAAATGACAAAAAAGTACAAAATGATATTTCATATAGAAAAGGCAGCCTTATAACGTTTAATGAAGCAACACAAATCCTTACAGCTTCTTTGATGATAGCGCTATAAAATACCCTAATAAGCTATAAAGAAAGAATCCTATGTGCTGCTGAAAATAATGACTGTAGCTAAGTCCTGTGCCACAACATTAAAGAGGAAAAAACAGAGAGAAAACTAATTAGAGACTGACGAAGAAAATCCTCAAGCAACCTTTTTGCTTGATGCTGTGTTAAACAAGACCTGTAATACTATGATAGTAAGAAGAACATTTTTTTTTCAATTAGAAAACATTTCGAACAACTTGATTTTGTCAAATTTGCACATTTAAAACTTTTCTTGGTGTCTCCTGTGATCCTGTGTTGGAGAATGAGAAAATCAGAGTTTTCAGAAAGATGCACACAATATGTCTGCTTATAGCTATCTGTACAGATAGGTGGTCGTGTGTTTCTGTGCATGTAATTGCTACAAAAACTCACATTTTTGTGGATACTCCCTGTACCCTAAGTACACAAATGTTGGTGCCTAAATTGGACTCCAATCTACCTTTGGCATTGGAAGAGAAGGAGGAAGAAAAGCCTTTGTGGCATGAATCAAGATCTGTTCTTTGCTTTCTGTCTTTTAATTTGTTATTCAAAACATGCATGTGAAATAAAAAGAACTGCAGTCCTCTAGGTGAGTGAATGAGTGAAGGATTTAGCATTGATGGTAATTCATATCCCAGCTGCAGAGGTGCAACAACAATGAAAAGCAAAGTGTGATAAGGCAGGCTGAATTTTAAAGGTAGTGTCAGGAAAGTTCTCATGTGCAGCATTTTGAAAAACCAATCTATGAAACATCTTCAGCTATGGTCTACTAGTATGTGTGGTTTTCTTAGCACATTGTTTATTTACATTACAGGACTTCAGCACTCCAAGGTTTTTGTTTTTGAATTGCCTTCTCTTTCTGGGACATTTTTAATAAGATATTCAAGAGTTGTAAATATGTATGGATTTGAAATTAAAGAGTCTCCTTTCTGTCTCTCAAGAGATGGGAGTGGAGCTCTGTTTTCTCAAGTTTGTCTGTCTGTGTTCCTCGTATCATTGTAAGGAGGTGGCTCTGATCCTTCAATACTTCATTGTAACTGTTAATAAGCATCACATTACAGTGAATCTGTCTTGTAGAATTACATTTCTTATTGATCCAAAATTAAACTGTTAATCATGTTTACTACTTGGTAAATAGTAGCCAATATTTACATGTGTGTTAATACTTGGGAATGTGGAGAAATCTGCTGCTTTTGGCTTGTTTGGAGATGTGTGCTTTGGAGTGTCTGGTGATGGTCCAGCTGAGGAGATGGTGGTAGACGGCTAATGAGGTTTCCGTCAAGTATATGGCAGTCAAATCACAGATCACAGGAATGTTCAGGCCGGAAGGGACCTCAGAAGATCTCTAGTGCAACACTTGCTCGCAGCAGGGTTAGCTCTGAGCTCAGACCAGGTTGAGACCTTTGTTTAGTCAGGGCTTAAAGCCCTCCAAGGATGGAGAGGGACTCCAAAGCCTCTCTGCCCAACCCCTGCCACTGATGGGCTGTCATTGTGGGTAAAAGCATCTCCCTGTGTCCTCTCAAAACCAGTCCTGTTCCAATTCATCACTGTCATCCCAGCTCCTTCTGTGCACCTCATTAAAGAGCTTCCCCTTAAACTCCCCCCTGCTCTCAGGATGGCTGCTGGGCACCTCCAAACCTGTCTCAGCTCCCACGGAGCAAGTCATATTCCCTCAGCCTCTCTCTGCAAGGCCAGTGCTCCAGCCATGATGGTCTCTGTGGCCCTCATCTCAACTCACTCCAGTCCATCTGGAGTGATAATACACAGGAAAATTACACATAATGTACAAAACAGTGCACAAAATACAAGGCCTCGTGGCGCTGTGGCCAGAGGGGCCTGCGCAGGGTGCTGAAGCCACCCGTCTGCTGCTCTGAATGAGGAGGGGCTGAGAGTGTACTCTAAAATGGTGTCTCCATCTCCTGATGGCCATTTTGATGGCTCAGCTCACTCAAACATCAAATCTTTCCGTGAGCACAGGGCTCGCCCTCTGCACGCTATCACTGCAGGGAGTGCACTGCTGGCACCCAAGACAGGAATTAACATGGCATTGCCTGTCCCCCAGTTAGTCAGCTCACGGTGCAGGAGGTGAAGGCCCCTAAATAATGCTCTGCTCTCTATTCAATAGTTGTGCAATGCACAATTATTTATTTTAATCCTTCAGGTTGCTTCAGGTCTCTTTTATGAATTTTTCACATAAGACCTCCCGTACTCTTTTGTGAAATCTTTTATTGGATGTAAATGTCAAAACATCAAAAGTTGCTCCACTTATGTTGTTTTTTTGTTTATTTGTTTTGATTTTTAGTGTGCTTCACAGGTCACAAAAATTAAAACTAAGACATATTTTTAGGGGCAGGCTGATTTACAAAAACTGACAGTTGCCCTCTTGTCTGCTTTTAAAATTATACTAGATATCTCAGGAACTTGAATCTAAGACGTGCATTTGGATAGTTACCATCTTTCACATATAGTTTTCCTCTCTTTCTTTCTTGGTGCTTGTATTTTTTATTTTTTGGTCCAACAACATCATTCTGTGCTTGATTTTCTGTGAGAGAGAGGTGTCTTAAGAGGAAGGACATATTTAATAAAGTGCATAGACTGTTTCTAGGGAATTGCGTATCTGGATGGTCGGTGTAGCTCCATGGCACTTACCTGAATTCTTGCTGGCCTTATTTATGACTTGTGCTGGTGGAGAGGAACATAAATAGCTGGGGAGAAAAATATGCAGGGAATACAATCCTGCAGATAAAGGGAGGTGGTATATTTCTGTATTTAGCTTATCTTTTTCCACTGGAGAAGGAAGAATTAGTGCATCCTTCAGGGACATAAAAGATTTTTCTGCCAGAGTAATTTATAGCATGGACTAAGTATTTTTTGTAGCTGACAAGTGTTCTTTTTTATGTTTTTGGAAGTAATAAGGCAGGATTACAAACTATAAATTATTATAGTGGTAGCTGCTCAAAAGCTTGCCCACCCATTCAAGCTGCATAGTACTTTATGGAAAGTTATGTTTAATTTCACTTAATGAGTACTTAGGACTGAGTCCTCTCAAATGCTTTGATGGGCTGTTAAATTTACAAATGTTCGGTAGCTATAAATTACCAATAAAGATCAGTAGAAAGAGTACATCATCATATATTTTACATGATGTACGTAGTGACACAATCTTTTCTTTTTTCTCTTTTTCTTCTCTTTTCTTTTTTCTTTTCTTTTCTTTTCTTTTCTTTTCTTTTCTTTTCTTTCTTTTCTTTTCTTTTCTTTTCTTTTCTTTTCTTTTCTTTTCTTTTCTTTTCTTTTCTTTTCTTTTCTTTTCTTTTCTTTTCTTTCTTTCCTTTCCTTTCTTTCCTTTCCTTTCCTTTCCTTTCCTTTCCTTTCCTTTCCTTTCCTTTCCTTTCCTTTCCTTTCCTTTCCTTCCTTTCCTTTCCTTTCCTTTCCTTTCCTTTCCTTTCCTTTCCTTTCCTTTCTTTCCTTTCCTTTCCTTTCCTTTCTTTCCTTTCCTTTCCTTTCCTTTCCTTTCCTTTCCTTTCCTTTCCTTTCCTTTCCTTTCCTTTCCTTTCCTTTCCTTTCCTTCCTTTCCTTTCCTTTCCTTCCCTTTCCTTCCCTTCCTTCCTTCCTTTCCTTCCTTTCCTTCCCTTTCTTCCCCTTTCCTTCCCCCTTTCCTTCCCCTTTCCTTCCCCTTTCCTTCCCCTTTCCTTCCCCTTTCCTTCCCCTTTCCTTCCCCTTTCCTTCCCCTTTCCTTCCCCTTTCCTTCCCTTTCCTCCCCTTTCCTTCCCTTTCCTTCCCCTTTCCTTCCCCTTTTCCTTCCCCTTTCCTCCCCTTTCCTTCCCCTTTCCTTCCCCTTCCTTCCCCTTTCCTTCCCCTTTCCTTCCCTTTCCTTCCCCTTTCCTTCCCCTTTCCTTCCCCTTTCCTTCCCCTTTCCTTCCCCTTTCCTTCCCTTTCCCTTCCTTCCCTTTCCTTCCCCTTTCCTTCCCCTTCCTTCCTTCCTTCCCTTCCTCCCTTTCCTCCCCTTTCCTTCCCTTTCTTCCCTTTCCTTCCCCTTTCCTTCCCTTTCCTTCCCCTTTCCTTCCCTTTCCTTCCCTTTCCTTCCCTTTCCTTCCCTTTCCTTCCCTTTCCTTCCCTTTCCTTCCCTTTCTCCTTCCTTTCCTTCCCCTTTCCCTTCCCCTTTCCTTCCCTTTCCTTCCTTTCCTTCCCTTTCCTTCCCTTTCCCTTTCCTTCCCCTTTCCTTCCCCTTTCCTTCCCCTTTCCTTCCCCTTCCTTTCCTTCCCTTTCCTTCCCTTTCCTTTCCTTTCCCTTTCCTTTCCCTTTCCTTTCCCTTTCCTTTCCCTTCTCTCCTCGAGTCTCCTCGAGTCTCCTCTCCTCGAGTCTCCCCTCCCTCCCCTCCCTCCCCTCCCCTCCCCTCCCCTCCCCTCCCCTCCCCTCCCCTCCCCTCCCCTCCCCTCCCCTCCCCTCCTCTCCTCTCCCTCTCCTCTC